>NW_020954577.1:41394808-41399286 GCF_900497805.2 Vombatus ursinus
TCCATTGGGCTAGAACTAATTATCAGATTTCACATAATTATAACTAGAATACATGAGCACTACTTTAGCTGTTTATTGTGCATCATTAAATATATATCTTGCATTCTTTAAGATGTAGAGTCTTTATTTTTGCAGAGCTCAATATTTTATTAAGATTATGGCAAGAAAAAGTCCTTGAATATGTCAGCTATGAGAAAGGTTAGTAAGATATTTGTAGATATTGATGAGGCAATACATGGGAGTCAAATAAGTGCCAAACCAAGAGATGATTTTAAAAGTGTGTGCTTATCTGAAAATTTTGTCATCTCCTAACATTCTTGCCATGATGATTGCTTCAGCAAGGAAAGGAAATTGAACTGGGAGAGATTCACAGGTTTAAATCAGCCATGAAAATAAGTATGTGTTCATTTGCCCCGGGCCTAAAAGAAATCAGGATAGACCTTAAGGATTTCAAAAACTGCACTAATGAAAATCAATCTGTGGGCCTTAAAGAAAGTTAATACTCTTGGCTGCTACATGCTGTCCATTTTTGTTTGGTTTCATGGGAATATGTATTTGTGGGGAAACACTGGTTTTGTTGGCTCTAGGCAGGTGATTGTGTTCCATGCTGAATGGGGTGGAGATCAGTAAAATTAGGTGGTAAGATAGTGAAGAGGGGACTAGACAGGGGCAGGTGCACACACTTTCGTAGGCTAAACAACATTTCTACAAGACTGCCTTTTTTTTTTTAAATTTGCAAAGCTAATAGAAAGAGGATGAAAATAGACTTCAAGAAGCCCAAACTGAACAATGTGGAGCAATTATATGACAGTGAGTTTTTTTCTGCACCATGGTTGCTCCTGCATGGTATTGCAGACCAAGGGCATTCATGATGGCATCAGCAGAAGCTGGGAAAGTTGTGGAGAGTGTCGTGCTTCCACACAGCAGCTGAGCAAACCGGATGTTCCATCCAGGTCCCAACCTTCGCTTCTTCCCCCTCTCTCCCTGATTCTGTCTCTTACAATCAAACATCTTTCTCATCATGTGAGATTCCTGTCGTCCTTTAAAACTGGGCTTGTGGAAAGCTATTGAGCTCCACCTAGGCTTCCTGAAAGTGTTCCTAGAGAGCACACAGAGCACATACACTTCCCTTACCCTTCAACAACTAACCCTCATTGCATAGGATCTAGCTGCTAGTATAGCAGAGTTTCAGGGTATTTTCTTTTGAGCTCAGATTCATGTACCTGGAAATCTAAACATCATATATTATTTTGAGGAGTAAAGTTCTCCGCTGAGCTTTCTAAGCTTTTCCTTCAGGATTTGGGAACTGGATCATCTTGGCTTTGTCCCTGTCTCAAGTGAAAAAAGCTGTCCTGTCCTGTCCATTCTTGCAATGATTCTCTCAAGGCTACAGGTTCCCCATGTCTGATCTAGGCTCTCTACAAAAGGCTATAGGAGCTCATTAATGTTGTTCTTCCAAGCATAGGGAGTGGTTCCCTGTATGCCAGTTCCACCAGCCACTAACAGTTAGAAATATTTACTTCAGAAGATATATACACTAATATACAAACTTACCTCCCCCTCCCCAAATGGGGGAGGCATAATCATTTGCATCCCTTTGCACCTCCTCAGTCTCTAGGGAGAGGCTTATGGGTTAGCTCCATTCCCATATAGCATAGTCCCAGTTCTAAATGCGAACCCCACCTCAGGCTTGAATACCAGCATCCTGGTTTCTCAGGGCTTCCATACCAGGCTGGCTGGCTGCACCGTCCTGCCTGTAATCCTGGCTCCACGGTTGCCATGGTTTGAATTCCCAGATCCCACGAAGACCACCTCTGGCACCTGAAGCTGAGGAGGGCAAACAACACAGAACAGAAACAAACACCTCCAAGATCCTTTCTTGGAGCTGGGATAAAGAGGGAGTGTAGGGGGAAAAGTCCTTCCACTCTTAGCAGTTCAGCTCATGGTGCCCATGCAGTTGATGAACTGTGTGTGGTCTTTACCCTTTGGACACAATGATAAAAGTGGCTGAAAAAAGCAGCAGAAAGAGTAAATGGTTCAGTCTTGCCAGTTTTGAAGACACAGAAAGCCAATCAGAGGAGGCAAGCCCTGCCACATAGTAGGGGATTTAGAGGCCTCCATGTGGGGTAAACTGAACATACTCAAAGACTTCTCAAGGTAGCCTCCACGTTAAGTGAACTGGGCATGCCCAGAAAATCCAGGCTACATCTATAAGCCAAGCAAAATATTCACTCTTCCATTTGACAGTCCTGCAAATATCTTAAGATAGCTGTCATGTCTTACCAAATCTTCTCTTTTCTAGGTTAAACATTCTCAAGTTTCTACTTGAAAAGTATAATCTCCATTTCCTCTTATCATTCTGGTCATTCTCCTCTAGACATAATTCACTTTGTCAAACCTGTAGTTTAGGAAACTAAAATGTGCTACCCACTAGTAGTCAGATATGGTCTGACTGGGGCAGAATATGGCAGAAAGGTCACACCTTCTATGTTCTAGAGATTTTGTTTCTCAATGTATTCTAGGTTTGCATTAATATATTTGGCTTCCATGTGACGCATGTTGATTCATTTTGAACTTGCAATTAATACCTTCATATCTTCCTCTAGGTGAATTGTTATCTAGAAATGGCTGCCCTATCTTTTACCTATGACATTGCTTTTTTGAGCCCATCTATTAGACTTTACATTTATCCATAAATTTTATCTTGTTACACTAGGCTTAATGTTCTAACTCATTAAACTCTTTTCTTTGGATCCTGACTGTCTTCTAACATGTTAGCTATTCTTTCTACCCTTGTCAGAAGTTTTACATTTGATAAATATATTATATATGCCTTAATCCAAGTCATTGATAAAAATCTTGAACAACACAGGGCTAAGAAGGGAACTGTGCATACTTAGGAGATTCTATTATAGACATCCCTCTAAGCTGACATCAAAATTTTAATGACTACCTTTAGGCCTCGTCATTCAATCAGTTCTAAAACCATCCAGCTGAAATATTATCTCTCCCTAATCTCTTTATCTAGTCTACAAAAATAATATTAAAGACTGTTAAATGCTTTGTTATAACAAAAATATACTCTGTTTATAGTATTTCTCTGATTTAGTTAACCATTTAAATTATATGACCTTTTATATTTAGTTGGCATATTCATTTAGACCTTATTGTTGTACATGGTATAAAATATTGGTATAAAACCACTTTCTAATTTCCCCAGCAGTTCTTATTAAATAGGGAATTTTGCCCCCAAAAGTTTGAGTTCTTGAGTTTATTAAACAGTAGTAGGATATTGAGTTTGGTTGTTTTTGATTTTTGTTTATCTAATCTGTTTCATTGATCTTTTTTGAAAACAGCCCTCTGTAAGTTTTATAGTACTTTTGCCATTCTCTATGACCTTTTATATAGTTGGTAGCTAGCATTTATATAGCATGGTTTGCAAAGTGCTTCACCTATGTTATTTTATCTAATAGAGCAACCCTAGGAGGTAGGTCCTATTATTATTCCCATTTTACAGATGAGGAAACTGAGGCTGAGAAACTAAGGGCACACAGCTAGGAAGTGTCTGAAGCAGGATTCTTTACTCTTCTTTTTTAAAATTCTTAATTATTTATTTTAGTTTTCAACATTCACTTCCACAAGATTTTTTGCTCCAAATTTTCTCCCCATCTTGCCCTCCCACACCCCAAGACAGCATGCATTTTGAATACCCCTTCCCCTAATCTGCCCTCCTTTCTATCACCCTCCCTCCTTTCTCTTATCCCCTTCCCTTTTTATTTTCCTGTAGGGCAGGATAGATTTCTATACCCCATTCTGTATGTCTTATTTCCCAGTCACATGTAAAAATAATTTTTAACATTTGTTTTTAAAACTTTGGGTTCCAAATTCTCTCCCTTCCTCCCTCCCCACCCACCCTCATTGAGAAGGCAAGCAACTACAGGTTATACATGTGTAGTCATGCAAAACACTTCCATAGTCGTCATGTTGTGAAAAAATAACCATATTTCCCTTCATCCTATTCTGCCCCCCATTTATTCTATTCTCTCTTTTGACCCTGTCCCACCTCAGAAGGGTTTGCTTCTGATTACCCCCTCCCCCAGTCTGCCCTCCCTTCTGTCATCTCCCTGCTCTCTTATCCCCTTCCCCCCTATTTTCCTGTAGGGTAAGATAGTTTTCCATACCCAATTGAGTGTGTATGTTATTCCCTCCTTAAGCCAAAGCCAATGGGAATAAGATTCACTTAATCTATCTCACCTTCCCCCTGCTTCCCCTCCACTGTAAAAGCTTTTTCTTGTCTGTTTTATGTGAGATAATTTACCCCAGTCTACTTCTCCCTTTATCCTTCTCCCAGTATAATCCTCTCTCACCCCTTAATTTTATTTTTTAGATATCACCCCTTCATCTTCAACTCACCCAGTGCCATCTATCTATCTATCTATCTATCTATCTATCTATCTATCTATCTATCTATCTATCTA
>NW_020954577.1:41399296-41411385 GCF_900497805.2 Vombatus ursinus
CTATCTATCTATCTATCTATCTATCTATCTATCTATCTATCTATCTACATATATGTTTTTTCCCTCCAACTATCCTAATACTGACAAAGGTCTCATGAGTTACAAATATCATCTTTCCATGTAGAAATATAAACAGTTCAGCTTTAATAAGTCCCTTGTAATTTCTCTTTCCTGTTTACCTCTTCATGCTTCTCTTGAGTCTTATATTTGAAAATCAAATTTTCTATTCAGCTCTGGTCTTTTCATCAAGAATGCTTGAAACTCCTCTATTTCACTGAATGTCCATTTTTCCCCCGAAGGATTATACTCAGTTTTGCTAGGTAGGTGATTCTTGGCTGTAATCCTATCTCTTTTGCCCTCTGGAATGTCATATTCTGAGCCTTGCGGTCCCTTAATGTAGAAGCTGCTAAATCCTGTGTTATCCTAATTGTGTTTTCACAATACTTGAATCGTTTCTTTCTGGCTGCTTGCAATATTTTCTCCTTGACCTGGGAACTCTGGAATTTGGCTACAATATTCCTACCATTTTTCCTGTGGGGATCTCTTTCAGGAGATGATCAGTGGATTCTTTCCATTTCTATTTTACCCTCTGGTTCTAGAATATCAGGGCAGTTTTCCTTGATAATTTCTTGAAAGATGATGTCTAGGCTCTTTTTTTGATCATGGCTTTTAGGTAGTCCAATAATTTTTAAGTTATCTCTCTTGGATCTATTTTCCAGGTCAGTTGTTTTTCCAATGAGATATTTCACATTGGCTTCTATTTTTTCATTCATTTGGTTTTGTTTTACAGTGTCTTGATTTCTCATAAAGTCATTAGCTTCCATTTGCTCCATTCTAATTTTTAAGGAATTATTTCCTTCAGTGAGCTTTTGGACATCCTTTTCCATCTGGCCAATTCTACTTTTTAAGGCCTTCTTCTCCTCATTGGCTTTTTGGACCTCTTTTACCATTTGGGTTAAGCTATTTTTTAAGGTGTTATTTTCTTCAATTTTTTTGGGGTCTCCTTTATCAAGCTGTTGACTTGTTTTTCATGATTTTCTTGCATCACTCTCATTTCTTTTCCCAGTTTTTCTTCTGCTTCTCTTACTTGCTTCTCAAAATCCTTTTTGAGCTCTTCCATGGCCTGGGACCAATTCATGTTTTTTCTTAGAGGCTTTGGATGTAGGAGCTTTGACTTTGTTGTATTCTTCTGGTTGTGTGTTTTGATCTTCTTTGTCACCAAAGTAAGATTCTATGGTCTGACTTTTTTTGCACTGTTTGCTCATTTTCCCTGCCAGTTACATGAGTTTTAAACTCTTTGTTAAGGTAGGGGTCTGCTTCCAATGTGAAGGGTGTACTGTCCCAAGCTTTAGGGGTTTTGTGCAGCTATTTTCAGAGGTACTCCTAGGGACTTCTTCCAAGGTGGTATGATCAAGGGTGAGGTGTTTACTCCTTTCCTGGCCTGGGCTCTGGTCTGTGAGTGACCACAAGCACTCTTTTCTGCCTTGGAGCTGTGAGGAGGATTCCCTCTCCACCTCCACCACAAGCTCCACCATGCCAGTGTCACCCCAGGAATACTACCCAGGACTGTGACCCAGATCTAAGGATGGGCAAAGCAAGAGAATCCTGCCTCAGCACCAGGAAAGAATTCCCTGCAATCCCCCTCTGATCAGCTGCTCGATCCCCACTCTATCTGTAGGCCAAGAGCTCTAGAAGCAGCCGCCACCCCAGGGCTGTGCCAGGACTGGGGCCAGACAGAGCTCCTCTCTCACCATGGTCCACAGACCTTTCCTACTGACCTTCTAAGTTGTCTTTGGTGTTTGTGGGTTGAGAAGTCTGGAAACCGCCACAGCTCTCCTTGATTCAATCCCCTGAGGACTGCTCCAGGTTCACTGAGGCCCAGTTTTTGCCTGTGTGTGGCCCATGCTGAACTGTGCTCCTCTCTCAGCTTGGAGCAATAGACCTTTCCAATCAACCATCCAGGTTGTCTTGGTCTGGAAATTTGTTTCACTCTGTCTTTTTGTGGGTTCTGCTGCTCTAGAATTTGTTTAGAGACATTTTTTATAGGTATTTGGAGGGTTTTGGGGGAGAGCTCAAGCAAGTCACTGTTTGTACTCTGCCATCCTGACTCTCCTCCCCTACTTTACTCTTCTTTGACTCCAAGTACAGCACTTTATGCATTGCATTATTGATTAGTGATTCAACAGTTACATTTGTTGGTTCATTTAGTACCATAGGATAAAGACTGAGTCTGCTGACATTAAATTATCGAGGGCAGATAAGTATTCTCTTGTTAGGTGATACAATACATAGAGCTCTGGACCTGCTGTTAGGAAAACCTGAATTCAAATCCAGTCATGAAAATTACTAGCTGTGTTACCCTGGGCCAGTCATTTAACCTCGGTTTGCTTCGGGTCCTTCAGCTGTAAAATAGGGGTAATAATAATCCATATCTCTCAGTCGTTACGAGGAATAAATGAGATATTTGTCAAGCACTTAGCACAGTGCCTGGTACATAGTAGGTGCTATATAAATGTTTATTTCCTTCTCCTTCCCTGCACCATTTCTACACTTATCTTGAGTTTCAACTTCCTATTAATCATTGTGCTCAGTTCTTCCCAATCCAAAAATCATTCCTCATTGAAGAAAAAAAAACAGAAATGAAAGGAAAAAAAAAAGAACCAACTCACATTTACAATGTCCTTTAAGATTGGCAAAGTATGTTCCTTAAACCCATGTGAAGTGGTAGAAGTATTAATATTCCTATTTTTCAGATGAGGAAACTGAGGTTCACCATGGTTAAATGTCTTGCCTATGGCCACGTAGCTAAGGGGGAGATATTTAAACCCAGGACTCCTTAGTGTTTTTCTTTATTATTGACCCTCTTGGAGCACTAGTCCTATCTCCCTTTTCTTTTATCCTCCCTGCTCCCCACCTTCATTATGAATAAAATGCTTTTTGTTGTTGTTGTTGCCTTTTACATTCATCATCAACTTTACCCCATTTTGAGCTTGAACCATACTACTTTTTTTGGTATTTGTAATGTTATCTACCCTTGCTTTTTTTGTCTTCTCTGTTCAGTTATTTTTTCAGTCCTGTCCGACTCTTTGTGACCCCATTTTGGGTTTTCTTGGCAAAGATACTGGAGGGGTTGGCCATTTCCCTCTCCAGCTCATTTTACAGATGAGGAACTGAGGCAAATAGGGTTAAGTGATTTGCCCAGGGTCACCCAGCTAGTAAGTGTCTGAGTCTGGATTTGAACTCAGAAAGATTTGAACTGGTCCTGATTGTAGGACCAGTACTCTGTCCACTGCACCACCTAGCTGTCTTTTGTCTGTTATATGTACCTTTAATAAAAACAAATTGGCCTATGAGTTCCTTATGCAGTCACACCCGTGTCTTTGGAAAGTTCCCCTTTTTCCTTTTCAATGATTAATTAGCATCTTTCAGAATTTCATTTTTAAGAGCTTCCTATCCCTTTTGGATATCGTACTAAAACAACACCAGGGATCGTTTGGTGTCCCCACAAAGCATATGTTGATGACCAGTTAGTTGCCTGATTCATTCTGGTATTAACTGGGTCCTGCTTTTGTTTCAGATAACACTGTAAATATGTACAGAATTCTAAATGAGCAGCATTTCTCTCAATCCAATTAAACTAGCATTTATTAATCACCTCTAGTGGGTAAGACATTGTGTTATGGTGTGGGGAATCCAGAAAAGATAGACTAGTTTCTGTCCTCTGGGAATTTGCTGGGCTGGTAGTGGAACTATTGTATAGCTATAATACAATACATAGCTATAATAATGAAACCCAAATATTTGATACAAACAATAATTCTTAGACTATATTTCCCAAACAATTTAAAAGTGACATGCCTTAGGAAAAATGATGCCTTTTTATCCTCATTGTCAACACATAGTTTTCATAACATGTTGAAACTTATTATGTGTTCTTAGGGTTCTAGGCTTTTGGATGAAATGGTCTAACACTATGTTCCTTTTGGCATTTTTGTCATTGATTTAGCTTAGGAACTAAATAGACCCACTTTATATTTAATTTTGTCTTGTGGGGACTGGCATTGTAGGTAGCTTTGAGAATATTTCTAATATGTTGCTGACATTTATGGATCCATATTGATATTCTGATCATTTATATGCAAATACTTCCATTCTTCTATATTATATAAAAAAAATCAATGTCACCTGCTTAGAATCTAAATGGGGCATCTGTTTCTAATCCTCATAATCACATCAAGTTCCCAATAAGCTGTCATCCACAGCCTAGATAATCATAAAGGCCTTCTTATTGATCTCCTGTTGTGAATTCAATTTTGCTTTCAAACTACATGAGTAATTAACCTTACCCTCAAGCAGATGTTTTCAGAGATGAACAAGGGTATGCAAGACCCTTTTCTCCAATTAGTGAGCTACATTGATTCTTATCAATGTCTTTGTAAGACTATTCATAATGTTTTTAAATCCTAGAGATTTTTATATTCTCATAATAGAACAGCATGTAACTGATTAAAGTTAGTTCAGCAACTCTGCTAATTTAAAAAAAAATCTGACCAAATGAAAATATAATAACCCTTACTATGCCCAGATATAAAATGTGCTTTGGCTATCACAATTCATCATAATGGAATTTTCATATTGGCTGTTCCTTTTCTGTCAATCAAAATCCCACTCTGATCCTTTTTTTACGCTAAATTAATGCTTAAAGTATTATATTTTGAAGGAATATTTGCATTCTAACTAACTATTAGCGAAACTATAAGCTCTAAAGTTGAAGGTCCAACTTGTTCTTCAGCCTGGAATCAAATATGGTAATTTGGAGGGGGACAACACCAGGGATCGTTTGGTGTCCCCACAAAGCATATGTTGATGACCAGTTAGTTGCCTGATTCATTCTGGTATTAACTGGGTCCTGCTTTTGTTTCAGATAACACTGTAAATATGTACAGAATTCTAAATGAGCAGCATTTCTCTCAATCCAATTAAACTAGCATTTATTAATCACCTCTAGTGGGTAAGACATTGTGTTATGGTGTGGGGAATCCAGAAAAGATAGACTAGTTTCTGTCCTCTGGGAATTTGCTGGGCTGGTAGTGGAACTATTGTATAGCTATAATACAATACATAGCTATAATAATTTAATCAAAATCAGTAAACATTTATTAAATGCCTACCATGTACTAGGTACTAAAGATATAAATAAAAAAATGGAATAGTCTTGGACTTTGAGTAGTTTACATTCTCCTAGGAAAATAACATATTTAGAGAAGTAAACACAAAATATGTTCAAATTAAATACTAAGTTATTGGGGAGGGAGAAGAACACTAACAAATAAGACTAAGTAATGAAATAAAATAAAATATGAATAAAGTAATTTATACAAATAATACAAAATTAAAATAATGTAATAATAGAAAATAAAAATTGATAATTGAACAGGAGAGATCCACATTTTGAAAATGCAATGAGAAATTCTAAAATGAGGAGATGACTTCTGGCTGCTGGATGAGGGAATCATGGCTTTTTAGTTGAATTGAAGTCTCTGGGTTTTTGCAGTTTATGGCTCCTGAAGGATGATTTGGACAGTCCATATATATGCTAATCCATATATATACCATGCTGCAAAGACTTGAATCTCTGGATTCCCCATTCTTCCCTTTCTATTTGATTCTTCTGTTCTTTTACTCCTTGATAGGAATGTAGTGCATTATCTGTCTGGGGGCTGTGTAAGAGGCCCAGATGAAGCAGAACTAGGCTTTGTTTGCCAAGTTCATACCTTCCCTAGGGCAGAGAGCTGATTGTTTTGGTTGTAAAATCCTTCTCTTTTAACCCTTGATATAAATTGTTCTTTGGCAAACAAAACTTCACATTAGAGTAAACAAAATTTTGCTTTTGTCAACAAAACATTTGATTAAGCAGCATAGGTGACAAATAAATAAGGATTTGGAAGCAAATCTTACTCTTGCCATTACAGTTTGGAAACTTCCAAAGGTTTGGCTCCTTACGTCTATATTTGGCACACAAAGAGAATCGTACCTTTGATCGCACCCTTCCCCCTGCACTCTTTTGTGGTCTAGCCAAACGGGCCTTCTGGCAGCCATTCATATGGGATCCACTACCCTGAATCTCTGGGACCCTTGCTTTCACACTGATTCTTCTTCCTGCCCACATGCACCATTATTTACCCCACTTTAAGAGAACTATTTTCTTTCCAAGTTCATCTCAAAGGCCATCTTCTATATGAAAACTTTCCTGATTTCCCCAGCTCCTAGTGCCCACATTTCTATTGAATCAATCGATCAATCAAAGTCATTAAGCTAATGTATGCCCTGGTCCACCCTGTAGGTCATCTATAAAATACCAAGTCAATTAGGGACAGAGCATTTGTGTATTCAGCAGCTTAGAGGAGAGAGCAGTTTCTGCTAAGCTTTTAAGAGGGAATTGCTAAGAAGAAAGAGGAGGTTTTTGACTGTAGGCCTGATGCTTTATTCACTACAGCACTCCCTAGCTGCCCTAGACCTTGCCTCAGACATCACCAAAAACAATTGTTCTTGGTTACAGTTTCCTCATCCATAAAATAAAGGGTTGGACTAGATGATCTCTAAAGTTCCTTTCAGTTCTATTCCTATGAACTCCTTAGCTTCAGAAGCAGAGACACCTAATACCAAAGCTTCTAGGACTCTAATCAGAGAGAAGTGGTGGTGCAATCTTCTAATTTGTATCAAAGGAACAGAAATGTTCTGACTGTTTAGATTACTGGTTGCTGGTAGCAGCAATTTAAGGAAGGACAAGATATCCTGGTAATTAACTTTCTACTGAACTGCCCTAAGTGAAAATAATCTGTACAAGAAAAGAAGCAGATCAGAGCTTAACCAGAAGAGTAAGTAGGATTGTGCCTCAATACAATATTTCACTAATGTCAAGGAGTTAAACTGAAGGTTTGAAAGCATAAGTAGCAGCAGTAAACATGGCTGCTCTGAAGAAGTAGCTAATGTTGATTCTTAAACTTTCTTTAGTAAGGGGTGGAGCTACGGTGGTAGAGAAAAGACAGGGACTGCCTGAGCTCTCCCAAATTTCCCTTCTAACAACTTTAAAATAATGCCTTAAGAGGAATTCTGGAGAGGCAGAACCAACAAAAGGATGGGATGAAGCAATTTTCCCATCTAAGACAACTTAGAAGGTTGGGAAGAAAGGTCTGTCACACCAGAGTGAGAGTGGAGTACAATCCAATGTAGGCAAGACCCCATCAAGATAGCAGTAGACCTTGGGCAGAAACAGCTTCCAGAGCTCTCAGTCCATAGATCATAAAGGGGTCGGACAACTGGTCAGAAGGAGATTACGAGGGGCCCTTTGCTGGCACTGGGTGCAGGACCCTGTTGCATTGCCCATATGCTGATCTGGGTCACAGTCCCAGGATGAGGAAGAGCGATAGCACACCAGAGCTTACCGCAGTGGGGGTAGGGCAGAAAAGAGTGCTTGTGGTCACTTAGACTAGAGCCCAGGCCAGGAGAGTAGTAAACAGACCTCTCCTTAGATCATACCATCTTGGAAGAACTGAAAACTTACAGATCCCCAGAACTAATTCTGAAAATAGCTGCACATAAAACCTGGAGCTTGGGACAGTGTCCCCTCTACCCTGGGAATAGAGACCAACTTTTAACATAGTTAAAAGTCAAGAAATAGGCTGGGAAAATGAGCAAACAGCAAAAAAAGAACCTAACCATAGAAAGTTACTATAATAACAGGGAAGATCAAAAAACAAGCTCAGAAGGCAACAAACTCATAACTGCTATATTCAGAGCATCAAAGAAAAATGTCATTGGCCTCAGACCAAAAAGAATTCCTGAAAGAGCTCAAAAAGGATTTTAAAAATCAAATAAGAGAAGTAAAGAAAAAATTGGGAAAAGAAATGAGAGTGACATAAGAAAATCATGAAAAAAAAGAGCTAATAGCTTAGTAAAGGAGGCACAAAAAATACTGAGGAAGACAATGGGGCAGGGGAAGAAATAGGATGGAGGGAAATACACAGTAATGGTAGCTAGGTGGCACAGTCCATAGAGAGTTAGGCCTGGAAACAGGTAGACCCCTCTTCTTCAGCTCAAAACTGCCTTCAGACATTTACTAGGCAGGTCATTTAACCCTGTTTTCCTCAGTTACTCATCTGTAAAATGAGCTGGAGAAGGAAATGGCAGACCACTGCAGCATTTTTTCCAAGAAAACTGCAAATGGGAGTGACTCACAAAGAGTCACACATACCTCTGAAAATTTTTTTGCAGCAAATTTCTCTGCTAAAATAGAAAACTGGTAAGAATACAAGTCATTCCCCAATTGATAAATGGTCAAGGGATATGAACAGACAGTTTTCAAATGAAATAATCAAAGTTATCTATAGTCATGTGAAAAAATGCTCAAAATAACTACTGATTGGAAAAATGCAAATTAAAACAACTCTGAGGTACCACCTCATACCTATCAGATTGGCTAATATGACAGAAAAGGAAAATGACAAATGTTGGGGGTGATGTGGGAAAATTGAGACACTAATGCATGGTTGATAGAGTTGTGAACTAATCCAACTATTCTGGAGGACAATTTGGAACTATACCCAAAGGGTTATAAAATTACGCATACCCTTTTAAACATTTAAAAATACTGAGGAAGACAATGGGGCAGGGGAAGAAATAGGAAAAATAATTATTTCTTTAGGATACTCATAGCTAAGCATTAGTTCCCATATTTCCAGAGACAAACATCTAAGAAATTATGCCAAACGCACTTAAAACAATAGCTAGTCAGTTGTCAAAGACCTTTTCATAAAGTTATAAAGTTCTTTAATATTTTAGTATTTCTTGGTTCTAGTTTTCCAGATTTCTAATAGACTTGTTTTTTATTTTGAAACTTAAATTTCTAAATTTCAATTGTACTTAACATAGCATTAATTATAATTTCCTCCTGTTAACACTTGAGTTACTAGCCAGTTACCTTTAGTCAAGCTGCTGAGTAATTATAATAATCTATTGTCTCCAAAGAGATCATTTTAGGGGATATTGGTTTGACTTCTTTTATTATTGAGTTTATATAAGCACATGTGATTTTATTGAAATAGTATGCTGTTCATAGGATTCCTAGTTTTGTAAATAACATAAAATTTAAGTTGCCTAAACCAGAAAGTCTTTTTACAAGGGCAATAATTGCCCTATGAATCAGTAATGTACTAACAATCCTTGCATATTATAATTCTTCAAGGTGTTGAAAAATTAACTTTATCATTGTCCAAGAACCAATATTATTATAGTTGCTGATACAGAGAACTGGTAATTACAGAATTTATAGGTTAAAAATGCTTTTGTAGAGACCATTTAATATCTAATTATTTTAACTAGTAATAATAGCTAAAATCTGTATAGTTATTTTAAGATTTGCAAAGTGCTTTGTCTTATTTGATCCTCACAATAACCATGTAAGGGTTCTAGCCCTTGACTTTCAGACTGTATCCCAAATCCTTCAGGGCAGTAGAACATCTATTTGATTCTTTAAAATATACTGGGGAAATATGCTTATTCACTACCATTTTTATTTTAAAATCTTATAAAACTCATGGTTAGGCAATGCTTCCTCTGCTACTACTTATAGTAATTTCTTCTTTGATCCTGATGTAGTAGTGCAGTCTTTAGAAATGCTGTCCCACAAATGAGAAAAAAACAAACAAACAAACGGGAATGAAGGGAGAATAGCACTTCCAGACCTCAAACCTGTAAAGCTGTAATCATGCCAATTACTTGGTACTAGTAAAATAACAGGTAAGTAGATCAGTGGCACAGAGTACATAAGTTAGAATTACAAACAATTGAACTCAGGAGTCTAGAGTTGGATAAACTTCAGATCATAAACTACTTGGGGAAGAACTTTGACAAGAACTGCTGGGGAACTTAAAAGTTGTTGGGGATAAGAAGAGAATGGGGAATGCAAATTAAAACAGATCTGAGCCTTCACCTCATACTTAGCAAATTGGCAAATATGATATAAGATAGAAAGTCAAGCTTGTAGGGATTGAAGGAAGATATTAATATTGCTACTACATTGTTGCTAAAACTGAAGTAGTTCAACTATTTTTTTAAAAGATTTTGTTATTATATGAGAAAAGTCAAGAAATTATTCATATTTTTTGACTTGAAGATCCTAAGAGTCAAAGATAAAGAGATCCTATATCAAAATATTCATAGCAGCATTTTGGTGGGGCAGGTAGTAAAGAAATGAAAACAATGTGGGTGCCCATTTATTGGCAATTTGAATGTAATTAGATATAATTAATTCCATAAGAAAAAGAATGTGAGGAATTCAGAGAAACACGGGGAGACTTGTTTATATAAACTGATAAAAAGTAGAGGGAGTAGAACTAGGAAAGCAACAAACAAAAATATTACAACAATGCAAGTAAAAAATAAAAAATATTACTCAACTGAATTCTGGGTAATAATTGTAATGACTCGTCTTGGCCCTGAGAGGGAGGTTGAAGAAATATGTTTCCAAAATATAGTTATCTCTTCCACATCACAGAGGTTAGGGTCAGGGTGCTCTGTGATCTGGAAAATCTGCCTAAAATTTTTTGGCTCTCCCTTTGTGCCAGGAAAGAAGTTTGAATTTTTTTCTTTTACTTTTAGGGGGTGTTTACAGTACCTCATTGTAAAATTTGGGTTGATGTCGTATAATACTATACATACATTTTATGAACTTCTGAGTTTCTAAAATTTTTCTGTGTCATCTGCTGGCCTTCATGTGCCTTTTGTGACTTCTGCAAAACTCTCCAAAAATTCCCATTTAATTTCTTATGCTAGTCCATGATATATTGAAACAGTGATGGGGAAAGTTGCAATATGGAAGGGATAGTTTTGCACTACTTCCTTTTGCTGGACAAAACTCAGGGTATAGAATTTTGTGTACACTGTCAGATGTAGTCAGTATGTCAGCTAGTCTTATTCTACTGCCTATTTCTTTATCCAAAGGGAAGACTCACTGAGTTTCAGGGAATGAGGAGAGGTGTATCTGAAGGATAATGATAAAAACAAAATGCATCAATAAAATTTTAGAAAAAGAAAAGAAAGGAGAAATAGTGTCTTTAAGGTTTCAACTTCACATGTCTACTGGGAAGAAGAACAAATACTTATACTTCCTAAACAATGAAATTTAATTCAACAGACATTTATTGAACATTATTATGACAGAGATCCTCTTTTCAAGGATCTGACAATCAAAGCAAGGGGAATAAATGCACAAAAATTATTTCCTGCTTTGTGATGGGCTATGATTTGAAGAATCCATTCTAGGTATGAGGATAGTGGTTGAGTGAAGGCCTAGAGATGGGGAAGGGCAATGCATGAATAAAAAATGCAGACTAATCCAGTTTGGCTATAACTTGAATATGTGAAGTGGATTTATATGAAATGAGTCAGGAAAGGCCGGTTAGAACCAGATTGTCACTGGCCTTGAATGCCAGGATAAGTAGTTTATGCTTTTTATTCATTAGGCAATGATGTAAGGGAAGGGGAATGTGGGCTAATCATTTTCCTTATCTTCAAAGTTGGGGGGAGGTGATCTCTATGCTCCCTTCCTGCTCTCCATTCTGTAAAACCTGAGCTAATGGAGAGTCATGAATGGTGTTTGAATAGGTGAAAGGCACCATCAATTAGTACATTAGGAAGATTAGTTAAGTAAAAATGTGAGGGATAGATTTGTCTTCTGTGGAAGAAATGATGAGTGCCTAAACTCAGATAATTGTAGTGAGAAGAGTAAGGAGGTGATAGACATAGGAGATATTGTGGAAGGTGCAGATTGGACAGGATTTGGTATCCGATTGGAAGTCTGAGGTAAAGGGGAATAATTTGAAGATGATTTCAGAGTTGTGAGTCTGGAAACCTGGGAGATGGTGATGCCATTAATACAAATAAAGAAATTAAGGGAAGAGGCAAGTGTTGGAGGAAATATAGAGATTTCATTTTTGAAAATGTTGGGCTTAAGTTATTTTCAGGACTCCAGCTAAATCTCTTTGTGTGTGTGTGTGTGTGTGTGTGTGTGTGTGTGTGTGTGTGTGTGT
>NW_020954577.1:41411395-41475442 GCF_900497805.2 Vombatus ursinus
TGTGTGTGTGTGTGTGTGTGTGTGTGTGTGTGTGTGTGTGTGTGTGTATCTGTATCTGTGTGGAGCTCATAGCTGAGGCCATGGAAGTGTATTAAAACAATGTAGAGAGAAAAGGAGATTGTCAAGAGCAAAACCCAGTGGGACATTCATGTTTAAGAGGGAGGACATTGCTTGAGAAATCAACAAAGTAGGCAGCAGCATGGTTGAAGAGGTAGAAAGAGAATCACTATGTACAAGGCCGTTGAAGCTATGAGAAGAGGTTATCAAAGAGGTGTGGTCTGTAGTGTCAAATGCCTCAGAAGGATCTATGAGACTGCAGGGGAAGAGTAGGAGGGGGAAAGGTTATTACAATGAGCAGTAAGATGGTTCAATAATAACTTTAGAAAAGCTGTTTTAGTAGAGTGGTGGGAATGAAAATCAAATTGCAGTAGGTTAAGATGCAACCAATAGTCCCATCATGATTTTCTTGACATATCATCTTGACAGGAAAAGATTATTTAGGACACTGCTTTTCTCCATCTTTTTCAAGGTATGATAAGCCTATCAATTTTCTGGGATTCACAGGGCAAAGCCTGTCTTCTTGTCCTAGACGTGAACTTCTCTAGCCATCTGCTCATTCATATTCATGACTAAGTCACACCAAATTTGTCTCATATGATACTTGGTAAGCAGTGATGTTTATATTTTGTAAAGTATTGGATTTCAATAGGCACTTAACAGTACTTTGTTAAGTCTGAAATATAGTTGTTCTTTCATTTCAGTTTAACTGTACAAACATGTACAACATAGAGTCTCCTGTGTTACTCTGAAGAAGCATCCAGAAATACATCAGCAAACATTTAGAAATGCTTGTAATTTGCCAAGTACTGTGCTGAGTTCTGGGGCCACAAAGCCAAAAGTAAAATATTACCTACCTTCAAGGAGTCTTCATTTTAATGGTAGAAACATACACAAATAAATATAAGCCTATGAACAACATATACAGAATAAGTACAAGGTAGTTTTAGGAGGGAAGGCGCTAGCATTTGGGGGGATCAAGAAAGGCTTCATAGAAGAGGTGGCATTTAAACTGAATCTTGAAGGAAACTATGCATTCCGAGAGACAGAGGTGTGGAGGATGTGCATTCCAGACCTGGGGAGCAGCCAGGGCAGAGGTACTGAGAATGAAGATGGAGTAGGGGGTGTGTGTGTGTGTATGTGTGTGTGTGTGTTTGTGTATGTGTGTGTGTGTATGTGTGTGTGTTTGTGTATGTGTGTGTGTGTGTGTGTGTGTGTGTGTGTAAAATAAGGGGTAAGCCAGTGTGTCTAAAGAGCAGTTTATTTCCTGTTTAAACTTTATTGAACCTATTAATCTTTCCTTTCTTGACCTTGATATGAAGGTTTTAATTTTCAAGTTGAACATCGATGTTGTTAAATGTTAGAGCATTTGAAAATGTCATTTAATAACCATACTATCACTTTGAATTCCTCAAAGCACATTTTCTAATTAATGCTAATATGTAATGCTAGAATGGGTCCTTTCTAACCTATTGTTATCAGCAGCAATACATGCATGTTTCCTTGTCAATGCTGAAGTACTTCCTTTAGAATAATAACAGCTCTATAAACATGGTAAGGACTACAAGACAGATGGATAGATAAAACATTTATTAAGCACTTGGTGTCTACCAGGCACTGTGTTATGAGAAGGGAAGGAGAATTTTTATGTAGTACCTATGTGCCAGGCATTGTGCTAAGCACTTTATATTATTATCTCATATATTTTGTATTATATATCTTATATATATCTCATATATTTTTATTATGATCCTTTATATTATATTATGGTCCTTTATATTATGATCCTTACAATAACCCTGTGAGGTAGGTGCTATTATTATCCCCATTTTACAGTTGAGGAAACTGAGGTTAAATGATTTGCCAAAGGTTATACAGCTAGTAAGGATCTGAGACTGAATTTGAACTCAGATCTTCTTGCTTCTGGGCCTAGTACTCAATCCACCGTGCCACCAGCTGCTTTTATAAATATAAACAAACGAGCAAAAGACAGTCCCTACTTTCTAGCAGCTTACTTTTTAATGGAAGAAGATAATACCCAGAAGAGAGCTGAAAAATGGAAGAGGGAATCATAAAGGCAGAGGTATCTTGAGGGTGAGAAGGCTGTTGGAGAGGTCCAGGGAATCAGGAGGGGAGCCAGGAGAAAAGAGAATGTTCTCTATAACAACATTGAAAAGCAGGGAATATAAGTATTAATACCGTCCTCATTTTACAGAAGAGAGAGCCGGGGCTTAGAAGGTGAAGTCACTTGTTCAGAGTCACATAACTAATAAGCATCAGAGCTCTAGACTTGGGTTCAAATCCTGACTCTGATGCTTATTAATTGTCTGCCCATGGGCTTTATAGCCTGCTACCTCTGAGTTCCGATTTCAAAGACTGATTTCAACTGCTGTAAGATAATTGTAATGTCAAAGCCTCCCCAAGTATAACTTTTTGGAGATGAAATTATATCAAACATTTCTTTGATAATTATTGCAGAAAGAAAATAAATGGAAATACATGAACTACTCAGGTATGTCTTGAAATGGTCAATAGTTCATCTTACCGACATTTCCTTTTAATTTGAGAGGAAATGAGTTACCTTGTAGGCAATTTGGATTTTTTTTTTTAAAAAGTGCCATGTGTAGAAGGCTTTTATTCAGGAATCCATAATTCATTATAAAAGAGATAGCAAGGAGCTCTTTAGTATATGATTCTAAAACTGTTTATTTGTCTTACCACTAGATGGCACAGACCTACTGGGGAGTTCCTAAGGGTTCTCAAATACCATGTTTGTTTTCTTCACTTCTTAAAGTTATTGGTGAAGTGTTTCTGATAGCTTTTCCAAACTGGTATTTCTCAAAGAAATGACTTGACTTGAAGTTCTCAGTGTTTTATCAGGTGTTTAATTTTAGATTTTCTGTATTCTATGCTTTTTGATTATCACTTTAGTATTAAAATGCCCTAAACTTGTAAGGAGGGGCAGCTTAGTGACAAGGGGCAGCTCATCTTCCTTCGTTCAAATCTAGTCTCAGACACTTACTAACTGTGTGACCCTGGACAAATCACTTAACCCTGCTGGCCTCACCTTCCTCATCTATCAGATGAGCTGGAGGAGGAAATGGCAAACCATTCCAGTATCTTTGCCAACCAAACCCCAAATGGGGTCACGATGAGTCGGACACAGCTGAAATGACTGAACAGCAAACTTGTAAGGGCCAATTTTGTTAAAAAGAAATTTAAGTTATTATTTGTATCATGAGTAGCAATAGGCTCCTCCTCCTTTTTTCTTCCCTCCTCAATCCCTTTCTACCCTTCCATTAGATAGGGAGCTCCTTGAGAGCAGGCATTGCTTTTTGCCTTTCTTTGTATCCCCAGCTTAGCACAGTTCCTGGCACACAGTAGGTGCTTAATAAATGCTTATTAACCAACTGACTCCATCTCTTCTCCTCCTCTCATTTTCTCTCTCCTTTCTCCTTTTCTGTTCCAGAAAAATATCTACAGACTGTACTTTTTTCCACCCTGCACTTAATATTGTTCATTCTATTCCAGAAACAGAAATGTATTCCTTTTGACTCTGTGAAAGATTACAAATGTAATAGCACCCATTTATACTCTACTTTACAGATTATGAAACACTTTCCTCAAACCACCCCTATGAAATCAGTAGCAAAAATATTATCCATATTTTACAAATGAAAATACTAAGATTCAGAGAAGTTCAGGGATTTGGTCAAGGTCACTGAGTTAAGAAGCAAACCGTGGCCTTCTGACTCCAGAGCAAGTGCTCTTCCCACTCTGCCACGTTCCCCTCAACATTACAAAGATGTAGAGTTCTAGATTTGACCATGAATATCAGTTAACTCCTAAATGAAGAGAGCTTAGCCTTTCAGGATTTGTTATGAGTTTTTTGGAACAAACCCAAGCTAGCCTCAAGTAAAAGACAGAGTGGGTAGAGATGGGATGGGCCGAGGTTGAAATCTTTTTGTCTGAGGGGGCCGTGACAAAATTAGACGGTTAAGCTTAATTATCTCCTACCAAGTGTACAAAGCCAGAGCTAAGAAAGATGCCTGATCTTTGGTCTCTTCAATAACTAGTTTAAAAGAACAAAATGAAGAGTTTTAAATATCCTTTTTGTCAGGGGGACAGGACTTTGCTGGAGCAACAATTCCACCCACACAGGTCTTGATGCCTGTGCCTCAGCCCCCAGCAGTATTTTGACCCTTTCCTCCTTGAGCCTTAGCAGAGCCTGAAACACGTGTGCATGATGGGAAGGTGAATCAGTGTTTATCTCCAGCCTCAGAAAACTGCAGTGTGAGGTTGGATAGTGTGGGGAGTTGTATACAGCAGAAAAGCTTAAGAAAGTCATTTACTATTATTCAGTTAAGAGTCTGGGTTCCAGAACCATGGTGGAGAGGCTTGGGGAGATATCTCATGACAACTGCCTCTGGTGTCCTCTTGTAGTGCCACCAGGCTCAGCAGTCTCTGAGAGAGCTTATTCTATAAGAACATCAAGGCATGCAGCTGGGGGTGAGCAAGGAGGGGGCAGGGTCTGAAGGCCAAGGAACCTCTGAGTGAAGCACGATACAGGAGCAAGTCAGATCTCATGGAATAGCAGCAAGCAAGAACGAGGTGAACATCATTGGCACTGACCAGTGTCAAGGCTCTAATTATGAGCCAAGGTGGTCTGGGGCAGAGCAGAGTGAGGCTCTGAGGACCTCTGAGAGGTTCAGGAATAGCTGAGGAGGCAGGGAGCTGCAAGCATCTGTGCTCCCAACCACTTCCTCCACGGTCTCTACAGGGGAGGCACAGAGTTGTTCTGAGAGCCTTTCTAGAGGGACTCAAGAAAGTCCTGCCCCCACGGTCGTCAGAGTGAGAGTTCCTTCCCCACCATCACCCCAAGGGACTTGGTTACTTTTCCCAGGGGAGTGACCTTGCCAAGCCCTGGTTTCCTCTAGAAACCAGGTTTCTCACATCTAGAATATGAGAGGGTCAGAGGTGATTTCTAAGGTTCCTTCCAGCTCTAAATCTATGATTGTAAATGTCTTATCATTTGATTTGTGATCTTTGCCTGATCTGTTCTGCACAGAATGGGGACTTGAGTCAGGAATGTAGTTTTCTTCCACCAGAGGCAGTTAAGGCACAAGTAAAAAGAGTCTTGAATTTGAAGTCTGAGGACTTGGGTTTGAATCCTGGCTCTGGCCCTGACTAGAATCCCTGTGTAGCTTTGGGCAAGTCCCTTCACCTTTCTTTGCCTCTGTGTGTCTTCATCTGTAAATCAAAGGGTTGGAGAAGATGGCCTTTTAGTTCCCTTCCATCTCTACTCATATGAATCTGGGAAGCCATGTCTAAAATGGAGCCTCTCATAGTGTCATGGGAGGCCCCTGTAACATTTTGCTAAAATTGATACTATTGATTCTGAATGTTATCTCATTCATACCCATATCTGTTACTTGAAACTGAGAATATTTAGTACAATGTATCATATAGAATGAGGCAAGTGGGATTCTCATAGAAAACCGAGAGATTCTTAGATTGGCAGAATAATATTATTTCCTTATTTCCCTCCAAATGAATCAGTCCTTTAAACTCAGGCCCTTGAACTCAACTGTGTACTTATACTTAGTACATACCTCTGAATTGATTATAGACATATGTGAACATTGATCTGTTCACTCCAATACTTAGCTATATGTACATACACATGTGTGTGTAAAGTATACATACCCATATCTAGGACATTGATAAACTGGAATGCATCTAGAAGAAGGCTACGGGAATGGTAAGGGCTTCAGTATCAAGCCAGAATTGGTGGAAGGAGCTGTGGATGTTTAACCTCAATCAGAGAAGATAAGGGTGATATGCTAGGTCTTTGAAGTGTTTGAAAGGATGTCATGTGGGATTTGACTTATTCTGCTTGGACTCAGAAGGCAGAGCTGGGAGCAACAGGAGGTTGATGCAAGGAAAAAGTTTCTACAATTAGTTGCCCAATGGCAACACAGGCTGTCTTCCGGAGGTCATAGTTTCCTGGAAGATTAGATTCACTTGATTAGAAAGTTCTAGAAGGCTTTCCCATTCTAGTGTAGGGTACATTAGATGAAAATGTCCAAAAGGGCCCTTCCCATTCTGAGGTTCTGTAATTAATTGTGTTTATGAGTTATCATTACTATTCCTTCATGGAGGAATGGGATTCCAATTACCTTATGTCCTTGAAGCAGAAATGTGATCTCCTTTAAGTAATCACTGTAAGGGATAAAAAGGTTAAAATATTAGTTTGTATTTTATAGTAGTTTTTCAGGGGAGAGAGAACCATAAACCCAAACATTTGAATGTTTTTAGTACCTTAACGTTAAAAATTTTTAAAGTCTTTAAAAAGTATACTTTGCAATTTTTTAGTTTGCAGTTTAAAAATACACAACAATTAAGCTAATAAAACTTTGGGAAGAGTGACGTACTTAAGTTTTGTAGAAGTGTAATGAAGTCAAAATAATTCATATTATACAGCTACAACTAAAGAAGAATGTGAAATTTCATGTGATCATTTTTATCATAGCTTTTTACCATTTAAGTCATTTTTCTGACTCTTGCAAATTTAACCAATTATTTTTATTAACATATATTCATTCTTTGTAGTATATCTTGAGTAGATTATATTTGTCTATAACCTCCTAAATTTGAGGTGATTTCTGTTGTAGCATATGATCCTGGTGACTTTGAGTGTTAATATGAAAACTTTCCACAGATTTTGCCATATCTAAAAATGCTCTGTCAAATAGGAACTGGATACAAAAATAGAAATCTAAAGTACAATGCATAAAATTAGATAGAATTTTAGACCAGTATAGCTAAACAAATTAAGGTAATTCTAAAACATTTAAGTTTTTTTTTTAAAAGAATCTGATTCTGTTTCTGAATTTTCACAGGCAGAAAAATGCAAATTTAATAAAAGATGGTATGAAAGTGCTCTACAAGAAGCGTACCTATTATATGCATTTTCTCATGAGCAAAGACTGGAGATGTGTCTTCTATCGAAAAGAGGTATGGTCAGTTTTATTTCCAAAATTAAGAGTGAGTCAAGAGACTTTGAGTCATAAGTCTCTGTGTATGTGTGCGCCTGATTCTATGTATATACACTGACACATATACATACAAACATATATATGTATGTGGATACATCTATATTGAATTATAAGCTGGATGAACAAAACAAAATGTTACGTGGGATTATTTTTATCAAACACCTCTTTCCATTTGTTCTCTTTGAATATGTTCATAGGCCCTCTTGTGGATCTCAGGATCTCTTAGTTCAAAATTAAAAGCCATAGAATTAAGAAATTTAAAAAATTATCTATCTACCTATACTGTAAACTCAATGTTATGAGGGCTTGTTCTGCAGTATTTGTAAAGTAAATGTCTTCCAACATGCCAAAAGCAGTTATACATTTTAAAAAGAAAGTCCACAGCAATATTGGAACTTTTTTTTTTTTGAGCTGGATAAGGACATATTTTTAAGGAGTTATTTTTAGTGAAAATTCTCAGATTTCCGAAACAACACTGGCAGTTGTGATGTCATTGAGTGGGCGGTAATGCCACTCTTATTTTTTTTCCCAGCAAGTCAACATAGCCATTTTATTTCTCCTAAATATCCTTAATATTTTTGAGTCTCATGTTTGACACGCTAATAAAAAGAAGTGGCTAGGGATAATTGCGGCCCAAGGGGCCATTGGAAAATATGCGTCTGTCCTACTCAGAATGTTGACTGTCACTTTTAAAAAGTCTGGATGCAGGCAATGTGTCACTCACTCCCTTCTTTCTTTCTTTTATTTGATGTTGCCTTCCAACTTTGAGAGCTTCAGGACCCAGGCTGCTTCATTTATCCTAAAGCAAGCCCTGAAGCTATTAATCTCACCTTGAATTTTTTTTTCTTTTATCCCTAAAAGTGAAATGTTTTAATCCCCATAGACAACTTGGCTATGCTTTCTACAGAAGGTAGCCTTTTCCAGAATTCAGAGAAACTTTTCTTACTAGGTATCAAATAGTATTCTGTAGAATGATTCAATTTCCAATTTCTCTATGGTAGGTAAACACTATGCAAATGTAGGGCAAGTCCTGTTAGAGCAAACTCCAAGGAACTGAGATACTTTTGAATCAGTACTAATGACTTGTTGGATTAGAATGGTTAGAAGTTTCAAGGAAAGAGTTTCATGCGCTCTTTAAAAAATAGGGCTTTCCAGTTACAGATTGAACTACTTTCATAAAGAATTCTTAATCATCTTCATCATTATCATCATCATCATCACTTAGGATTTATATGGTGCTTTAAGGTTTGTCAGCACTTTATAAAAACGACCACATTTCTCACTGGAAGTGTTCCAACAGAGACTGAGTAACAAAATCTAGTGTGTGTTATAGAGAGAACTCACGTGTTGGCTGAGAGGCTGGACGAGACAGCCTCTCTAAGCTTCTTTCTATCTCATAAGATTCCATGATTTTGTTGGATTAACCCTTTCTTAAAATAAACCTCTCATTAAACAGGATTTAGAAATCTCGTTATTGTATCACAGCTTTCACTAGGATGGTAATTTTAAAAAGCATGTCTTTTATGCCCTCACAAAAGATCCCCACTGGGCATAGTAAGCACTTTGGATGCTTGTTGATTGACTGTCATCTTCTATGATTATACCCAGTGATGACATCGACCAAGTTGGGGTTGAGGCCAGGGAATCAAATCCCTGCTGGGGTTGGGGGTTGAGGAGAGAGTGCATACACCTAGATGAAACCTTCACTTATGGCTCTTATTGTTTCTTCTTTATGGGCATGTACTAAGGGAGTTGCTCCTTTTGCTACTACTACGATTTCTATTATTACTAATAGTAGCTAACTTTTATAGAATGTTTTAAGGTTTACAAAGTGCTTTAGAAATATATCACTTTATCCTTACAACCCTGGGAGGAGGTAGGTATTATTATTGTCCTTGTTTTACAGAGGGGGAAACTGAGGCATAAATGATTTGCCCTGGATCACACAGCTAGTAAGAATATGAGTCAATATTCAAACTCTATATCTACTGGGCCACCTATCTACCTTGGCCTAGCAACCATGCCAGAAGCCATGTACATTTTCTACTCCTAGGCCACTCTTCTGTTAGTTTTCATCCTCAAGTAGCAGAATGCTTCAGTATGTATTCTTATTATACCTCTAAAATGAAGCATAGCCATTTCAAGATCTCAGCCCTCACCCTGATTTTTTTGGCATGCTCTCCACTCTCACACCAACTTCCAGTCCCAGAACACACTTGTGGCCCCCAACCTCCACATTCCTGTGAGAAGCTCCTTTACTCATGCCTCCAACACCTACTTTTCATTCTCTGTCATCCTACTCATCATTCTCAAGCTGACTTCCAGGTACCTCACTATCATATATATGGGTACTCTGAGCATTTTCTTTAAAATAAATTTTTATTGACTTCTTTATTTTTATATTAAATGAGAACATATTAGAGTGTTTAAAGTTTGCAAACTTTAAAGCTATGTAAATATTAGCTATCATTAGCTATTACTAGTTGTAATATATCACAATACAGTAGTAGTATATCAATAGTATGTATATAGTATATAGTATAGTAGTGGTAGTAGTAGTAGTAGTAGTAGTAGTAGTAGTAGTAGTAGTAGTAGTAGTAGTAGTAGTAGTAGTAAGGCATATGGGTTGTTCAGGGAGAACTCTGGAAGAGAGAGTGATGCTGAAGATTTTGTGCAACTCTTCCTCACTTAAATCCAATTCACTTGAAAGCCAAGACATCACCCTGTGATGTCGTTGGTCTTCTTCAAAACAAAGCATGAACAAGTAGTAGTAGTAGTAGTAGTAGTAGTAGTAGTAGTAGGAGTAGGAGTAGGAGTAGGAGTAGGAGTAGTAGAAGAAGAAGGAGAAGAAGGAGAAGAAGAAGAAGAAGAAGGAAGAAGAAGAAGAAGAAGAAGAAGAAGAAGAAGAAGAAGAAGAAGAAGAAGATGATGATGATGAAGATGATTACCTTGCCACTTGGCAAAGTAGGTGGGAGCTAGATTGTAGAAAAATATATAAAAATGCTAGACTGACAATTTTGTATTGTATCTTACAGGCAATAGAGAACCTTTGAATGCTTTCAGGTAGGGGTCAGACCTGGGTTTTAAATATTAATTTGGAAGTTGTGTGGAAAATAGTAGGTAAGAGCTTAGAGCCTGGGAGGGTCAATAAGCTAGACTGGAGATAATGAACTAGAGGAGAGGCTTTGAGAGTTGAACAGAGGGGACAAATATGAGAGATGTTATGGAAATTTGATTGGCAAAACTTGGCAACTAGTTTGCTATAGAGTTGAGTGAGAGGGAAGAGTCATGTATTAGTCTAAGGTTCCTTTTTTTTTTCTTTTTGGCTAGGCAATGGGGCTAAGTGACTTGCCCAAGGTCACACAGCTAGTAAGTGTTATGTGTCTGAGGCTGGATTTGAACTCAGGTCCTCCTGAATCCAGGGCCCGTGCTCTATCCACTGCACCATCTAGCTGCCCCTAGTCTAAGGTTCCAAACCTGGACGATGTAAGAATAACATTGCCATCCAGACAATGGCAAAGTTTGAAGAGTTGATTTTGGGGGTCAGCCCACCAAATATCCCTGAAAGAACTACAATCAAGTACTCCCTTGGCAAGTAGGCAGCTCTGGTAAGAGCATAGATGTGGGCCAATTTGTGTCAGGGACAGAACTTGAGCTTACTACTTCGTGACTCCAAGGTCAGAGATCTTTATGCCTCACTATGTCTCCAAAGTTCCAACATCCATATGGACTCACAGCTTTGAAATTGAGTCTGAGCTAGCCAGGCACTTCTGCAGGAACATCTGGGGAAGAAATCTTTCCACACAAGGAGGAAAACCTAGCTCTCTTGCTCTTAGAGCTCCATATATTCAAAGTTCCCAAAACCTGAGTGGTGGGAGTCATGCATCATGTCTACCTGATATGAAGAATAAGAGGTCTTGGTAGCAAACAAATGTGTGAATCCAGAACCTAGACAACATCACCTGAGATTTGTAAAACCCAAAAGCAATTTCATCCCTTTGGTGATTTCTGTTGGGGGCGAATGGTATTGGTAGAAGGAATCTAGAAAACATTGCTAGGGATTATGAGGTCAGGGTTGAAATTGAACACAGTGGAAAGAGGGTAGTATTTCTTCACTAATACTTACTAACTGAAGAAAAAGTAGATTTGGTAAGCGAGTTGTGAATTGAGAAAATGGTATCTGAAAACAAAATTTAGATGACTGAACCATCTCTTGAGATATAAAAGTGGTCTAGGAAATCCTCTACTGGGTGCTTCCTCCTCCAAGACCCCCCCTCCTTTCTCTGCCACTCGCGCTCCAAGGCTAAAATATCTCTCTAAAATCAAGTGATTCCCTTTAGAAGTCTGCATGGATAAGCAGTTTCCCTGCCCACCTCAGGGACCGAAGTCTTCTCAACCTTGCAGGGTCTCTGTCTGGGTTCAGCCGTGAACTGTTTTCTGCCTCCCTTTAAAGGACAGGTCCAAAGGCATAGCTCAGTTGCACACTGGCTATAGTTTATTCATCTCTGAATGCTTTGACTCAGTCATCCTCATTATCATGTCATTGGTAAAGGTGCTTATCCCGTTCCATCAAGGAAATGTTATGAAGTACCAAATGTGGTATCTACAGGGGAAGTTCAAGTATTTTATACAGTAAGATACTGTTAAAACCAGAACAAAGGCATCACCCTTTAACCTTGTGAGGTTGGCCAGGTTCTTCCTGTCCACACCCTCTGCAAATGGCATGAGTCATGACTGATTCTACTCATTTGGAATATTTTCATTTATTATCTGCAATTCTTCTTATGCACTTAATAAATAAAATTACTTGGACATAGATCAAAAGAGAAGTGTAATATATTGTGAAGCTATTTCTCATTATTTTAATCTATACTTCCTGTTAAATGTTTCTTTTTACTCTATAAGTTTAAAGTCTCTATAGATAATAGAAATTTCCTAAGAGAGGAAATTACATCTTTACCACTAAGGAAAAATTCAGCTTGTAGAAGGTAGATAGAGTTACTGAGTTTGAACCTTGAGTTGCTATGATGGTATAGGAAGCTTGCTTATAATTTTAAACTTTGAAAGATTTTCATTAGGATTTAACCACATTCTTTGAAAAGTAGGGTAATTCCTGACAGTGCTAAGGAACATTATTCCATTTCATTGTGAAAACACTAATATGACTTTTGAGTATGTGTTGCAGATTTGGGGTCTAAATTATATATATCACAGTTACCTAGTTTAAATCAATTTTCATTCCATTTCCAGGTAGATTTTGAAAGTTGTAGATAGCAGTATCATTTATACATTTCAATAAATATATTTCAAAATTATTTTATGGGCAGCTAGGTGGCGCAGTGGATAGAGCACCAGCCCTGAATTCAGGAGGACCTGAGTTCAAATCCGGCCTCAGACACATAACACTTACTAGCTGTGTGACCTTGGGAAAGTCACTCAACACCATTGCCTAGCTCCCCCCCAAAAAAGACAAAAACCAAAAACAAAAACAAAAAAAAATTATTTTAGGCCATTTTTTTTGACAAAATTCAAGTTAGATAATTTCATTTGATGGTGGAAAATTCATCTTCAGTAATAGAAAAATAACTCTGATGACTGAAAACATAGTTTGGTATTTGTGCTGTGTTTATTACAGGATATTACATGTAACTTTGGTTCAAATTTAGTTTGGGGATTGTTTTGGTGTTAAAGTTTTACTTAGAGTCAGTGATATTGAAAAAAATGTGTAAGTTTGATTATAGTTTAATCTGATTTGCTAGGTTAAATTTTGTCATTTTTTCAGTGGTTCTACCAGAGTCCTTGGTATTATCTTTGAGTTTTCCCTCCCTAGTCAAACCTAGTCACTCACCAGATCCTATTGATGGTGTCTCCACATCTTTTACATCTATCACTTTCTCTATACTCCCACTGCTACTCCACTACTAGAGGCCCTCATCACCACATCCTTGGTGCATTGCAGGAGCTTGCTAACAGGTCTTCCAGGCCTTCACCTTCCTGTGTATCCCAAGTCCTATTACCAGAGCAGTTTCTCTTAGGGATCAAGCTAGACCTAGATAGATAGATCATGCTCTGGAATCTTTACTAGTGCTTATTCCATACTGAATAAAGTCTCTTTGCTTGACATTCAAGATCAATCATCTGTCACTATCCAGTTTTATCTCATATTGTTGTTTTTGTGGTTGAGTCATTTTTCAGTCATGTCCAACTCTTTGTGACCCCATTGGGGTTTTCTTGGCAAAGATACTGAAGTGGTTTTCCATTTCTTTCTCCATCTCATTTTCCAGATGAGGAAACTGAGGCAAACAGGGTTAAGTGTTAAGTTGCTTGGGGTTGCACAACGAGTGAATATCTGAGGCCAGATTTGAGCTCAGGAAGATGAGTCTTCCTGATTCCAGTATTCTATCCACTACATCACCTCACTGCCCTCAATTCTCTTCCATACAATATAACTATATTGCTCTCTATACCCTGACACACACTGCACTTTTCACCCGTGTTTCTTTGTTCAGGTGGTTCTGAATGCCTAGAATGTTCACCTTCCCCCCTCCCTTAATCTTTGGAATTTTTCCCCATCCTTTAAACACAACTTAGATGATGCCTCCTTTAAGAAGCTTTCTTTGAGTCTTCTGTTGTCAATGATTTTCTCTCTTGGACTTCACAGGTAACTGTTTTGCACTTTTTTTAAATATACATGTTGTGTATCCAAAATGTTGTGTATAAATTATTTAATTTGAAAAGGCTACAAGCCGAGACTAAAATGGAGGGAGTGTTGGTGCATGATTTTTTGTTCACAGATGATTGTGCACTCAGTGCAGCCTCTGAAGCTGAGATGCAACAAAGTATGGATCAATTTTCTGCTATTTGTGCTAACTTTGGCCTAACAACACCAAGAAAACACAGGTTCTCCATCAGTCAGCACCATACCATCCATATGTGGAACCATTGATTATAGCAAATGGAGAAAATCTGAATACTGTAGATAAGTTTACTTAACTTGGTAGTATACTTTCCAGGGATGCACACATTAGATGATTAAGTTGACGCATGCATTGCCAGAGCTAGCTTAGTGTTTGGGAGACTCCAAAGGAAAGTGTGGGAGAGAAGAGGTGTTAGACTGCCTACCAAACTGGAGGTTCACAGAGCCATGTGCTGACCTTGTTGTGTGCCTGTGAAACCTAGACAGTCTAGGAGTGCCATGCCAGGAAACTGAATTGCTTCCTTTTGAATTGTCTTAGGAAGATTCTGAAGATCACCTGGCAAGATAAGGCACTGGACACTGAAGTCCTTTCTTGAGCTAAACTGTTACTCATTCAAACTCTACTGCAGAGAGCACATCTCCAATGGGCTGGCCGTGTTGTTTGCATACCAAACATAGGCTTGCCTAAAAGGCTATTTTATGGAGAACTCACACAAAGCAGGCACTCAGGTGGTGGTCAGAAGACGTGATACAAGGACACTCTCAAGGTCACTCTGAAGAACTTTGGAATCAGTTGTGTGGCTTGGGAGATACTGACAAAGGACTGCCTATCTCAGCATGCTGCAATCAAAGAAGGTTCTGTGCTGTATGAGTGAAGCGTGACAGCAGTAGGTCAAAAGAAACGCGAGATGTGCAGGTTTAGACTTTTCCACTCCAAATGTTCATGGGGGCTATTTGTGCCCAACCTGTGGTAGAGCCTTCTGAGTTTGTATTGGTCTGATCAGCCACAGTTAGACACGCTGTACCTTGACTTCAACATTGTGATGCCATTTTGGTCCTTTTCAAGAAAGAACGACGAACAAACAACCAACCAGCATCATTATGTCCCGTGTGTGTATCTTGCTCATCTACTAAGCTATATAGTATACTCCATTATGTCAGGAATCAGCTCTTATCTAAGTTTGGTATTTCCAACAGCACCTAGCATAGCATTCAGCACACAGTAGGTATTTAATAAGTGATTGCTAAATTTGCTCTTTTCTCAATATTTTATAGGGATGCCTTTAGTGGACAAACCTGAAGCAAATATTAAAGCTGCCATAAAAGCCAAGAAAAGAGTAAGTTCTGGTTCTACTGTGCATGATTAATCTTAATCTCTACTGGTTTAAGAAAAAATTAAATTTAGATCATCACAGTATAAAGTGTAATGAGACATTATTAGCCATATAGGCCTTTAAATGTAGGTATTTAGATGTCTGTTTTCTTTAAGTCTTACTACTGGTCTGTATTGACCATGGAATGCCTATGGTAGACCATTATGCAGTATTCTGCAACACAGTGTCCTAGTGTTACCATATAGTAAAATAATATAGAATAATGAATAAAATGGAATGAAAAAATCAAACTATTATTATTTTTGAAATATGACTTTAATATACACATATGTATGTATTTTCAAGTTGGGTCTTATATTCATAATATCATATGCATAAAGAGGTATCATTGAAAAATTTAAAAGCTAACACTGCCAAAAATCGACTTTTCCTTAAGTACAAGTGAGGTGAAAAATGAATCATTAGTTATCTCAACAGGTGATCTGAATGTAGATTCTTTTTATTAGCCTGTGTCAAGGAAATAATATTTTAAAATAGTCAAAAATTTGTAAGGCAGTTTGTATATTTCATGTTGAAAAGATTAACGTGAAGCTAGCTCCTGACATAATGATGTCTTGAAAGGAATGAACTCTGTTTTTCTCTTCAAGTGGTGGTCTTAGTATAGAACACATTTGAAAGAATGTACAAGAGCACTTATTTAAATGCTGTCGTTTCAGATCTAAACTGACCCAATATGTTGGTGGCAGAAAAAAAAGGAAAGCTAAAGAATGAACTTAATGGACATTCTTTAGGGGAATTCTTCTTGGGGAATGGGGTGGGCAGTGGGCAGATTGAATGTGAACAAGGGCCCCAGAAATAAGGTGATAGGAGACTATATGTATTGGGGTTGAGCATTCCTTTTTATTTAGAGTATATAGAACCTTAGCAATCCTGTTGTAATTAGGTTTGTACACTTTTAGCCTGTCATCTTCAAAAAGACACTGGAATTTTCATGGGAGTTATGTTCTTGATGCTGTTTTTCTTTTGAAATAAATTCAGTATGGCAGAAGACTAGCTGCTTTTAATAACATTATATTCTGGAGAGTAATGACGAACCTCAGGAAAGAGGGAAGAAATGGGCAAAGGAAAAGGAGGGGGAAAGAGGATATGTTATAAGTGACTATATGTTCTATGCAATTTTATTTGTAATTATTGTTAACAACAACACAGTTTATAAGATCCACTCCCTTGGGGAGAAGGCCAAGCATGAGCTATGGATCAACACCTTGAGATCAGAAAATGGGTGGATTCAGTAACTGAAAATGGAAAGGCATCCAGTGTCCTTAGAGTGTCCACACACTCTAAGGTGTGACTCTGAGCCCAAGTCTCCCAGCGTCTTCACTGCTGGATATCTCTTTTCTAGAATGGGAATTGGGATTAAGCCCAAGCAGGTACCTTTTAGATAAATAACTCTGGACTGGATCTGAAACACAACATCCCCACCCCTTCTTCCTCCAGCTTTGTCCACCGGCTGCCACTACTCACTCTTTTTGGGTTCTGGAGCAGCACAAGCCACAAATGCACAGAAAATCACCAATCCCTATGAGCTCCTGATCCTCACAACAGTGAAGGTGCCAGAGGAGAAAGACCCAGGCCCCTCCAGCATGTTGGCTATTGCTGTGCCATCTTTCTCAGCCTCAGCTGACCTTTCCACCTACGTTCTCACTCACCACCATATATTGAGCAGCCTGATCAAAGAGAGACCAATCCTATTTCCACATTTGGCATGGTTACAAGACATACTCAAGGTCTATTCATTAGCACATAAATATAAACAGGGAGGTTAGTCGGGGGTAATCCAGAGTTGAGATTTGGTAAAGCTTGTCTGGTGATGAGATAAGGACAAGAGCTAAAGAATTCAAAGTTAGCCAAAAATGTGTAGTTGAATTGGTCAATAAGGTTACTACTATGAAGGAAAGGGAGGAAGACCAGAAGAGGGGTGATGGGCTGGGAGATTGAATTGGAGGGTCACAGTGAGGGGGAAGGATAGATATAGGATAGGTAAGGCAAAATGAAAGGTTTAGAATAAAGGATCAGTGTAAAGCAGGACTGTGTCTCTATGCCTATAAGTGTGCACTGTCCTAGTTAGTCTAGGTTCTGTGGCTGCTTTGTAGCGATAGCAATCTTATTATTAGGCATTTGCATTTAATTTTGATTAGGTTCTTTTAGCTTCTATTTAATAGTTGACTAAATAGCTTCATTATAGGTTCAATCTTCATTAAATTTAGTAAGGTAACTTTTAGTTTTCCATGCACAGTGGGTCTTAAGTCTGATTGAACTCAATGATAATAAAAATCAAGTATCTATTATATAGTGGGGGATCATATTATTATTTTTTCCTGCTCATAAAAATATGAGGTGACTCAGAGTGCAGGCTGGACGGCTGTATTCTTAGCTGTATGAGATGAAGGTGTAGTTTGTTGCCATCACAAGGTATTATCCTATTGGGGGCAGCGTGACTGCCTTAGTTGCTGCTTCTAATGTCACCCTCAGTACTTCTAGGGGAAAAAGAGCTCAAGAAGCCACTGTCATCTCCAATGATCGCCTCCTGGTGGCATTTACTGTTCCTGCTACCTCTTAGCTACTGTGCAGGAGATGGAGGATCACAAGGAGGGCTGGGTGTGCAGGCCTCCCTGGCCTCTGCAAAAGATGTTTCATTCTTTGGGTGAGCCCCTTCTTGCCCTTAAGTCCTTCTTTGTCTGCATCAAATGTCTGGTCTTTGGCTGAGGGTGGGAGTTGGGGAACAGAAGAGCATCCCATGTGAGTGAGGAGACGTAGTAGCAAGGAACAAGAAGAGAGACATAGAGGAAGAGGCCAGTGCAGAATGGCAGGAGCAGTCTTCTTTTTGCTGTGGTCTGCTATTCTAAGTTCCTTCTTCCTGCTCCTGAATGGTGAGCTAACTGGCAAGAAACAATTGGAGATCACTGTCCCTGATAGGGTGCTGAATGAAAACAACACCAACACCGCCTGCCTTGAGGAGCTGTAGTCTGCATCACATTCCGAGGTAGTGTCTCTGTGCAAGGAGGAGGAGCTGAGAGCCAAGTACAGAATTCTTGGATGTTCTTCCAGGCCTTATTGAAAGAGCAAGTCAAATACCTGCAACTTATTATGTTGTGCATCCTATACTCCTTTGCCTACTTGCAGGTGAGGCAGTCCTGGAGAGTTCAACCAATCGAGGTCTTCCCTAGAACTCCTGGGTGCAGAGTAACCTCCTCGGTATTGTGCCAGAGCTGCCTAGGTCTGGTGGTGTCTGCAGTCACAGATGTTCTATTATATGTGATTTAACTTATTTTTTTTTTGATTCTATGCAAAAGGTAGAATTACATAGACAGTTAATCACATTCTGCCATTTAATATGGGGAAGCAGCTCTATTATATTCCTGTCATGTGACTAGTACTCAGTGAAATACACAAGTTTGAGGAGGGGGAGGAGTTTTCTTATTAAGTGGAAGTTCAGAGCTAATTGAATTGTTCAATCCATGCTAATCACGCTCTTTAGACCACCATAGCTACCCAAGAACCATAGAGAGCTTGGTACTTCCTCAGGATTTCAACAAGGCAGAGGTTAGATGCCTCTGTTCCTGATCCTTCCTGTTGAATGAATCAGGTTAATGACTTGCAAGGTCACCTGGTCATTAAAACTGGATCCAGACTGAAAGATTCAGGTAGGTAGAATAATTCCTAAGAAGTAGTAAATGATTTAGGTAGTTTGGGATCACTAATGTGTTCAGCAATTGAGGTACTATCCCCAGAAATGCTAGAGAAACTTCTACCACTGTTGCTGAGAGGTCAAAGAACATGTTGGCTACATTCAGGATCTTTGTGAAAAGATTTTTCAATCATGTGCTTTTACTTTCCACCTGTTTCTCCAGGGTCCCACTTCCATACCTTGGCTTCCCATAATTGAGGCCAGAAATTTAAAGGAAATGGGAGGATGGTTAGGTTGCTTTGCTGCCATTCACACATTGAGTTGTTTGAATAGTTCCTTGTTTTATATGAATGATTAATTGCACTAATTATGCCCTTACCTTGAGAGAAGAAGGGAAATTTCCTGGGAAGTAATTGGGAGAATAAGAGTCTTAAGAACTATTTAAAAATGGAAGAGCGCTGCCAGCCTGGTGGGATCGAAGCAAGATGCTTTTGAGAGGGGAGATGAAAATGATTTCTCTACACCTCACTGATGTCTGTTGTGATACTTGTTTCCAGTATTCACACAGTGCCTGGCACATAGTAGGCACTTCATAAATGCTGCTGATTGAAGTTAAAAGCACACTGATTTAATGAAAAATTTCTAGAATCATAGGTCTCATGGTTGTATCTTGGTGGACATTTGGTCTAAGCCATGCTTGGGTAAGAACCCTATCTAAAACATACCTGGCAAATTATCATTGAGCTTTCACTTGAAAACCCACAGAGAGGGCTCATAACTTACTCAGGCTTGAAAACCCACAGAGAGGGCTCATAACTTACTCAGGCAGCCCTAACTAGACACCTCTAATTGTTAAGAGGTTTGTTCTAATTCCAGACTTAAACCCACCTCTGCAGCTTTCAACAATTGCTTTGAATTCTGCCCTCTGGGTCTCCAAAGAACAAGTCTTTGCCCTCTTTCATATGAGAAATCTTCAGATACTTGAGGATAGCTACCCTGCCTGTTTCTCTTGAGTCTTCTTCATATTAAACCAAGAGTCAGCCAGGTGGTGCAGTGGATAGAGTATGAGAGTTAGAGTCAGGGAGGCCTGAGTTCAAATCTGGTCTTAGACACTTTCCAGCTGTGTAACCCTGGGCAAATTGTTTAACTTTTCAGCCTCAGTTTCTTCATCTGTATAATGGAGAGAATAATAACACCTACTTTTCAGGATTTTTGTAAGGATCAAATGATGTAATATGTGTACAGTGCTTTTCAAACCTTAAAATGCTTCTATTCTCTCTCTCTCTCTCTCTCTCTGTCTCTCTCTCTATATATATATACACACACACGTATGTTGTGTATATATGTGTCTATATATGTATATGCTAGCTACTATGACCACTATCATGAATATTATTAAACATCTCCAGTTTTTTCAACTGATTCTCATATGGAATGATCTTGAGGCCTTTCATCATCCTGGTTACATTCCTCTGGACACTCTACAGTTTATAAAATCCTTCCTAAAATTTGGTGCTCAGAAAGCAACAATATTTCTGATGAGATCTGCCTATGGCAGAATATAGCAGGGCTGGCTGTATCAGATCCCTTTTCTGGAGCTGTGCCACTTTTAAAGTAACCCAAGATCAAATTGGTGTTTTTGATCACCATGTCACACTTTCCATTCATTGAACTTGAAGTCCACAAAAGTCTTCACCATTCTCCTTCCATCTTACCCTTGGGAAGTTGATTTTTTAGTTCAAATACATAACTTTACGTTTATCCCTGTTGCATTTCTTATCATTAACTATGGTCTAATGTGCTAATGTGTCAAGATCTTTTGGGATATCCACTCAGAATCACAGAATCAAGGAATTACAGAGTAAGAATGCCTTTCAGAGGCCGAGTCCAACATCTACCAGAATGAGAATCCATGCTCTGATATCCTAAGAAGATCAGTATCCAGTCTTTGCTTGCAGACCTCCAGTGGGGAAAACTTGTTCTGTCCTGAGGCGACCCCTGTTGAATGCTCATTGAAGGAAGTCTTTTCTCATACTATCCACGTTTGCCTCTTGGCAACTTCCGATGCATTTTTCCTTGTTATGTCTCATGAGCCTAGGCAGAGCAAATCTCACCAGTTTTCCAAATGACTGCCCTTCAAATATTTTGATGACCTTATATTTCCTCCTAAGTATTCTCTTCTTCAGGCTAAACATTTCCAGGTCCTTTAAGCAATCTTCATATGGCATGACCTAAAGCTGCTTTGCCATACTAGATCCTCTGAGTGTTTTATCAATGTCCTTCTTAACTTGTGGGGCCCAGAACCCTGATCATATCTATTACTTATCCTTGTCAGGTATGAATTATCTACTGATCTGATAATTTTGCCATCTCTGTTTTCATCCAAGTTATTGATAAAAAGATTAAACTGCATGAATCTGAGAACAGATCCCTGGGGCTGCACTGGAGAACTTGCTTTGAGTTCATATCAAAATGACTACTCTTCAGAGAATTTTGGAAATCTCAGTGTATTTTTTAGAGGAAAAGAGTTCGCACTTTCCAATATATTATTGGGAAAGTTCTCTACAGGAGGAACTTTTTCTTTGTTATTACTATTGGCAGAGGGGCAGAGAAATATAGTGGATAAAGAGCTGGCTTAGAAGTCAGAGGGACCTGGGTTCAAGCAGACACACATTGGCTCTTTGACTATATGCAATATATTAACCTGTCTGTGCTCCAGGCCAGTGGTGTCGTCTCAAATAGAAATGAATTCCTGGGGGCAGCATATTGTATTAGAAAACCACAAATTAAAATTATCTCTGTTGTATTGTATTTTTATTTATTGTGTTAAACATTTCCCAATTAGATTAGGAAATTTTTCTGTCCTATGAAACTTGGGGCTATAGGTTTGACATTTTTGCTCTAGGCAACTCTGTAAGACTATAAGGTTCAGAGATGGTAATGACCTGCAGGTCATTAGAGGTAGCTTCCTCATCTGAGAATTTCCTATATCAATGAAATTACAAGTCCTGCTCCTATGCCTACTATTGCTAACATAAGTTACTTACACTTTATGATCAGATGCCTTGGAGCCTGCATTAATTGCTAAATTTGCTATTAATATGGAATTCATGTACTGTAACTCACTTAAGAATTCATTTAGCTTTAAATGCATCTTTCTCCAAAGATAAATATTGTAACAGATCCCCTCTGCTGCTTTCTTGCCTCAGGCATGGAGCTATCCGGAAAAAGATGAGTGAACAGAAGAACCCCTGGGAAGAAGCCCAGGCTGTCTCCAATCTCATTTTGCTTTTCATTTGGGTTTTCTTTTGTGTGGTGACATGCATCTCTTTACTGAAGGTGGTTTATCTTCACTCTGCTTGTCCTCACAAGTGCTTGGGGCATGTCGAGAAAGATCCAGTTGGCCTTGCAGCTTCCCTGTCCAGTTATTCTTTTGTATCATCCCATAGAGCCACTGAGGGGCAAGAACTTCTTAGAAGATCTGTAGCCTTGGGGTCTGAGAGCACCTACATGAGTTCAAATTCCCCTCTTTCATAAAGATATTGTTATTTTGTAACACATTTTATTGATGTCTTTTTTATATCAGAATAATTTCCTGACATATGCCTCTGTTGATAGAACCCTCCTTTAATAACCACAGAGTGACCTTGTGTGTGCAGTTTTCTGCACCTAGAATTCCCCACCTCTTTGTCAAAGGAAATAATTGTGCTCCGGTAGATTGCTTTTAGCTTGGTTCCAATACATCTGGTTGCAGTGAAGCATTAGAGTTAACAAAAATAGAATAGCTTATAGCAGCCACTACCTCTGGTTTTTCAAAATTTTCATGCAAAGGCCCACTTTGTCAGGGTGCAATTTTGCTGGTAAAAGATGATTGTTTTTCCCATTTCTTTGCCATAAAAATTGATTTTTGAGTCCAAAATGATGATCAAAAACAGTGATTTACACTGTTGGAATTTATTGTGCTATCCCTTCACCTTTCATTTGTCCATCATTCAACACTTAAGCCAAACATTCCACCTGAGTCTTTCCCTTAGGCAGTGATGGAGCAGGTTGTCATAGGACTGAGTAATAACTTCTTTATCCAGTAAGAAAATGTGTTCCCTTACTGTCAGATAAAGATATCCATGTTCTGTAACTAGATAGCTTCTGTAACCTTGGACAAATGAATTCACAGCCCTCAGACTGGTTTTCCTCCTGCCCAATGAAGGGTCGGACTAGATTATCTCTAATTATAAATTCAATGAGTGATACTACTGTGTTGACACCACCCACATGCTATTTTAAAAAATTAGTTTTGTCTTGAGCTTAACAAACATCAAATAAAATGAACGTTTCCATACACTAGTAGAACGGAAAAAGGATTATACATGCAACTGCAAATCTCTGTTATGTATAGCTTCTTTTTTTTTTTTAGAAAAACAGCACATTCAACCAGTAACTTTCAAAGCTATCCTGCTTATCTGTGTTTTTAAAAGGCTAGCCTTCTCTTTTTTTTCTTCTGCTTTTAAAAAAGAAGAAAGATGCCTTAATAGCCCTCTTTCTTTTCTTTTCTTTTTATTTGGCTACCCTATCCCTATTCCCTCTAATCCTCTCATCCCCACCATTTCAAAAAAAAAAAAATCCCAAACCCAACAAAACAAAGCCCTTATAACAAATACATAGATACACACATATTCATTCATTCATTCATTCATCCATCCACTTATTTATTTATTTATAGTCAAGAAAAACAAATTCCAGCATTAGCTGTATGTGAAAATGTATGTCTCATTCTGCATCATTAGTCCATTAGATCTCTGTCAAGAGGTAGCTAGAATGCTTCATCTGGAAGTGTTCATGTTGCAATTATACTTGCTTATTGCATTGATCAGAGTTCTTAAGTATTTCTAAGTTATTATATATATTTTTATCCTGGTTCTACTTGCTTCATTCTCCATCATTGCATAAAATCTTCCCAGATTTTTTTGAAATTATCCCTTTTTAATGGCACAATAATATTCCATTATATTCATACACCATGATTTGTTCAGCTATTTTTCAATATAAAGATATTTTTCTCAATTTCTAGTTCTTTGCTACTACAAAAAGAGTCGCTATAAATATTTTTTGTGAGTATGAATCTTTTTGCACTCATTGGGGTGTAGGTCAAATATTGTAGTGTTGGGTCAAAAGAGCATGTGTGTTGTTTAGTGACTTTTTGCACATGGTTTCAAATTACTTTCTAGAATGTCTGGACCAATTCACCAATAATCAAGAGTACATCAGAATTCACGTTTTACTGTAGCCTCTCCACATTTTGTTATTTTCCCTTTTTTATCATCTTTGACAATCTGAGGTAGAACTTCAGAGTAGCTTTACTTTGAATTTCTCTAAATATTAATAACATCAAACTTTTTTAAATATCTTTTTTTTTGTTTTTGTTTTTTGTTTTTTTCTTTTTGTTTTAGGCAATTGGGGTTAAATGACTTGCCCAGGGTCACACAGCTAGTAAGTGTCAAGTGTTTGGTCTGAGGCCGGATTTGAACTCAGGTACTCCTGACTTCAGGGCCGGTGCTCTATCCACTGCGCCACCTACCTGCCCCTTTTTTCAATTTCTTGAGAGCTTGGATTTCTTCTTTTAAAAACTGATTTCATATGCTTTGATCATTTATCTATTGGGGAATGGGTCATGTTCTTATAAATTCTAATCAGTTCCATGTAGTCATTAAAGGATATATTTATTATTTTTTCCTATATTTTTGAAGTTTTTTTTATCCATAATACATAGACAATTTTTGTAAAGGTCCCATGCACTTCTGAGAAATATGTGAACCTTCTTTTCTTCCTATTAAGTAATTTCCAGAGATCTATCACATCTATTTTTTCTAAAGTTCTATTTAAGTCCTTAACTTTTTCCTTCTTTATCTTTTTATTAGATTTTCAAGATTTGAAAAGGGTCATTGAGGTCCCCCACTATTATAGGTTTTCTGTCTATGTCTTCCTCCAAACACACAACACACACATTATTGATAATGATTTGTTATCTATGATTTTAAGCATGTCATTTTCCTGCTTACCTCTTTTTAAAATCATTTTTACTGTGTCCTTGTCTGAAATCATCATTGCCACACTTGCTTTTTTGTGTTGACTTGAAGCATGATAGATTCTACTTCAGCCTTCCATTTTAACTGTATGAATCTTTAAGTTTCAATTATTTTTCTTCTAAACATCTTGTTGGATTCTGATTTCTAATCCATTCTGCAATCCTGTTCTGTTTTGTATGTGAGTTCCTCTCATTCATGTTCACAATTATGATCCTTAGTGGTGTCCTGTTTTAATTTTCCATCTTTGTCTTTTCTTACCTCTTTTACAAGGGAGTGGTTGGAAGAGGAGTTTGCCCAACACTTGTAATCTATAAGTGATGTGTCCCCCTTTTTCACTCTGTTGTCTCTCTTCTCCTCCCCTTGCCCAATCTTGATCCCAGAATTTTACTTTTTCCCCTTTTCTTTTAATATCATTTTCCCAATATGTCCTTTCACATTGGATTTTATTTTGCTTATGATTATATCTATCTTGTCCTCCCTCATAATGCCCCCTTCCTTCCACTTGTTCCCATCCATTTCCCTGTTTAATGTATTTCTATACCAGTCAGTAAGTCAGTTAGCATTTATTATGTCACAAGCATTTATTGAGTGCATACTATGTGCCAGGCACTATGTCAAGAACTGGGTGTATAACAAAAAGTAAAAAAGTCTCTGTTCTCTCTCTCTCTCTCTCTCTCTCTCTCTCTCTCTCTCTCTCTCTCTCTCTCTCTCTCTCAACCTTCGTCTGCTTTTGATGAAAGTGAAGTTTGTGGGATGTCCATTCTCTCCACTTTTTCCTCTAATTTTGTATAATATTAATCACATGCATCCCTATTATATGAGAGAGTACATTCCCTTCTCTTCTTCCTTTCCTCCCCAGGATAGTTCTCCATCCTTCCCATTTCCTTTTTCTCCCAAGACCATCAAAACATAACAAAACCATCTCCAGACCCTCTGCTTACCATATTTAGTTTTTTCTATGACTCTTAAAAATATCAGTGTTCTGATAATAGGGTTGTTTCTTTGCTCTCTATTAGTACGTAAGCAATTCATCTACATATAGATAGTCCTTTCCAGTTCATCAAATGGATGTACCTATGTTTCTCTTTTTCTTCTGCAATTCCATATCAAAAGGACTACCTTTTGACAGAATCTTTTATCAGGAATACTTGAAAATATATTATTTCATTAAAAGTGTATTTCCATGCTCCAGGATTATACTAAATTTTGCCAGATAGGTTATTCAGGGGTTGTAAGTCTTTGTCTTTTACTTTTGGAATATCATATTCCAAGTTCCCTACTCATTGATAGAGTCCAATTCTTGTATGATCCTGACTGTAACTCTTTGGTGCTTGAACTCTTTCTTTTTGGTTGTCTTTTAAAAAAATACTTTATTCTGAACTTAAGAAATAAAACAAGTATTTCCACAACATAGTAGAATTAGAAAAAAGATGATTGCATGTGAAACTGCAAATTGATTGTATAAAACTTTGCTATTCCTTTTAAGTATATACTACAGTTATCATGTAACTTTCTTTTTAGTAATTTTTCTTCGACCTAGAAGCTATGAATTTTAGCTCTGACATTCCTGAAAGTTTTCATTTGGGGGTTTCCTTCAGAATGTGACCAGTGGAATCTTTCTAATTTTACATTGCCCTCTGCTCCTAAGAAAATTATGCAATATGCATTCATAATTTCTTGGAATGTGGCATCTAAGCTCTTTTTTTTGGTCATTATTTTCTAGAAGTCTAATGATTCTTACATTATCTTTCCTGTTTTCCAGGTCAAACACCTTCACATTCTTCTGCTTTTTCAATTTTTAAATGTGTTTTAATATTTCTAATTATTTCATAGGATCACTTTCTGTTTAGCCCATTCTAAGTTTCAGGAAGTTCAGTCCTTGAGTAAGGTTTACACCCCCCTCCATCTCTTTTAAGGTATTTATTTTCCTTGCCATTTTTTCTTTCCTAGGTATTCCATATTTTAACTGTTCTTTCATTTCTTCTAGGTACTCTCCTAATTCTTGTGGTCAGACATTCTTTTCCCCGAGACTCTATTTGGATGTGTTGTGGAGTTATTTTCTTCTTCTAGACTCACCCCCTTGGGCTTCTCTCAGTCCAAGATATTTCTTCATCTTGTTTGGTGTTTTCTTTTGTTTACTCTTATTTCCATCCTCATTTTCTAGATTGGGGGCTTGTACCTGAGTCCAACTCTGCTCTCATACACTAGGATTGTGTGCGTAAGTCCTGCTTGATCCTGAGTCCAGAAGCTGAGTTTAGGCACTGCTGTCCACAGGAGTTGTCTGGCTTTATCTTCTATAGAAATTTAGGAATGAGCTACCTAGCTAATGGACCAGGCTGCCTAAGTGCTGTTCATTCTGGGCTTGGAGCTCCTGGGTTGCTCCATGATGGGCACTACTCTGACCCTGTCTCTCACTATAGCTGGGACTTCCTTGGGTGCTCATCTTGTGCTGTCTCATGTTTTGGCTAACGTGCACTGGGGTCACCCCACTAGTACCCTTGATCCGGCCTTGCCTCCTGCTATGGGATGTGGCTACTTGTGTCCTTTGCCTTCTACATCTTCTAGCTTGTATCTGTATCCTACTTCTGAGAATTCTGGCAGTTTGTTTATAGAATCTAGACCTGGATGTCAGTTAGTCAACAAACAATTATTAAGAACTAACTATGTGCCAGGCCCTGTGCTGAACACTTAGGACACAAAGGAAGTGGAGTTCATGGTCCCTGCCCACCAAGAGCTCACAGTCTTTCAGGGGAGACAACATGCAAACAACTATGCGCAAACAAGATATACAGTGTAAATGGGATTGAAGTAAGTGACTAAGTGTAATCTTAAAAGGAAGACATTAACAGGAATTGATGGGGGTAGAAGGAGGTGAAGACTAGGAAAAAGCCTCTGTCAGAAGTTGGGATTTGAACCAAGTCTTGAAGGAACGTAGGGAGGCCAGGAGATAGAGGTGAGGAGGGAGGGCAGTGCCAGCAGGAGGCACGGCCAGTGAAGTGAGGAGGTAGGCTGTCATGTAAGGGGAACAAGTTCAGTGCCACTGAATCCTCGAGTATGTGGAAGGAAGTAAAGTATGAGAAGAATGGAAAATAATAGTACCAGCTAACATTGATATAGAACCTACTATGTGCCAGGCAGGGTGCCAAGAGCTTTACAGTTATTATCTTGTTTGATCCTCATGACAGCTCTGGGAGATAGCTACTGTTATCATCCCCATTTTACAGATAAGGAAATTGGGGCAAACAGAAGTTAAGTTTTTTGCTCAGGGTCATACAGCTATTAAGTAGCTGAGTCTCGATTTGAACTCAGGTCTTCCTGACTTGTGGCCTGGCTCTCCATCCACTGTGCCACCTCGCAACCCCTAGAAAGGAGCAGGTGGTGAAGGGCTAGGTGAAGGTAAAAGTCAAGCAGGATTTTATATTTGTTCCTGGAGGTAATAGGGAGCCAATGTAGCTTATTGAGTAGACAGGTGATATAGTCAGAGCTGTACTTTAGGAAAATCACTTTGGCAGCAGATTGGAGCTGGAGAAGATTTGTGGTGAGGAAGCCAGCCCAAAGGCTACCTCTGTGGTACAAGGGCAAGATGGGAATGGCCTATAGCAAGGTGGAAGCTGCGTGGCTGGAGGGAAAGGGCATATTTGAGAAGTGCCATAAAAACAGTGATGACAGGACTTGATGACAGACTGAATGCAAATGAGGAGTCAAAGAGCAAAGATTGTGAGCCTGAGTGACTGGAGGATGGTAGTACCCAAGAGGGGCCTGTGGGAGGAGGGAAAAGAGAATGAGTTCTGTTTTGGATATGTTGAATTTAATACATTTTTGGGACATCTAGTTTGAGGTGTCCAGTAGGCAGTTGGTAATGTGAATCAGGAAAGAAATTAAGGATAGATCTGAGAATCATCTGCACAGAGATGATAGTTGAATCTCTGAGAGCAGATGAGGTCACTAAATGAAATAGTATAGAAGGAAAAGAGAAAAAGGCCCAGGGCAGAGACTTGTGGGACACCGAAAATTAATGGGAATGACCTGGAGGAAGATCCTGCAAAGGAGACTGAGAGAGAACAATTGGACAGGTAGGAGGAGAACCAGGAGAAAATCGTGTCATGAAAATGTAGAGAGGAGAAAATATTCAGTCAAAACCAGTTCTCAATAGTGCCACAGCTGTAGGGAAGTCAGGAAGGTTGAACATTGAGAAAAAGCCATTCTATTTGGCAATCAAGAGCTTTGGAGAGAGCAGTTTAAGTTGAACAATGAAATCAGAAGTGAGATTGTGGAGGGCACAGAAGAAGGTGATTGGGGAGGAATAGAGGCACCAATTTGTTTGGTCATGAAATGGAGGAGAAATATAGGAAAAAGAGTCCATGGATTGAGTGACTGTTTTCTGAGGATAGGGAAGATGTGGCAGCAGAGAAACAGCCAATAGATAGGGAGGAATTAAAGATTAGTGAGAGAGTGAGATGCCAGGAGAGGCAATCTGGAGAAGATGAGTTAGAATGGGATCAGGAGTGCATGTGGAAGGGTTTGCCTTGGTGAAGAGAGGTGATACCTCTCCTTGAGAGACAGGAATAAAGGATGAGATCATAGGGGAAAACATCTGAGGGATGTGAGGTAAGGAGGAGAGAAGCGGGAGCTCTTAGTGAATGGCTTGCTTTTTTCCTTTGAAATATGAAGCAATGTCTTCACCTAAAAGGGTGGGAGCATGGGGTAAGATGGAATATTTGAAGAGTGATAAAAAGGTTTGGAATAGCTATTGCAGTGAGTGGAACAGTGACTGGATTTGGGAGGTATGAAAGAATTTCCTTGCAACAGTGAGGACACCTTTGAGATTATGTAACAAATTTATAGTGGAACCAGTCAATATAATTTTGTTCAGGTGGTGGGAGTAATTAAAAAATAGGACTTGGTAGACATTGATAAGTTGAGGAGGTAAGAGACTAGAGCTCAGAGGATAGTGTAGTTTGGTGAACTGGTTCACCAAAAGGTCAAGAAAGAGAAGCAAGGAGAGTGTAGTCAGTGTACAAATGATAACCTAGAAAAGAACTGAGGGGTGGAGGAATTCGAGGTGTCTATGATGATGAAAAAGACAGGAAGAGGGAATAATAAAAATAAGGCTCAGAGGAATTTCCAAGTTCATGAATGTGGAAGTGGAACACTTGGGGCTGATGGCAAGTGTGTGACTATCATTGAGTAGAGCTGAAGTAGGATGGAGGTGTTGATGGGAGTTAAGTAGCTTGAAGAACTGGAAAGTTAGAATATTTGAGGGAATATTAATATGTTTGTTGAACTTCCCAAATATGAAGGCAGGATTAGGAGTTCAAGAAGTTTGAGTTTAGTTTAGTTATTTTTTGTCATTATTACTTCCAGTGCATTTTTAGAGCTTTACTAGCGATATTTTTTGGGGGGGATTTGTGCCCCCTAGGTCCTACATGCACCATCATCTTCTCATAATTCCCTCTCCTCCACCTCCACACACATATGTTTTAAAAGGGTCATAGCCACAGAGCATACTTTGGGCAGACCACTATAGGTGACAATCTTTCCATCTGCAAAGCAAAGTGCCTGGAAGTCACTGTCCCTGCTGGTGGTCTGAGAGGTGACCTGAAAAACACTGAAGAACAGGCCAGAGGGGAGCGCTTCTGTAAAGTAACGTAGACTTTCATCATAGAGTCCTGATGCTTATTTGTGAGACCTAAATTGATGTCTCTTAATTAGGAATTTTATCATTTGTCCTTTTAGAATTTTCTTCCTTATTACTGCAGAATAAAGCACTATTTAAATGTTATCCTTATTAGCATAGAAGTGTAATGAAAAAAATTCCCTATACAGAGCAACTCATTTGTCAAAGTGGGTTAATTCAGGAAATTAATTGACATAAATTTAGTTTTTTGAATATATGAAAGTTGGGTACCACTTAGAGCAGGAAGTTTGATGCACATCAGTAAGGAGTCTCATTGTTGACTATTTTATTTTTTTTGTTTTGAACTAGAAAGAAATAGTATATACTCTATAGGATTTAATTGGTCTTTGCAGGTTCTATTGAGAAACAAACTTCTTCAGTTTGAGTCCCCATCATCAGTCTACAGAAACATGGTGCATAACTGTCATATGTACTCACTGCTATTTGGATCTAGAAACTGAGTTTTATAGTTCCTCTATCTTTATGTTTATTTTGTTATTATTTTATTTTATTTTTCATTTTTCCTGGTTCCACTTCTTTAGAGGTATGATTTCATCTCAACAAAATTTTTTAAAAAATAACAATTCTAAAATCTTTTTAAAAACACCTCTATGTTTTTATACACATAAATAATCACTGAGCTTCTCTAAGGTTTGGAATTATCCTTCTCCCCCCCCCCCCCAAAAAAAGAAAACAGATATAAAGAGATCCTTTACTTAGTGCAAGGTTAGAAAAGTATGGAATTGTAGTTTTGTTTCTTGTGTGGGCTTTGACTGTAACACTAGATATGTCTTCTCCCTGCTCCCTACCTTGCTTCTTTCTCCCTCTCTCTCCCATCTACAAAGCAGTGAAACAATTACTGAGAAAAGAGCACTACATTAGTGTAAATTAATAGTATCAAACGAGATGGACCAATATTACAGTTCAAGTATATAATTGACATTTTGGATCCAAGTGCCTAATGGAATCACAGAAAATCAGCTCCTATGAATCATTCCATGCATGGACTTTCCCTTCATTTCTCTCTACCTTTAAAATGAACATAAACTCTTCATTGTTCCTATGATTATGAATGTGTTGCTAAGAACATTAGTTCAAAATTATCAATGGTTACGAGATACCTATTATTACATATACTCACTGCAATTCTATCTTGACTCCTGGAGAACTAGAGAAAAGATGCTTTGTCATTTGCCCTTCAAGATTCTGTTGAGGGACTTGTAATCTACTTATGACCAATGGTTACAATAATGAAATCTCAATTTTGTGAAGCTCTTTCAGTTTGCAAAGCCTTTTCTCCTCACTAACCTTATGGATTATGTAACATTGCTATTATTATATCCACTTTACAGAAGAGGAAACTGAGGTTTACAAAGATGAAGTGGCTTGTCCAAGGTCACATAGTACTGCTGTGTCCATCTTTAAGGGATATTCAGAGAGTTGAGGAGGGACTTAGGGGTTCCAGGAAAATCCCAGATGGTGCATAGATTCCCTTCATATCATGTTATTTTCTTATATTTATTTTTGATATTTTCAGGCGCAAATTCTCTCCCTTTTTTTGAAGGTATGCAGTGTGATACTCATTATATGTATGAAGTCATGCAAAACACATTTCCATATTACCCATGTTGCAGAAAAAAAATCAAGTGAAAAAATGTGCACTTCAGTCAGCACCCAGAGTTTGTCAGTTCTCTCTCTGGAGGTAGATTATTGTATTGATCAGAGTAGCTATGTCTTTGATTGTCACTATAATATTGCTGTTATTGTATGTAAAGTTCTCGTGTTTCTGCTCACTTCACTTTGTATCAGTTCACGTAAGGCTTCCCAGGTGTTTCTGAAACCATCCGCTTCATCATTTCTTACAGCACAAAAATATTTTCCATAACAATCAAATACCACAGTTTGTTCAGCCATTCCTCAATTTATGAGCATCCCTTCAATTTCCAATTCTTTGCCATCACAAAAAGAATGGCTATAAATATTTTTGTACATGTGGATCCTTTTCTTCTTTCCTTGATCTCTTTGGAATACAACTCTAGTAACAGTATTCCTGCATCAAAGAGTATGCACAGTTATATAGCCCTTTGAGTATAGTTGCAAATTGTACTCCAGAATGGTTGGACCAATTCACAACTCCACTAATTTGTGTCCCTGTTTTTCCACATCCCTTCTAGTATTTGTCACTTTCCTTTTCTGTTATGTTAGCCAATCTGAAAGGTATAAAGTGGTATCTCAGAATTATTTTAATTTGTATTGATCTTAAATATTAGTGATTTAGAGCATTTTTATATGACTATTGATAGCATTTATTTCTTCTTTTTAAAAATGTCCTGGTTATATTCTTTGGCAATTTATCAATTGGGAAATGGCTTTTATTTTTATAAATTTGATTCAGTTTCCTACATATTTGAAAAATGACGAGAGAAAATTGCTATAAAAAATCCCTCCCTCCACTTTTGCTTTCCTTCTAGTTTTGGCTGCATTGGTTTTGTTACAGCAAAACTTCTCCATTTCATGTAATCAAAATGAGCCATTTTATTGCCCATGATCTTCTCTATCTCTTGTTTGGACACAAATCCTTCCCTTATCCATAGATCTGACAGGTAATTTTTTTCTATGCTTTCCCAATTTGTTTATGAAATCACCCATTTTGTCTCAATCATGTACCCATTTAGACCTTATCTTGGTATATGATGTGAGATGTTGTTCTACACCTAATTTCTGCCAGACTACTTAGAAATTTTCCTGGCAAATTTTGTCAGATGGTAAGTTCTTGCTCACAAAACTTAGATCTTTGGTTTTATTAAGCATTAGATCACTATGAATATTTGCTACTATATATTGTGTACCTAATCTATTCCATTGATCCACTACTGTATTTCTTTGTCATTATCAGATTGTTTCAATGATTATTGTTTTGTAATATAGTTTGAAACCTGATACTGCTAAGCTGCTTTCCTTCACTTTTTTTCATTGATTCTTGATATTATTGAACTTTTGTTCTTCCAGATGAATTTTGTTATTATTTTTATAGCTCTATAAAATAAATCTTTTGTAGTTTGATTGGTATGGCACTGAATAAGTAAATTAATTTTGGTAGAATTGTCATTTTGTTATATTGTCTCAGCAATTAATATTTTCCTTTTTGATATTGTTATTTGATTTTTTCTTTTTAAAATAAAATTAATGTTTTATGTATTTTATTTTTTCCTCATTTTTTCCTCCTAGGCTAATTTATTAGTTCAGTTTTTTAATGTTCAATTTTATTAACCTTTTCTTTGATTTTTACAATTTCTATTTTGATATTTAATTGAGGATTTTTAATTTATTCTTTTTGGCTTTTTTTTTAAGTTTCATGCTGAATTTATTGCTCTGCTCTTTCTCTCTTTAATTGATATAAGTGTTTAGAGATTTGAATTTTTCTTTAAGTACCGCTTTGGCTATATCCCACAAATTTTGGTATGTTGTCTCATTATTGTCATTATCTTTAATGAAATATTGATTGTTTCTATGATTTGTTCTTTGACCCACTCATTTTTTAGGATAAGATTATTTGGATTCCAATTAATTTTTTGTCTATACTTACAAGGCCCTTTATTCAATGTAATTTTAATTGTATTGTGGTCCAAAAGCGGTTATTAAAAGAAATATTTCTGATACAATGCATTTGTTTATGAGGTTTTCATGCCCTAATACACGTTCAGTTTTTGTGTAGGTGCCACATACAGCTGAGAAAATGGTATATTCCTTTCTATTCCTATTCTTTTCTCTCAAAAGTTTATCATATCTAACTTTTATAAAATTCTACTCACCTCCTTAACTTCTTTCTTATTTATTTCATGGTTAGATTATATGATATGTGGGCCTGAGAGAGGAAAGTTGAGGTGCTCCACTAGTATATCTATATATCTATATCTATATATTTTTATTTATTCATTTATTTTCTCCTATAATTCATTTAACTTCTTCTTTAAGAATTTGTATGTTTAAGATTAATATTACTTCATTGTCTGTGGTACCTTTTAGAAAAATGTAGTTTCCCTGATTATCTCTTTTAATTAAGTCTATTTTTGCTTTGTCTGAGATCATGATTGGTACCTCTGCCTTTTTTACCTCAGCTGAAGCATAATAGATTCTACTCCAGCCCCTTATTTTAACTCTGTGCATGTCTTTCTGTTTCCACTGTGTCTCTTATAAATACCATGTTGTTGGATTCCAGTTTCTAATCTATTCTGCTATCTACTTCCATTTTATGAGTGAATTCATACATTAATATTCAAAGTTATGATTCTAACTGTGTATTTCCCTCTATCATTTCTCCTTCTCCTCTTCCTCCTCCTCCTCCTTCTCCTTTTCCTATTCTTTCTTCTCCTTCTTCTCTCTGTGTCTCTGTCTCTCTCTGTCTGTCTCTCTGTCTCTGTTTCTCTCTCTTTTCCTGTCTTTCCCCATCCCTGTCTCTCCTCAAAAGTCTTTTTTGCTTCCTGTCACTATCTCCCTTAATGTTCCCTTCCTCTTATCATCCACCACCCTTGCCTTTCTCTTATCCCTTTATCCTACTTCCCTGTTGGGTAAAATGAATTTCTATTATCAAACTGAATGTATATGCATGTATGTATGTATATACATACACATATATATATTCTTCCCTCTTTGAAACAGTAATAGTTAAGAGTGAGTTTCAAGTGTTACCTATTCCTCTCCCCATTTTACCCTGCATTGTAAAACCTCTTCATTCTGTGCCTCTATTATGTAAGATAATTTTTGCATTCTTCCTCTCCCTTTCCCCTTCTCCTAGTGCATCCTTCCATTTTTCTTTTGAGATCATCCCAACATAATCAGCCCACTCCTGTGTCCTTTGTTTAAGTAGACTCTTAATTGCCCTAATGATGATAATTTTCTTGGAGGCTATATGTAACATCTTCCTATATAGGATTGTATACAGTTTAACCTTATTAAGTTTGTCATGGCATCTCACTTATGTTTACCTTTCTATACCTTACCTGAATCTTGTGTTTGAATGTCAGATTTTCTATTCAGCTCTCCTCTTTTCATCAGGAATATTTGGAAGTCCTTTATTTCATTAAATGTCCATATCCCCCTGTGGGATTATACCCAGTTTTGCTGGGTACATTATTATTGGTTTTATTGTAGCTCCTTTGCCATCCAGAATATCATATTTCAAGCACTCTTCTCCTTTATCATGGTAGCTGCTAAATGTTGTGAGATTCTGACTGTGGCTCCACAGTATTTGAACTGTTGTTGTTGTTGTTGTTGTTGTTTTTCTGGCTGCTTGCAGTATTTTCTTCTTGATCTAGGAGCTCTAGAATTTGGCTATACTATTCCTGTGAGTTTTCATTTTGAAATCTCTTTTAGTAGATAATCTAATCAGTGGATTCTTTCAATTTTTATTTTACATCCTGGTTCTAAGGTATTTGGGCAGTTTCCCTTTATAATTTCTTGAAATACAATGTCTAGGTTATTTTTTTAATCATGCCTTTCACATAGACCAATAATTCTTAAATAATCTATCCTAGATCTATTTTCCAGGTTGGTTGTTTTTCAGATGATATATTTCAATTTTCTTCCATTTTTTCATTATTTTGATTTTGTTTAATTGTTTCTTGGTGTCTCATAGAGTCATTAACTTCCCCTTGAGCAATTCTAATTTTTAAGGAGTTATTTTCCTCAGTAAGTTTTTGTACCTCTTCTTTCACTTAGCCAATTCTGATTTTTCAAGTAGTTATTTTCTTCAGCATTTTTGTACCTCTTTTACTAAGCTATTAATTCTCTCTTTTCATAATTCTTTTTCATTGCTTTTATTTCTTTTCCTAGTTTTTCCTCTACTTCTCTTATTTGATTTTTTTTCCTTATTTAATTTTTTAAATAATTTTATGGCTCTTTTAAAAAAATCTTTCTGTGTACATGTATAACCTATATAAAGTTCCTTACCATCTCAGGGAAGGGTGAGGGGAAGGAGAGAGAGAATTGGGAATTCAAAATTTTTTAAAAAGAATGTTAAAATTGTTTTTACATGTAATTGGAAAAATAATAAATATCTTTCTTTAGCTCTTTGAAGAATTCTCACTGGGTTTATGTCTAATCTGTGTTTTCCTTTGAGGCTTTGCTTGTAGATGTTTTCATGTCATTATCTTCTTCTGAACTTGTGTCTTGAGCTTCCCTGTCACCATGGTAATTTTTTATGGTCAGGTTCTCATAATGTTGTTTGATCATTTTCAATCCTAATTCTTTACTATGAGCTTATGTTAGATTTAGGCTCTGCTCACCTTAGGTGGGGAGGAGGGGTTCTCATCATCCCAAGCTTCAGGCATTTTCATGCTGCTGTTTTCACATCTAGTTCTGGAAGATTTTAAGTTGTTGGTACTTCCAAGATGATGTGATCTGGGAGAAGCATGGTCACTGTTTTCCTGGTCTTGTTTCTAATCCTAACCTACGTAGGGTATCTACTTCTTCATGACAACTTCTCTCCTCCCTGGAACTGCAACCCAGAACTAGGGCCCCGACTCTTTTGCAAGCATAAGTGCTCCTCTCCACCCTGTAACTGCTACTGGGATCTGGGTAATGGAGTTGCCAAATGACACCATTCCTGTACCCAGTGTTAGCACAGGGGTCTCCTAGAATCTCTTTCTGACCAAGTTTCCAATCCCCTTACTGTCTCTGGGGTGGGTGTTGCCAGCATTTTGCAGTTCAGGCCAGCTCCCACCCCAGTGCCATCAACCTTTCCTTTTGACCTCCTAAGTTGTTCTGGAATGGAAAAATATCTCACCTTCACCTTTTGTTGGTTATGATGCTTTAGAATTTGCTTTGATATGTTATTTTAAAATTATGTAGGGGAGAATATTGGGAAAGTTTGGCTAGAATACTCCCTCTACTCTGCCATCTTGGCTCCGTCCATGTAGCTTTTTAGAGGGAATTTAGAGAAGCCACAAAATAGGAAGGGAAGAGAAAAATTATTATTTGTATGTATTAACCTGGAAAGGGAATCCTTTTGAAGGCTCACAGTAATTGACACTGATCCCTCATTTGAATAATAGAATACAATTATCATTTAAGGAGTGACAGTAAGACAGGTGAGAGATTATTTTGCACTTTTGTCAGAGAGTATAACATGGCCCTCAGAATCATGGAAGACCCAGTGGCAGCAACTCTTTCAAAGATTCATTTGAACTTCCTCAGAAGTTTTTGTCCTTAATTCTGTCATCCTCCAACACTCTCCTTTGGAAACGTAAAAAGTTAAAGTATTTAATGAAGAACCATATTTAGTTAAAATGGGTTTGGGTCTTGTGGGGATTTCTCATACCTTCTGCTATCTACATTCTGGACAAATGGGCATCTATTTTATTCTTACAGAGCTGCCAGAAAAGAATAAGAAGGCCTACTATTTCTCTTGGTAACTTGTTTCTATTAAATCTGTCTTTAAATTCTTCTGTATATGCAAGCTAAGGAATTTAAACCTATAATTTAAACCTGCTTCTGACTTCTCTGTTTCTAGTAGAGATCACTACAACTAAAAGGGCTTTTTTTCTTTCTTATTATGAATGTCAGCCTTTTAACTTTTTTTGCGATTCATGAAGCTTACTGTAGAGTTCCTTTGAGTTTCTAATTATTCCCCATCACTAGTAGGATTTAGGGGGTACTGAGAGAGGATACTGCAACTCAAAGTAGACCAAGTGGTCACCTATTTTCAGAAAAAAAATGCTGTTTTGCATTTCAAGCCAAAAACTGAATATAAACTTATTGTTGTTTTTAAAGCTAGGCACCTAGCAGCAGCAAAATATTTTAGTCCTTTTGGCTGATCTTTAATATAACTGATGGTGGGAGGGGGAAATGTGAAGATGCCAAGATAGTGCCTATGTCTAACATGGTTATTAAATTCCACTCTAGCTGGGATAGAATATGGACTACGTGTATATGTCTCTTACAAATTTACTTACTTGTTAGAAATACTAAATTTGTCTTCTTTCTGTTGGAATAATGTTTAAAGTACAAAAAAGTTGATCATTTAGACCAGAAAGAAAATTATACACAATAACTCTAGAAAATAATCCTTTCAGCATCTCTACCCCATTTTAAAAGTGTTGAAAAATCATTTCCTAGGTGGCAAGTCCTTCCTTTTATTTACACTCGCCAGATGTTCAAGGTATATAATTAATAATCGTTCAAGATGTTGCATATAACTGGGATTCTTTTTACTTCCTCAAAATACCTTACAGAGGGGAATAAGGTTATTGGCTTTTCCTTCTTTACTATCACTTTTGACAAGAAGCTTATGTGAATTATTCAAGGCCCATACATTTACTCTGGGCAATTCTGTCAAAATAGGCACCTCTTTAGTGATTATTGGCTGACAATTCATCTCAAGATAAGATATTGTAGTATACATTTATATCTTTCATGAGAATAAAATGCTAAATCACAACTCTGCACTGAAGAAATGAAGGTACAACAAACATGTTTTTTTTAAAGTAATTTCGGTTAGATCTGCGTTGAATTAAGTAGTTAAGGATAAAGGTAGCTGACTTGGGGACATGGTTCTGAAGTCCAAAGAAAGGCAGGAACAAAGTTGGGAGAAGAATGAAAGCAGGGAAGCTCCCACGGTTCGAAAAAATGGATGCGTCAGGCAGAACTCCCCAGTGAGAAAAGGGGAATGGGCCCTGCAGAAGGTTATTCCATGGTGAGTAGACCTCCAAGGTGAGGAGGACCCAGGGACTGAAAGAAGTTCCAGAGTGAGCCAGGAATAGAGGGGTCATGGTTCTGAGACCAAGAGGATGTCAGAAATAGAACTGGGAGGACAATGCCCATGGAGGCAGGCACTCTACAGCTCCTCGAAATAGAGAGGTTTCCTGTTCTTGCTGCTTGGGTTTATATAAGATGTCCATTTTCACACTTGCCCAAATTCTTTTTATGAAGCTGATTGATTTCCTTTTGTAAGAATAAGGTGGTTGCCTGTGTGTCATTTCCACTCAATCAAAGAGAGCTTCATGGAAGAAGTGGATTTAAACAAAGTTTTGAAGAAGAGGATTGATGGCTTATCATGTTTCTTGGAAGACTACTTCTAAAGTGAAAAGAAGCTTCAAAATTGGGTCAGCAGGACTTCTTGACAAGATAACTATTTCAACAGTAGTCAGACTTCTCAGCTTCTACATACCTGCCTCGGCTAAACTCTAAAGTTTATACCAGATCAAATAATGATCTAGAAATCCAGAGAGAAACTATGTTAAATTCTTAAATTATGTTGGATTCTTCCAACTCAGAATTGCACAAAAATTCAGGTAGAAGTACATGGGTAATAGGGAAGGGGGCACTTCCCACATGGACAGCGGCAACACGATCAGAGAAATCTCCAGAGGAAGCTTGGAAGCCTTGAGTAGCAGCTGAGACTGTGGCAAGTGTGAAGCCTACCTGGCCAGTGTGGTGCTACTGTAACTCAGACCTGAAAAGCCTGACCCAGGGGCTATTATGTTTGTAACAATCTGTCTTGAGATACCAGAGAGGATCCTGAGACATTATAGCAAGTAACACATATAATTTTCAAAATGCTGGCTTCAAAAAAATTGAAGACTCCAAAAAGAAATTAGAGCAACAATTACTCTTAATAGAAATGGGTAGAAGAAAAAGGGCTTTGAAAGACTTAAGAACTCTGACCAATATAATGACCAACCATGTCAAAGTTATGATGACATATATTACCTGCCTCCTGACAGGTGATGGATATTAGGTACTGCAACATCCGTTTTTGGACCTGAAAAATGTGTAGATGGATTTTCTTTCCTTCTTTAATCAAGGTTCAAATATAAAATCCTCTAGTTGAACTCCATAGCCCCTACTGGCTCCTCTGTACATTTTTCAGTCTTCTTACACCTTATTTTTTTCTATTTACTATAGTATCCAATGACACTGGCCTTGCCACTCTTCCTCAAACAAGATACTCCATCTCTTGACTCCATGAATTTTTACTGACTCTTGCCCATACTTGGAATTGTCTCCCTTATATCCACCTCCTGACTTCCCTGGATTCCTTCAAATGTCAGCTAAAATCTCACCTTCTACAAGAAGTCTTTCCTATCTCCCTTAATGATGGTGTCTTTCCTCTGCTAATAATCTCTATTTTATACTCTCTGTATCTTGTTTGTACATAGTTGTTTGTATCTTGTCTTCCTCATTCAGTTGTGAACTCCTTGGACACAGGAACTGATATTACCTTTCTTTATATTCTTAGCACTTAACATAAGGCCTGGAATATATTAGGTGTTTAATAAATAGTTGTCAACTTGACTAGTCAAGAAGAAAATATATTATTTTAATTTTTAGATATGCTTTATGACTTAGGCTAATATGAGGAGTGGTGTCAGATCCTTGGACAATTCAAATGAGGCAGCCTGGTGCTCATGACCTAGGTTCAAGTCCCAGGGATGCCACTTACTATTTGAGAGACTTTGGACAAGTTACTAACTTCTCTGAGTCTCAGTTTCCTCATTTATAAATTGAAGGAGTTGGAATACATGAGTTCATAAGTTCTCTCCAACCCTAAATCTATGATTCTAAGATACTATTTTTTCATAAAACTTGGACTATTTTACATTTTCCAGTGGTAATGTGATGTTATTTTCCATTTAAAATGGTTTGCTATATTGTGGTGTAATATTCAATATAATATTGAATGCAGAATCAGGATGCCTGGTTTCATATCTGCTACTCAGTACCTATATAACTTTGGACAAACTAGTTCTCTTCCTTGGGCTACAGTTTACTTATCTGTAAAATAAGTGGATTGGATTAGAGGATTTCTAAGGGCCCTTGGCCCTCCCACTTCAAAATACAACTGTCCTATGTAATTTAACTATGCAATACTTTTACATACATATCTGGAAAATGCTTGAAAAGTTCTAGAAATACCCTAGGATTGTTTTGGCATGGACTTATGGGGTGTTGGTGAAAACAGATCTTTTATGTTATAACATAGCCATATAAAAATTCACAAAAGACTTTAAAGTAACTTTAAATACTCATATAGCTAATGGAGGTATGATTAAAGTAAACTTTTCAAAGGTGAACTTCATTATTTCTCTTTGTTTTGAATTGGGGGGAGGATTTGGAAAGAAGGAGTTAGCAATGTGGATTTTTTTAAAGGACCATTGTAGTATTTTTAAATGCACAGAAGACAGAAGGAAGTTTAATAGGAAACACAGGTAAGTAAGACAGTTTTGAATCTAATGTTTAGAATTTATTACATACTTTAAAAAATACATGGTATAAAATGGTGGTTTGTTGCTTCATACATAATCTTCTTTTTGTGTTGTACTGTGTTTATGGAAACACTCTTTGAACTGAGTAAAGAAGGGTAAAGAATAGCTAGTCAAGTCAGGTTGGAGAGAACAGAAAGGGAAGGGAAGCTGAAATTCATTGTCTGGAAGGGATTGATGTACTGTCTAGAAGCTAAGGATGAAGACTGAAAAACTTCCAGTTGATGTTAACTGTTCAAGTCATCTGACCTTCATATAGGAATATGACAGCTTATTGGCTGTTGAACATGAATGCTGAACTACTTTTCTGTAAATCTGTGCAGGGGCAGTGACTCATTCTTCGTCCATACAGCAAATAGTTGAGTAATTTTTATGCTCAAAGTATAGTTCACTGACCTCTAGGAGCTTACTGTATTGTTAGGGAGATGAGAAAATATACACAATAGCTACAATACAATATAATGTAATAAACATTTATTAAGTGCCTATATGTGCCAGGAGCTGTGCTAAATGTTGGGGGATACAAATTAGAAAAAGGAAGATAGTCCTTAAAGAGCTTACTATCTAATAGGGAAAGATAGAACAAAAAAGAAGCTCAAATAAGATGTGGGAGGTGGGAAGAGGGATGAGAGGGCAGAGAGTACCCAGCATGGGGCGGGGGCGGGGAGGGGGGGGCATGATGATGGTAGATTCAAAACCCAGCAGAGTAGCTGGAGAGAAATGAAGAGTTGACTGAACTGAGCTTCTGGGCCCTCTTTAAAGAGAAGCTTTGGGATGAACTTTTTTGCTTCATTCTCCAGTCCTTCAGTCAGAGAGACAGAGGTAACTGAGGGCTCCGACAAGGTGTTAGTGCTAAACCTGAAGCAGTCTCTGTGATGATGAGTTTCTTGGCGATAAGCTTATCCTGGTTCATGGGTTAGGAGGCAGGAGAGGTGCAGAAATAGGGAGGAGGTATGATGATGATGTAGTAGAAACCAAGTAGAACTCCTAGAGGTAAATGAGCTGTAATATGACAATGTAGAATATGCATATGACAATGCTATGTGAATGGTACAAACAATAAATACTTTGCACATAGTATGTACTTAATATGTTGAACTAAGTTATTATTGGAGTAATCAGGAAAGACTTTATGGAGGCAAGATTATTTTTTTTGGTGAGGCAATTGGGGTTAAGTGACTTGTCCAGAGTCACACAGCTAGTGAGTGTTATGTATCTGAGGCTGGATTTGAACTCAGGTCCTCCTGACTCCAGGGCTGGTGCTCTATCCACTGTGCCACCTAGCTGCCCCAGGAGGCAAGATTTTTAGGTGTCTTCCTATGTGAGTGGTATTTTTATAGGGTGAGATCTGGGGAGTAGGAAAGACATTCTAGGAGCAAAAAGTATCAAACATAAGCTTTGAGGCAGGAAAGTAGAAGGTTTATATTCGGAGGAAGGCAATATGACCCATTTGACTGATTAAGTGTACCTGTAAGAGAGCTTTCCAGGGTTAAAAGTTCAGTCCAAGGTTGTGATCAATAATGAAAGAGAAATGGGGGGGGAAGGGGGGAGGGGGGAGGTTGTCTAAAGAGACTAATACATATGCCAAGGAACTCACTAAACAAGTAAGATTTTTTTTTTAAAGCTATGTACAGAAGATGGAAACAAGGACAAAAACAGAATGATTAAAAAATTCTAACATGACTCTAAAAGAACTTCTAGGAGTGTTAAAGCTCCAAACAAGCTGAAGGTTGGTGATGAACATTCAGATTAACACAAAGAGTTGTTTGTAGTAGAGGAAGAGGGAGGACCCAGCAGAGCTGAGAGAGGACTGCTTCTTCAAGTGGATGGTTTGATGATGACTGACTGTGGAGAGAAAAGTATCACTGCTTCACAATGATTGTGTTTCTTTTTTCTGCAGAGGAGAGGGATCTTTGGGTGAGAAAGAACAGAAAAGAAATGGCTCCTTGGGATCTGATGCCCAAGGAGATAACAAGAGAGTCTTTATGTGCTCTTGAGGAACTCAAGTCATCTGACCAGATAAATCATGTGGGATCCTGCAGCCCCCTGGGTGTCTGAGTGGTCTTTTAAGGACTGTACTGCTCACCTCCTTGTGTGAGAAAGGGGCTAGAAAACACTTGAAAATTGTCTGCTTCACCTAACCCTGGTCTGCTTATTGCAGCAGGTGGGGATCCCACCCTGTGGTCAAAACAAAAAAGAAAATGCACAGAAACTTTTGCAAAGATGATTCCATTTACCATCAGTACATGGAATGTGCACACTTATAGACAGCACAAAATCCAGTAGAACTGAAAGACAAATAGGTCTTGTTGTGAGAGAACTCAGCAGGTATTACATTAAAATAGCAGCCCTGAGTGAAACAAAGCTGGCAAATAAAGGCCAGCTTACTGATATTGGAGCTGGATTCACGTTTTTTTAGAGTGGCCACAGTGAAAGGGAGCACTGTGGTTTTATAATCAAAACTAATCTAGACAATAGGCTTGTATGCCTACCAAAAGGAGTAAATGACGAACTCATGACAGTGTGATTGCCAGTTGCAGGAAAGTGCCATGCCAACATCATCAGTGCATGTGCTCCCATTATGATGAACCCTGATGAGGTCAAACAAAAATTTTTATGAAGACCTGGAAATTCTCATCATCAGTCTGCCAAAAGAAGACAAGCTTATGATTCTGGGTGACTTAAATGCAAGAGTAGGCATAGACTACCAGACATGGGAGAAAGTCATTGGGAGGAATGGAGTTGGAGATAGCAACAGCAGTGATCACTTACTATTGAAGACTTGTGCATCTCATGACCTCATTACTATCACAATCTTCAGTTTACTTAAACAGTAAAACTTCACAGATGCAGACAGACTATATCATTGTAAAGAGAAGAGATAGACAGGATGTGAGAATGACAAAGGCAATATGTGGTATAGAGTGCTGGACTGACCATGGACTTATCCTCTGCAAGTTAAATATTCACATTCAACAATGGCATCTTCAAAGAAAGACAAGTATCAAAAGAAAATTTCAACAGATTAGAGTGCTTCTCTGAATGGGAACAATCCTTGCTAACTTGGAGGGAAAACAGAGCCCACAGTTGGCAGCAGTGGAGCATAAAAGGAGTAGACAGCTTTCAGAGGTTTGGTGCGTAGTACTGCATTTACTCATCTGGGACAGAACACTCAAAAATATCAAGATTGGTTTGACAAAAGTGATGGGGAAATTCAGAAGCTGCTAAATGAAAAATGAGAACTCCAGTAAGATAGTTCATCAGTTTCTAAGAAGGTAGCATTTAACTCCATCAAAAATAAAGTGCAAGTGAAGATTGGAGAGATGCAGGATTTTTGGCTAAGTCAGAAGGCAGATAAAATTCAGTTTTATTCTAATAGTAATAATCCAAAGCACTTTTAGGGCACTCTAAAGGCTATTTATGGGCCAAAGACCTATGGTGCCTCTCAGTTACTCCGTGCTGATGGAGCCACATTAATTAGTGATAAGGACATGATCCTGGAAAGGTGGGCTGAATATTTCCATAGTGTTCTTAGCAGACCATCATCAATCAATGTTGAAGCCATTGACTGTATACCTCAGGTAGAAGTCAACCCTTCTTTAGCCAAATTTCCAACTGAAGAAAAGGTTTTAAATGCCATTAGGCTCCTCTCATGTGGCAAAGCACCTGGTACTGATTCTATTCCAGCTGAGATTTACAAGGCAGGGGGTCCACTGCTCATACAAAAACTGATTGAAATTTTCTGGGTTATATAGCAAGAGGAGACAATCACAATAGAATGTCTGTCTGTCATTACTTGCAAGATTCTTGCCTGAGTTTTCCTTAATAGAGTGATCCTTCACCTGGAAGATGTTTATCTATCTTAGAGCCGGTGTGGCTTCAGAAAGGGCTGAGGAGTGGTAATATGGTGTTTCCTGCCTCACAACTGCAGGAGAAATGCCAGGAGCAGAACAGAGGTCTCTACACAACATTCATTGATCAGCCTTTGATACTTTCAGTTGTGAGGGCTTGTGAAAAATTGTCAAAATTTGGTTGCCCAGAGAGGTTTATTAGTATTGTACATAAATTTGATGATAGCACGCTTCTCTGGGTTCTGGATAATGGATGATGCTCGAGTTTTGCACTTTCCTACTCCCCAATGGGGTAAAGCAAGACTGTGCGCTTGTTCCCAGACTTTTTAGCGTGATGTTTTCAGCAATGTTGTCAGATGCCTTCAACAAGGATGAAAACGTCATCGAGGTCAGCTACTGCACTGATGGTAAACTATTTAACTTGAAAAGGCTACAAGCCGAGACTAAAGTGGAGAGAGAGTTGGTGCGTGATTTTTTTGTGTGCAGATGATCGTGCACTCGATGCAGCCTGTCAAGCTGAGATGTAACGGAGTGTGGATTGATTCTCTGCTGCTTGTACTAGTTTTGGCCTAACAATTAATACCGAGAGAACACAAGTTCTCCACCAGCAGTACTGCACTATTAATACGTGGAACCCTTGGTTACAGCAAATGGAGAAATTTTGAATGCTGTGGATAAGTTTACCTATCTGGGCCTACCTATACTTTCCAGGGATGTCTACATAGGTAATGGGGTTGACACAGGCCTTACCAGAGGTAGGTCAGTGTTTGGGAGGCTCCAAAGGAAAGTGTGGGACAGAAGAGGTATTAGACTGACTACCAGACTGAAGGTCTACAGAGCCATTGTGCTGTATGCCTGTGAAACCTAGACAGTCGAGGAGTGCCATGCCAGGAAACTGAATTGCTTCCTTTTGAATTGTCTTAGGAAGATTCTGAAGATCACCTGGCAAGATAAGGCACTGGACACTGAGGTCCTTTCTTGAGCTAAACTGTCACTCATTCGAACTCTACTGCAGAGAGCACATCTCCAATGGGCTGGCCGTGTTGTTTGCATACCAAACATAGACTTGCCTAAAAGACTATTTTATGGAGAATCACACAAAGTAGGCACTCAGGTGGTGGTCAGAAGAAGTGATACAAGGACACTCTAGGGGGGCCAGCTAGGTGGCGAAGTGGATAGAGCTCCAGCTTTGGAGTCAGGAGGACCTGAGTTCAAATCTGGCCTCAGACACATGATACTCACTAGCTGTGTGACCCTGGGCAAGTCACTTAACCCCAATAGCCTCACCAAAAAACAAAACAAAACAAAAACAAACAAACAAACAAAAAAGGAGCAAGGACACTCTCAATGCCTCTCTGAAGAACTTTGGAATCAGTTATGTGACTTGGGAGATACTGACAAAGGACTGCCCATCATGGTGTGCTGCATGAATGAAGCAGAATTGCAGTATTTGAAGCACTGTCAGCTAAAGAGGAGTTCAATTTGTTCCACTTTTCCCCACGAAGCTGAACCAGAAGCAATGGGTAGAAGTTGCAAATGGTCTAGGATTTTCTAAATAAAAATTTCCTCACAGAGCTAGCTAATGGTAGAATGGGCTGTCTTGGTAGGTAGTGAGTTTCCTCTTATTGTGGCTCTTCAAGCAAAAGCTAGAAAATTTCCTTGAAGGGTGTGACGTAGAAGGGATTCTTGTTTGGACAGAACTTGAGTCAGGATGACCCATGTGGTCTTTCAAAATCTGATATTTTATGAATCTAAAAAATTATCCAAATGAATCTAATTTTTTTTCCTGTACTAAGATACTCTATTGGTCTAATCAGAGGACAAGGCCTAGTTTTAGTCTTTTAAATAAATTAGAATCATTAACCGTTTTAAAGAAATTAACCTAAAATTTGTTGATTTTGTCTCACAGATGAAAAGCTCCCAAAATGATAATAAAAATAAAAAGTGCAGTTTTAGAAAAAATAAAAGGTATGTATTAAAAATATAAAGATATTATAATGAATTTGAAAAATACATGCACAGAAACTACCTCTATTATATTTTTTCATTGTTTGCTGTTGTAGTGAAACTTGTTTATAATATTTTCTGAAGAGCAAATAAATGAAATAATGACAAACAGATTAATAACAGTCTTAGAAATGTAGAGGAAGTGTGTGCAACTCTCTGTTTATATACATATATTACAGCAGGACTTTAAAATATAAATGTCAAGTGTGGGAAAATGCAAATTAGATGGCTCAGAGCAGGTTGCATTTTACAAACTGGGAATGCAACCTTGAGACAGACCTTGGAGAATTAATGAGCTCCCCTGCTTCTGCCAAGGCAGCTCTATAGGTACCAAACTTAGAAGAGAGGGCTGAGGGCTTGGGTTGTGTCTGTGTGTTCAGGTGCTGGTCACATTCTACTTGTAGTAGCAGTCCTAGCTGGGGCTTATCTGCCAGATCCTGGTTTTTCAGGAGCAGCAGCAGCAGCAGCAGCAGCAGCAGCAGCAGCAGCAGCAGCAGCAAATTCTCTTATAGATTGTGCCTCAGGCTCACAGGAGCCATAAGAAAGTTTTAGGGAAACTTCTAGTATGTAGGTAGAGCAGAGCCACTCAAAGCTTGTTGAGGAAGCTTCCAGAAATCTTTGCAAGCTACAGACTGGCCTGAAGGAGAGCAGTAGGGTTAGAACTGAAACCCTTAGTCATAAGCCATTTCTTGTTTGTGCTGGTCCAAAAGGGAAAACATTGTCATTATCTACTCTACCAAGACACAGAGAGTTTTGCCCAGATAAGTACAAACAAATAAGAACAGGACCTTTTCATAAACAAGTTGTATTTCAAAATATTCCTAATAAAACAATTCAGAAAAGGTACCTTCAGGGGAAAATAGGAAGTTTTCATAATTCACAATTTTAATTAAATATACATGAATCTTAATTGCTTGATTATTGCTTAATGTGCTTGATTATTTGAAAGAAATATGTCAAATTCTTTTTACAGGAAAGGATTCTTCAAATATTCTTTTGAAATAGCCTGCTCAGATGATGCCTTATTAAAGGAAAACACAGGTATGTAAAAATTCGTAATGGCCTTAGTTCTGTTACTTAAATTTCATTTCACAAAATCAGTATCCATATCTTTGGAGGAAAAAAAAAAACTTTCCACAAACAGATTTTACACACCCATTCACTCCACCCCTGACTGCCTAGGCACAATGACAAAGATTACTAGGTCTTTTAGGTCCAGTCATTGAGAGAAGATTGTTATTTTGATCATTGGCTCTGGAAAAGATCCTGGGTTATAATCATATTTTTGCCTTCACTCTCTTTTTGATCTTGGAATTATGTATTGGTGCTTTTCTTTTGTTTTTAGGTTTGTTATCTAGTGAATTGTATTTTTCTTATATTGACATGTATAGGAATGGTTGGTTTGGGTTTGTTTGTTTTGTCTTAGAATAAAGAACCAGTTTGTAAGAACTTGACAATAGCATCCCAGGAAGGGAATGCCAGCCAGAGTTAAGTGTTGTGAGATTGTAGGATTTAGAACTGCAAGTGGTTTTAGAAGTCATCAAGTCTAAACCCTTGATTCAGAGATGAGGAAGCTGAGGCCCAGAGAGGTGGAGGTTAGACAGGGCACAGACCCAGACTGGGGACTCTAACCCAGGACCTTCAGAATAACTAACCTTGTGTTAACACAGCCATTTGTGCTAAACCAAAAGGGACAAAATTGGGCTAAAAGGAAAAGGCACCGGGAACAACAGCTGACCTTGGACCAGTTGAAGTTTATTTGAAGTGCTCTCCACCCGTTGTCTCATTTTGTCATCCTCTTAAGTCTGTGAGGAAGCACAAGTCTTATTTCCCATTGGATAAACAAAGAGAAGAGACTGGCCACACAGCCAGAAAGCATGAAAGCAAAGAAGAACATAACACAGTTGGCTGGATTAATTGGTAAAAGCTGGAGTGCTATGACATCAGTGCTGCTGGTTAAGAGCAAAATGTAGCATTGGAACCCTTCAGAAGCCATTCCTCTCCCCCACACTTGGGCAGTCTGAGTAGGCAAACAAGTGGGACTTAGGGCTTTTGTGGTGTGCCTTTCAGAGCTATGGAAGAGTTAAAAGTTGTAAGTTTTTTGGAACAGTTAATTTATGTACCTGTCCTCAATTTTCAATTCAGCTGTCATCTATTAAGTGCTTAGTATCTGCAAGGAACATTGTGAAGTGATGGGACACAAAGACAAAACTGAAATGGCCCTTGCTCTCAAGGAGCTTCTATTATATTTAGAGCTAAGGAGTAAAATGCCAGCATGTGTGTACTCAGAGAAGGAAATCTAAGTATAAATAAAGGAAATATAATTTGAGGGAGAGGGAAACATTAACATATGGGGAAAATCAGGAAAGGCCTGAAGAAAGTGGCCCTGAAAAAAGTGAGAATTCCAAGAGACAGAGATGGGGAGGTGGATAGGGGAAGGGGGAAGAGGAGGAAGAGAGTGAGGAGGAGAACTTTTTGGGTCAGTGCAAAACAAAAAACAGAGGAGACATCAGCTCAGGCCTGGGGAGCATCCAGGAGACCAGCTTGGATGGAAGGCAGAAGGAATGAAGGGAAGTGTTATGAAATAAGTCTGCTGAGGTAGGCTGGGTACAGATATGGAGGGACTTTAAATATCAAACAAAAAGGTTCACATTTTATTTTGGAGACAGTAGGGAGCTACTGAACTCAATCTGGAGAATGCCATCTTTAGACTTTTGCTTTAGAAAGATTATTTTGGCACTTCTGACATGGTTTGGGATGCTAGGAACCCCCAAAATGACAGGGTACAAGGTGGAGTTGCCTGAAATGAATTCACACACTCAAGTCTGCTTTCATTCAAGTAGCAAGGTTTATTGTAATACCAATAGTAGCAGGCAAAGTTCCTTTGGGGAACGTGCAACTTAATGGGGGTGAATCTAAAGCTTATAGAGTAAAAGGGGCAGGATCTATTTAAAGATGCTAATTAGGTAACGCAAGGGGTCTGGGTGTCTTTGGGAGCAGGTGTCAGTGATCTATGGATGGGAAAATTCAGGGAGTCAGCAGAGATAACTTTGTTGATACCAGACATTGAGGGAGAAAAGAACAGTTTTAGTTTTGTTGCCAGAGGCATGGACCTTGGGGAATCTGGCACCAGAAAGAGAGTCCTTGGGTCAGTATCCCTGTGTCTTATTCAGATAAAGGAATTATAGAGTCAGGCCTGCGTAGGTTTTGCAACAAGGGAAATTTTTTTTCACAGGGCAGGGACCTACTGAGAGATTAGGAGTCTTCCAGAGACATGATCTTAGGGCTGGGGTCCCAGCACAAGCACCCCTTTACTTTCATGGCTACTGTACTATGCTAGGGAAGCTTGACTCAGGGAGGCAGTCATGGGAGTATAGAGAAGAGGAGAGATGCTTGATGGGATCTATGTGATGAAAGTGAAGGATTGATGGTTACTGCAAAGTTGTGAACCTGAGTAAATGGAAGAATGGGAGAGCTCTTAAAAGAAATCTAGGAGATAGGAGGGACAGGTATAGAGGGAAAATAAGGAGTTTCATTTTGGACAGGCTGAGTTTGAGATATGCATGGGACACCCAGGTAAAGATATCCAGGAGGAAGTTGGTGATGCAGGAGCTACAGATAAGTCTGGTATGTAGATGATAGGAGCCATCTGTGTAGAGATGATAATTGAAGCCATGGAAGTCAGCGTGCCAGTCAACAAGCATTTATTAAGCATTTACTACTTGCCATTAGAATGTAAGTTCCTTAAGGGCAGGAACTATTTTACTTTCTGTTTGTATTTGTATTCTCAGTAAGTAGCATAGTGCCTGGCACATAATAAGTTTATTGATAAATAAATGTCTGTCGACTAGTTGGTGACCTCTTTTTAAGAAAGTTCTTTATGTCATCTTTATATTAACACAACCTATAGCCTCTTTGCATTGGGAGAAGATAGTGTCTTTAATCATTTAAAGAAAATTGAATTAAAAAAAATTCTATAGCTATGCATTGAAAAAGTTCAGAAGACTGATTTATGAGAGAAATAGTGAGTTATTTCTTCTCAAAAATGAAGAAAAAATACTGCTACCACCAACAAAGTATCCTGATTTATTTTACTTAGGTTGATTTCAAAAGGCCAGATATGGATTTTTCACTATGAGATCCTTTTTACCTTCACAGAGTAATAGAGCTACTATAATACTACCATTCTACACTTCACAATAAATTGAAACAAGTCAGTGAAACTACAGGATAATCAGTATTGATGGAAGATGATTGGGCACACAATCAACAAAGGCATTCATTCTTTTTCTATGCCCAGAGGCTATCATTGACCAATTTTACCAGCCCAATCTGTGGATCATTGGCAATAATAACATATATTCTTTGGGGATTATTTTGAGCTCTGTCAACTGAGGGAGTATTGCTGGAAGTCAGAGAAGAAATGGTCCCATTGCAATGGAAGCAGTATCTTGTCTCTGTTGATTTGGTGTTACCAGTATTGGTTCATCATTTAATTCATGATCTGATTTTTTTTTTATGACCAAAAGAAATAAAGGTGTTTTCACTGTTTATATCTAAAATAAATAATCCAAAATGCCATTTTTCAGTGCAGTTGAATTCACTATCATTACTAATTTGACTGTTGCTTTTCTAATCTTGGAAATGTAAAAATGCACATATCAGCATCTTTTTTTTCTTTCTTCAACATTTCAAGGACTTACAGTTTCATTCGTGTGGGAACTCCTCCCACACAGCTTGAAAACTCTATGATTAATCTGTGATCCCAAGAATTATTACTTTGGGGGCAGCTAGGTGGTGCAGTGGATAGAGCACCGGCCCTGAAGTCAGGAAGACCTGAGTTCAAACCCAGCCTCAGAACACACGCCTCTCACTTACTAGCTGTGTGACCCTGGGCAAGTCACTTAACCCCAATTGCCTAAAAAACAAAACAAAACAAAAAAAAAGAATTGTTACTTTGGACACACCTTGCAGCCAACCTAGTGATGAACTTCTCCCAATTTAACTGGGCTGGTCTTCCAATAGTAGACATACAGTTTACATATTATCAGAACACAGTTTTTTCAGCTGTAGTACTCATACTTGAAGCTTTGTAGGATCTTCCACAGTTTGTGATCTACTACTATAGCCTTTGAGAACAAACCAATCAATAAACATTCATTAAGGGCCTACTCTGTGCTAGGCACTGTGCTAAGCACTGGGATATAAGAAAGAGGCAAAAGATAGTCCCCTGCCCTCAAGGAGTCTATAGTCTAATGAGGGAGATAACATGCAAACTAATATATACGAAGCAAGCTATATATAACATAAATAGAAAATAATAACAGAAGGAAGGCACCAGAATTTAGAGGAGTTGGGAAAGGTTTCTAGTAAAATGTGGTATTTTTGTTGAGATTTATAGAAAGCCTAGGAAATCAGTAGGTGGAATTGAAGAGGGAGACTGTTCCAGGTGGGGGGAGCTAGCCAGAGAAAATGCCTGGAGCTAAGAGATGGAGTATCTTGTTTATGGAACAGCCAGGAGGCCAGTGTCACTGACCAGAAGAGTATATTCTTACGGGGAGTAAGGTATAAGAACACTGGAAAGGTATGTGTGTGGGGCGGGGAGGGCAGCTTATGAGGGGCTTTGAATTCCAAACAGCATTTTGTATTTGATTGTGGAAGCAATAGGGAGCTGCTGGAATTTATTGAGTAGGGAGTGACATGATTGGACCTGTGTTTTAGGAAAATCACTTTAATGGCTGAATGGAGGATGGATTGGAGCCAATGGTCCCTTCCATATCGCAGTGAAGTGTCATCAGCTGAATAGTCTTGTCTGCAGTGAAGGTCTTGTCTGCAGTAGCCCCCAGTCTACCTTATGGACACTGCATTAGGAGATCTTAGCATCAAGTCCTACAAACTAAGAACACAAAGTTTGAAGACAAGTCGATTTTATGTGTAAATGAGTGTTCAGACTTTCCCTTGAAGGCCAAAGAAAAGGTCTGATGCCTTACTGTGAATTACAGAAATTGTAGCCTTAGTCAGACATTATTTTCTTCTCACCCTGGAAGGGAATGAGACTATCACTAACTCTGAGGCAGGGGCAGAACTCTGCCCACCTTGGCTCCAAAAAATTTTAAGAAAACAAAAACTTGTAAAAAATATACATAGTTAGGTAAGAAAAGGATCTTAAGGTAGCTTGGGTCAGGGACCTTTACACTTTCAGTGACCACTGGTCTGATCTCAGGTGAAATCAGATTGCTTTCCCCCTGGTCTGAACTTTACAAGCTCCTAACCCTAGTTTGAGCCTAGGTTAAATAATTACAGACTTGCTCTAGTTGGAGTTCCAGTAGATTGATGCTTGCCCCATGCCCTGTCTGCTAGCTAGAAGGCTCTGCACATTCAGAGGAAGAGAACTGCAGGTTCAACCTGTTGTGAGTGTTTGTCTGGGTTTACTTAGCTCCTGGCCCTTCCTGGGCCTGTGGGAAGAATTGTTGACTCCACGGTACTTTTTTGAAAAGGGCCTGACCTATGATGGCACTCAAACAATCCAGTTGACTGACTCCAGAGTCAGAGCCACATAGCTGCTGCTTGCTTCTCTTCTTTCCCTTTACCCATACACAGACTCAAGCTTGGTCCTTACAGGTACTCCTATTCATAATACACAGTCTCAGGCCTCAGTCTCAGTTAGTGCTAGATCCATGACCTAGCTTTTGGGTCAGAGTGACACAGCTGCTAACCCATTACTGTTTCTCTTTCCTACACAGGCTCAGTCTGAGCTAGATCCCTGAGCCCACACTTTGTCCCGATACAGAGTTACAGGCCTCAGGTCAATCCCAATGTTGGAAGGCTCTGTGGGAAGACCTTCTTGGAAGGCCCACTCCACTGGAGATGTCTTCTTATGCTGAGCTTCCCTGAAAAAATGACTCACTGTTGTTTCTTCTTGAATTTCCCAATCACTACTTCTTGGTGCTGTCTCTCCATCTTTGATGGAATAATTGTAGAGCTTGGTTGTAGTCCTGCCTATTTCACCATCTTTGACTGTCTCCTCCAAGACTCTTCCTTTAAGTCATACGTCAAGCACTATCTTCTTTGTTAAGCATTCCCTTATTCCCCATGTAAAGGTTTTTTTTCCCTCTCTCCTTGGTCTATGGATCTCCTTTGTTCCCATGGTCTACTTTTCATTATATTTATCTATGTGCATATCCTGTTTTCCAAAGCAGAATCTGTTAATGTGAGATCAGAGACTATCTATCTACCTATATCTGTTAAGCTTATTGCTGTATCTATTGCTATATAATATACATCTGTACCTGAATAAGCTATCATAGCTTAAAACTGAACTAATACTTTTGGGATATTGTCTCTACATCAATAAGAGGCAGTATGGTGTTGTAGAAATAATGATGATGATGATAACTGACATTTCTATAATGCTTGCTACATGACAGATACTGTGCTAAGCACTTTACAATTATTATCTTATTTATTCCTTACAACAGACCTGTGATAAAGGTGCTAGTTTTATCCTCATTTTATAGTTGAAGAAATTGAGCCAGATAGAGGTTAAGTGACTTGCCCAGGGTCATATAGCTAGTAAATGTCTGAGACTGGATTTGGACTCAGTTCTTCTTGACTCCAGACCTGGCACCCTGTGTACTGTGATGCCTCCTAGCTGCCTACAAGTGCTGGACTTAATCACAAAGACTTGGGTTCAATTACTATCTGGTTAATAGATGTATATAAGTTTATAAATTACCATGCCTCATTTAACTTATCTGTGAAAAGGGCACAGTAATACCTGACACTCAGATAAAGTACTGTATATAAGATGCTTTGCAAGCCTTAAAGTATATCCAAATGCCATCTGTTATTATTATTGCTATTATGTATATATATATATGTATGTATATATGCATGTATATATACAAATGCATACATTTTTACAGTATATATAAGGAGTTGGCAAAAAGGAGAAATCAACTGACAGTTGTCTTCTAATTAAACTATTAGTAAAGACTTTTTGCTGGGAGCATCTAAATCCCAGGGATTCAGGAGTACTAGTAATGCCTTATGAGCAATTTATAGATTTTGATCCTAGAATAGGTAAAGAATTCCCAGATTTTTTAGCTTACCTATTCATTTACAGTTTAGAAGCTTTTATCCAGATTTCATCCTTTTATTCACACATTATTGATAAGAAATCTGAGGTACCAGGAATTAGGTGATTTGTTCAGGATTATATAGAAAACAAGTGTAAGAGCCAAGATTCTCCCATACACATCCAGAATTCCCCTAGGTATCACTAAGTTCCCTAGTTTTTCCACTTTTCTTTTCCCCATGTGTCTCTTGTAATAGGTTTTTTCCCCCTTGTGTAGTTATTCCAGAGGCACTTTATAATCATTTATGGTGCTTGTCTCCATAGGATGAGACTATCATGTACTTTGATGAGGAATCATAGATAGCTCACTCATAAGGACCATTTATTTTATACCCTCTAGATACTATATGTGTAAAAGTAACAAGAAGTGTTTCTTTTTTATCTTTTATCTTTACTTTGGTTGATTTGAAAAATGAAATACATTGAATTAACTCAGAGGTAACACTTTAACTCCACTACTGGTGTTTTCTCAGTTGTTTCTGAGACAGAGGACATATTAAAAGATCTGGAGCAAATGCTACAGGAAGCAGGAGAGCCCATGAAGACCTCTGGAGAGTCAGATGCACATGGAGATGAAATGCACGCAGAAGGAAAGGTATTTGTGACCCTTTGTATCATTGCTCCTTGCGGAACAGTCACTTTAAACATTCTTCACAAGAGCAGAATTGTTCTTGCTGAGAGCTTCTAGGTTGAACATCATTTCATACATAATAAAAATTTATCTTCAGTGTGGAGATCCAAAGGTTCCTGTGACCTTTAGTTGAATAATCAAATGATCATAGGATTCAGAGGTAAAAGAGGCCTTGAAGCTCATATAGATCACCCATTTCGTTTTATTTTTTTTAAAAAAAGTTTATATTGACATATTTTCTTTTTAAAGGACTTTTATCTTTTTTAATATCTGGGTTCCCTTCCCCTACCTATGGAGGCTGAAGGCATCCCTTCAGTGAATGAGAAAGGAAAAAAAAAATCAGTTCAGAAAGAAAAAAAAGACTAAAACATCTACAGAGACTGGGTGTTCCATATGAATAGTCACCCACCTCTCCATAAAGTGGTGGGAGTTGCATTTTTTTATCTCTACCCTGGGGCCATGCTTTAACTCTCCCATTCTAGAGATGAGGAAACAGCCTCAGAGAGGTTAAGGCACTTGCCCAAGGTCACAGGGCTAGTGCCTCAGAAGCAGCAGGGTTGATGGAGCCTGGCACAAGTGGAGAGTAGCTTAGGGATTTAAAAGATGTTTGGTCAGAAAAAAAGGAATGAATTATGGCATAGAAGTTCTTCTACTCCTTTGAACAATTAGGAACTTATCTGAATATTTGTAAGGGAAGTTTATACAGATATAAATTGGTAAGTTTTATTTTTGTCTCTCTTCTTACTCTTCCCCTTGTTCTCTTTTTTATCAACTGCATGTGTATAGAGCTACTTGGGTGACTAGATGAGGGGGATTCTGTAGATACAGTTTTCCTGGGCTTTATTGAAGCATTTGTCAAAGTCTCTTGTACTGTTCTTATGGACAAGATGGAATGATTTGGGCTAGATGGTACTGTAATGTATTTAGGTAGATATGGAACTAGAACTGGTCAAATTGTTGGACCCAAAGAGTGATCATTTTTTGTCAACTTGTAAGGAAGGAGATCTTTAGTGAGCGGCCATACAGGAAATTTCTTCATTGAGAGTTCCCTCTAGGAATGTTATCACAGATCAACTCCTTCCTCCCTCCTCAAAAAGAAAAATTGATAATTTGGATAGAGGAATGGATGGCATTCTTATCCCATTTGTAGATGATGCCAGTGTAGAAGGGATAGCTAACACATGGAATGACAAAGCAAAGGACCAAAAAGATCTTGAATGGCTAGATTAGGACACTGAATCTAAAATGGGAAACTTTATAGGGAGAAATATAAAGGTTATACACAGGTTTAAAAAATCACCATATATACAAGATGAAGGATACATGGCTAGATAATTTTGTCTTAAAAGAATCTAGGCATTTTCATAGACAACAAGCTCACTATCAGTGAGTTAGTATGGCAGTCAAAAAAATAATGCAATCATCAACTGCTTTAAGAAAGGCACAGAGCCTGGGCCTAGGAATGCAATAGCTCCCCATCCTCTGTCAAGATCAGGCCATATTAGCAATATTCTCTTTAGTTCTGGATACCCTGTTTAAGGATTAACTCAAATGGAGAGTGTCCAGAGGAGGGCAGCTTCAGTGGGGGGAAGGTTATGCCATATGAAGAGTGGTTGAAAGAAATGATGATGTTGCATCTGAAGAAGGGGAGCATATGTTGGCTGTCTTCACGTATTTGAATGAAATTCTGTCATGTGGGAGAGGAATGAAAAGTGTTCTACTTGGGCCTACTGGGTCAAATGAGGAGTCTTTGAACCTACAGTCCATGGATCTCCCTCCTCTCCCCAGACCACTCAGGGGTCAATGGATAGTTATCAGGAAGGGGGTCATGACTGTGGATGGGAAAATAATTATCTTTATTTTCACTAATCTCTAACTCTAAGGATTTCTTTCAGTTACGGATTAAGAAGAAATAAAGAACTATTCTGAGGAGTTCATAGGCTTCACCAGACTACCCAAGAGGTCCATGACACAAAAATGATTAAGAACCTCTGATACGAGGAAAATCTCCTAACAGCTAACTAAAAATAAAGTGGGCTGCCTTGGGAGGTTGTAGATTTCCTCCTTAGTAAAGATTTTCAAGCAAAGGCCAAATGACTTCTTGTTGGGTATGTTATAGAGAGGAGTGGGCTACATGGCCAATAGGGTCTCTTCCAACTCTGAGATTCTTCGAATTCTTCTAAAAATAGTCTGTTCATAGAAACTGACTCATTTGTAAATGGATCATCAGTTTAGGAATTGTGAGGTAGTCAAAAGAACACTGGATTTGGGGTCAGAGGACCTGGATTCAAATCCTGCGATGCATAATCTTGGTGTGAGGTAACCTCTTTGGGTCTCCATTTCCTTGTCTGTAAAATGAAGTTATAAGTGGGACTGGGAGAAGAGAGGAGTGAGCCTGGCTGCCCTGGGCCCTTCCTCAAAATGGAAGATCTCAGAGGGACTCATCTCTCAGGGGAGAGGGCGGCAAGGCTGGAGGCATTTTTCAGAGTGAGAAGGCTGCCTACAAGTAAAGCATAGCATATTTAGTGGTTTTAAGAAATTAATGCAGCTTTTAAAGGCAAGTTTAACATGACCAAAAACTAGGTTAGGCAAAGGGACAATTGGGTTTTTATCCAGAAAAGACCAAAATTATCATTTTCAAGTTCTAAGCATGCTTAGCCTTTGAGAATGTCGTGTTTGGGATATTTTGGGTTCTAAAGTTTAGTCATTGTTGAAACAGGCCTGACTCAGGCAAGCACCCTGTTAGTTCAGGTTTGATGTGGGATGAAATGAAGCACTAATAGGTCATTGAGCAGTTAAAAAAGGAAGTTTACTTAGCTGTTGCATAAGGATACAGTATTATTTGTTTCCAGTAAGTGGGGTTTTCCTGTCTTTCATATGGGATCATGTCTGGTCCACAGGGCAGGATGTGGTGATTCACCCAGTCTTGAAGTATTCACCAAGTCTGAGGGGCGCAAACTACATATTTACATAGGTGAACCCTAGGTGACCAGGAAGCCAAGTCAACATGGCAGGATACTACCAGAAAACTGTATCAAGGGAAATATGGAACCACTCAAGTTCTAGGAATAACACTAGCCTAATCTGTGTTGGAATGGAAGAAAAAGGTGGAGGGAACCCTGTAGATAAATTTGGTCCTAACACCTTAATTCATTTCTTCTTTGAGGTTCGAGGTTTGAATGTTTAAGACCACAGATCACTCTCAATGATTTTTCCCTACTGGAGGGAAACAATAGCATGTATGATTTTAGCACACCCCACAAAGCACACACACACACACACACACACACACACACACACACACACACACACACACACACACACACACACATACCCCCAACAAGTAATCAAAGCTCCATTATCTTTGGCCTGGGAATATATTGTTTTATCTCTAAAATGCAGATTAGAATTCCTTATTTTGTTGTTCTTGGGCATTTCTTAAGCAGCAAGACAGGACTAGTGAAATGATCTAGCATTAACAAACAAAGACCTAACCTGGCTGACCCCAAGTGGACAGTCCATGTATAGGTATTTGAAAATGGATCCTGTAATTATTTACACTAAAAGAGGTGGTTTGGTGAAGTGAGAAGAGCAGCAGACTAGAGCTCAGAGGTTCCAATTAAACTTTACTATTTAGTAGCTGTGTGATCTTAGGTCACTCAACTTATCCAAATTTTCATTTCTTCATCTGCACACATGGGGATAACAATATCTGCCTTACCTTACAGAGTTGTTGCAAGGATTAAATGAGATACTATATGAGCAAATGCATCAAAAATCTGAAATGTATTGTTGCTGATATGTTAGTGAGAATGTAATGCCTACTCTCTCATTCATATAAAAATCTCTGTGAGAGACCTGTATATATGAATCAAGGATATCCTCAATAAGTATTTTTGCAGGAAACAAGTTGGCTTTCACAAACAATTTTCAGTAACGGATTGCATCTTTACTGCTTCATAGTTAACTGAAAGATGTGGAGAATAAAGGATCTCATTATGCTTATTGTTTGTTGATTGTAAAAAAGTATTTGCTTTGGAAGAACAAAACCATGTCTTACAGACTCTTTTGCAAAAGGTACTGCCATACATCAAAACCATTCAAGATTCCTTGGAAATTGTAACACCAGAAAAAACCTTGTTAATGACCCTCTGATAGTAAATATCCAGAGTCCAATTGGAAGATTGATTCACAATGGACAGTGATAGTCTCTAAATGTTCCTGTTTGTGGGTTTCATCAAGCCCTAGAACTTTGCAGAGCTTCCTGGAAGAGCTCTGCAATTACTTATATGAGGAAGGCCAAGTGGACGAACAATGTTAATTGCTCAAATTTCTATATGCATTTGCATAGATTTGCTATAGAGTTAGTCCCTCAGTGCAGATGTCTGGGATAGCTGTATAAATAGACAGCAAGTTGGACGCAGAGTTGAACATGATGAGTAAGAGGGTGACTAGACAGCCTTTGGAAAATGACAAAGCTCTTCACTGATCCAAGCTTCCCCGAGAGCAAAGGCCCATCTTTTTAATTATGACGTTCTGCCAATATTATGTTTTGGCAATGAGGCATGGAGCAACACTCTGTCTGGAGAGTTATAAATGCTTATTACGCAGAGGTCAATAGGGAAATGATGATGCATCAAGTGGGCTGTAACACATAACCAATGAGAAACTCAGAAGAACACAAGTAAAACATCTGATCAAGGAATTGTAGGACAAGAAGGAAAGACAGGTTGGTCATGTAGAAAGTATGAGGGGTGACAGATGAATGAGCAGTGTACTCCACTGGTAGCCACACGTGGTTAGGAGGAAGCAAGAAAGACCCCTAGCCCTGGGTGGACTTTGATGGTGATAACTTGAGAAAATGTGCACAAGAATTGTACAGGATGGAATCTGTGACTAGGTTTGAATCATTTTTGTTGGCAAGAACTATGAAAACAATGAGATCACAGATCCGTGAGATGATTTTAATATTAGTAAAACATGAATTTTTGATACACAAAAGTACTGATCTAAATTGCAAGTAGTTTTTTATTCTTTTTCTGAGTTAGCCTCTAAAGGATCCTGAAAGATACCCCATCACAAACATTAAGTGCTTACTATGTTCTAGCATTGTGTTAGGCTCTGTGAAATGAAACAATTCTTTCCCTTGACAAGATTACCTTCTTTGGGGGGAAAACAACCGGTACATGTATAAGGATATACAAAGTAAGTCCAAGGTACTATGAAGGTAAGACATTAGCACTCCCAATGATGGCGGGCTAAGCCTTGAGCATCTCTTCAGAGGTGTGAGTGGGGAGGGAGTGCATCCTAGGCATGGGGCACAGCCAGTACAAAGGCCAGGGGTGGGAGGTGGAGCGTTCTATGTGGGGAACAGCAACAAGGATAGCCTGAAGACTGTGTAAAGGGAAGTGATATAGAACAAGTTTGGAAAGATAGTTAGGGACCAGTTTGTGAAGGGCTTTAAATGCCAAACAGAGGAGTTTGCATTTGTTGTTATGAGTAATAGGGAACCACTTGGGTGTATTGAATATAAGAGTAACACACACAATAAGACATGTTCTTTGGGAAAATCGCTTTGGCAGCTGTGTCAATCAGGACTAGAGAAGGGAGAATTGAAGCTAATGAAGAGAGAGAGGGAGGGTGAGAGTGCAGAGGAAGAGATAGAGACAAAGAAACAGACAGTGACAGACTGAGAGGAGGGAGAAGAAGAAAGAGAGAAAGGTGAGAGGAGAGAGGGACGGTGAGAGGAGAGAGGGACAGAGAAAATGGAAAATAGTCCCCAGGACAATACCTCGGCATTTGATGTTAACATCTCACAAATGTTTTTCCCTTAATACTTCTCCAGGCCACATCAAGATCATTGTCAGTCTTTAGCCCCAGCCACTAAAAGAGGCTGTATAGTGACAAGAGGTTTTGTCTATATTAGTGATGGCTTTAAAATTATTCACACTAATCTAAAAGAGAAATCTTCAAGGTCATTCATGACATGGTTTACAAAGATAAAACCAAGGTGAAAAATTCCCATGATAAAAAAATCTTGCATTTCTACTATCCCCTATTAAAATATTAGAGTTAGGAGAAAGGCAGCTTTCACATTATTGGCCTTTGCTGTTAACATCTAAGAAGCTTTAGCATGTGTCTCTGGGGCTGTGTGGAAGAGTTGGGGTGAGTCTGTGATATGACTTCAAGTGTGACCCCTGTTGACCAAGGGCTTGGTTTTTGAGGCTTGCACACTTCTTCATCCCCCAAAACACCAGCAATAGCAACAGTTCATATTGACATAACTCTTCATTTTGCTTCATAAACTATAAAGCTCATTATATAGATATCATTGCTGTTATTTCTCACCACCCCCCTGTGCTGGGTTTTTATCCCCATGTACCAACATTGACACTACGACTCTGAAAGTTTACATGGTTTCCTCAGTCAAAGCTGTATCTTCCCAGTTCACACCCAGGGTTTTTTCCCACAGTCCACAATGTTGCATTGGATTTTTTTTTTTCACATAGTTGCCAGTGCATAGTTTAGGTCTAGGGACGTTTTGTGTGGGGCTTGTAAACTGTGTGTGCTGTTATTCTCTTCAGGTATCTCTGTGCAACACAGAAATTTCAGAAGAAATCCTTTGTGAAAACCAGTATGAAGAAGATTGTCTTATAATTGATGGAGTGCCCTTCAGAACTGGAGAATGTATTGAGAGTATAACTGACAAGTTTAAAGAAATAGATGCTTTGATGTCTGAGTTTTAGCATGTAAATGACTAAAATGATCTATTCATGTGACTATTCATTTTCATATGACAAAAGTATTTAAAATATAAGATCCAAGAGGCAAAAGCAATGCAGAAATGGTACATTTATTTATTTAAGATTTATTACTTAACTATGGCAATGAAATGATGTCTATGTGAATACTTAAGACGAAAGTAAATAAAAAATTTAACATTTACCTCTTTGTTTTGATCTGTCCTCATATATTTAAATATTTACCATAAAACTACTTAAAATAATAAATATTACAATTACAAATGAGAATAATGAACATTCATAGAGTACCTTAAAATTTGCTAAGTGCTTTCCAGACATTAGCTCACTTGGGTCCCTCAGAAACCTGGCAGGTTTTGAAGGTATTATTCTTTCCATTTTAGAGATAATAAAACTGAGGCTCATATAGAGTAAGTGACTTGCCCATGGTCACAGAGCTCATGGGTGTCAAAAGTAGAATTAAACTCCATGTCTTTATTTCTATGAGCTCTATATTACATCCACTACACCAGTGTGCTATCAATTTATGTGGATACTTCATTCAAATATATACTATCAAGACCTTGGGACTAACTCACTTTTGCTATTTTCATTCTTTACTTACAATAAAGCTTTGTGGGAAACCTCTGATGTTGGTATAACCTGTCTGTAGCTTAGTAGAGCAGTCCAAACAGTGGCTTGAGATGCATAGAGGTTAGATGACTGAGGCTGGGTTGACAGTTATCAGACTCAGAATTTGAACCCAGGTCTTCCTAACTCCAAGCCTTATACTCTATCCACCAAGCCACTGCTGCCTTATTATTGA
>NW_020954577.1:41475452-41517294 GCF_900497805.2 Vombatus ursinus
TGCCTTATTATTGATTTGTCACGTATATTTTAGTATGATTCAATAATTGCTAAAATCTTTGAGTAAAAAGGAAAATATATACAAAATAAATATAGTCATGGATTTTAGAAGGGTTTTAGAGCCTGATGTACTTTTATGTTTGTTTTAAATTTTTTTTATTATGAACTAAACAAACAACACCATCATTTCTCTATGCAAAGAACATAAAGAAGAGAGATGAATAGGAAATCATGAACCTCTGTTAGGTATAGCTTATTTTTTAAAGTATATACTTTAACATAGTATTACAAACACTGCTTTGCTTATCTGTGTTCCTTTCTGAATTTCCTTTGCTTTCTTCTCTGTATTTTAAAAATGTTTCATTTTTATGCTTCTTTTTTTATTACAATCACTACCCCCTCTTCTTCCACAATCTCCTCCCTTCTAAAGTAAAAGTCCTTCTTTGTAACAATCATATAGGTGTGTATTTCAGCAAAACAAATTCACACATTGACTGTGTCTCATTATGTCTCCTTCTGTACCTATAATCATTGTATAAACCAGGAGTGGGTAACCTGTGACCTCGAGGCCACTTGTGGCCCTCTCGGACCTCAAGTGCAGCCCTTTCACTGAATCCAAACTTTACACAACAAGTTCCCTTAATAAAAGGATTTGTTCGGTAAAACTTGGACTCAGTCAAAAGGCTGCACCCAAGAACCTGGAAGGTCACATGTGGCCTTGAGGCCACAGGTTCCCCACTTTAAACTGTTATCATAGTTTGGCTCGCTTGACTCAGCAGTTGAGGCACTGGTTCATGTAAGTCTTCTGAAATTGTCCTGTATTCATCCTTTCATCGTTTGTTAAAAACCCAATAATATATTGCATTTGTATGACATAATTTGTTTAGCTGTTCCCCAATATTTGCATACCCTCATTGTTTCCAGTTTTTTGCTATACCAAAAAATTCTGCTACATATACCTATGGGTTCTTTTTCTCTCTGTTTAATCTCTTTGGGATACATACACACACATATACATATGTGGAGGTATATATATGTGTATACCTATATGTGTATAGGTATACACACATATGTATGTATGTATGAATATGTAGGTACATGTGTATATACACATATGTTTTAGGAATGAATGGTTCCAAGATCAATTTTAAAAATTGTTGGGTACTTTTTGAGTTCATAGTTAGCACAAAACACTGGATAAATGGCTCATAATATATTCTTCTTGGTAGAGAAGGGCAGTGATGATGTTGGTGATGGGGGTGATGAAGGATTGGGTTCCCAGGCTGAGCTAGAAATAAAACAGCTCCAGCTACCCTGTTCAAGTGCCCTTGTGACTTGTCTCAAACTAAGAGCTTTCTTGAGCCTGCTACACACTGAGAGCTGGGACGAAGGGACACAAGGAGATGTATATGTCTGGATTGACCACAGATGTTTATGAGAAGTAAGATTATGTTGGTCATTTGTAATTTATACCAGAAGAAAGGAATATGCCTGAAAATTGGTTCCAGCCATGCCCAGACGAAGCAGAGAGAAGGAGCAAGGGAAAGAAGGATCATCAGTTCCTCCATATTCCCTGCAAAGTGCTGGCATCCTAGCCGGCCGTTCAGGAAGCCACAATCAGAAAGTCTCATACCTTGTTGCTTGTCTCTTCAGCTCTTGCTTCTCCCTGAGAGTCTGTGGAAGGGAGCCTGATGAGCTCTTGTTACAAAACATTTCTGTTCTTGTTGCTCCGAGAAGCCTCCTCCCTTCTCCTCTTGATGTTTTTCTTCCAAGTTAAGTATCTGTCCCCAAGTCATGTGATATTTCCTTGCCTTGAAAAATGAGAAAAAACTCCAAATTTTGGCAGTCTGTATAGCGAGGCCATTCCTCCCGTTGTATGGGACCTCCTAGTTCTGGCTTGGATATACAGACTGCCTTTTGGGTACTGTTCCAAGTGTTTTTCAGAAGGCTCAGAATAATTCTTAGGTCTACCAACAGTACATTAACGTGCCTAGCCTTCTAGAACCCTTCTAAAAATTGTCATTTTCCTTTTCTTTAATCTTTTCAAGTCTACTGAGTGTGAGGATGTCTTAATACAGACTCAGAGGTTTGTAATACAAAAGTAGCTTACTGGGGAAGGCAGCAATCTCTTCCACTTATGCCGCTGAGGGGAAAAGGCTGAGGGGCACATGATTTGGGGCTTTGCCCATAGTCACAGTCTTAGTGTCAGGTAGAAGGGGCTGTAAATAAGTAATTCCCAATTTAGCCCTCACTCTCTTTATTCCCTAAGTAAAACAACAACAACAACAACAACAAACTTGGGACCCAGGCGAGATTACTAGATTGCCTCGCAGTCTTGGGCTACAGCTCCTACCTCTAAAAAGAGAACTAGCTGGCCTAAGAAGCACAGTACCACTGGACAAAACCAAAGCATCAATGATGGGAGAGGACAGCGAAAGTCCTTCCTAGCAAGCCTAGTTACTGAAGGGGGATTTTCACCTAGTGCAGGGCAGTTAGGGAGGATAAGCATACACAGAGCAGGCTGCTGGGTCCTGCCAATGTGGGGAAAAGCAGCTATAAAGTTCTTATCTGGGCCAGGCAGGACTAGGCACTGGGGGCAGGGGCAAGGGGAACTTAGACCTAGGGTGTAAGTCAAGTCTGAGGACTACTTTTGACTTGTGCTGGCGGAGGAACACAAGGAGAAGTTGGCCACAAATTTCCCACTGGAGGGAAAAGAGGCTTTGGGCCATTACTGCTGATTTTATTCTGACAGGGTGGCTCAGCTGTCTTTAAGTTTCTTGAGTCTTTTTGTTTAGTGGTTGGGGAGGCTACTGTATTCCTTAAAGAAGTAGTACTTCAGAACTATTTTAACTCACCTTTCTGTATCACTAATGTAAGGGCTGTGTGTGCACATGAGACTGTTTTGCCCATGTACTCAGAGAGAGGAGTGCTGGGCTAGAATTATATCTATCTGCCCCTTTAAATATTATTAGTTGAGGGGAAGTAGTTTTCAGGTTTAAGTTATAGCTCCAGATCATTATTTCTTAATGGGGAAAAGAGGGTCCTGAGCTTTCTATCCAAGGCTTGCCCCCATCCGCTTCCCACCAGAAGCCAGTTCCACAGTGATCATGCATAACAGATAGCAAATAAGCACATTTATCTCAGTCAATAGCAAAACAGAAGTCACAGAAAGTATACATATGAGAATATATAGCCGATAATATACAGTGAATGAGTTCTCCCTTGGGAGCAGTGTAACTCAGCTGAACCGAAAGAGAGAGTCCCAGATCTCACCCAAGGGGAAATTCTCTAAAGTCTCTAGTGTAGCAAACTGGGAATAGGGACATGATCAAAGTACTACATGTCAACTTCTTCCCAGAATCTTTCTTCCTTCAGAGCCCTGAAAAGAGTTTGGAATCAGAGGTCATCTCTTGACAGTAGAAGTCAGAAGAGCCCAGAATCTCGCTTCTCTCCCATTCTCACCAACTTTGCCTGCCCCTCACACAGGCACGGGGCATCAAGTAATTAATCCCCACCAATGAAGAGAGAATCCTATGTAATTGGCCCTTTCAGCCAAAAGTTACACTACTGATTTAGAGCATTTTTTCATATGGTTGCTTGATAGCTTGCATTTCTTCTTTTGAGAACTTCCTATTCCTAGCCTTTTACCATTCCATTGAGGAATGATTCTTGTTTTTATATTTTTGAATAAGTATCCTATATAATAATAACAATTCTCCTTTTCTAATTTGTTTATGATACTACCTTTTATATTTAGGTTATGTATCCATTTGGAGGGCATTATAGTATATGATGCGATATATTGATTTATGTCTAATTTCTTACACACTGCTGTGTAGTTTTCCTAGCATTTTGTTGAATTGAATCCTTATCTCAATAATTGGCATCTTGGGTTCATCAAACCTATGCTACATATTTGATTGCTTCTGGATTTTGCGTACCTATGCAATTTTATTAATTAACTTTTCATTTTTCTTAAAGCAGTATCAAATTATTTTACTAATTACTGTTTTGTAGTCTAGTTTGAGACCTGACTTGGTCCCTTTACTTTCCATCTTTCCCCCCATTATCTCCCTCGTGATTCTTAACCTTTTGTTTCCCTAGATGACTGTTTTTATTATTTTGTCTAGTTCTTTAAAGTGATCCTCTGGTAGCTTGATTGATCTGGCACTCAACCCATAAATTAATTTAGATAACATTTTAATTTTTACCATATTAGCATGGCCCAACCGTGAGCAATTAATATCCTTCCAATTAAAATCTTCCATTTCTATAAAGAATAGCTAGTAGTTATATTCATACAATTCCTATGTGTCTTGGTAAGGGGGCACCCAAATTGTTTATTGATTGTGTAATTATTTGGAATGCAGTTTCTTTTTCAATATATTTCCCAGGGTTTTGAAAGGCTAATGATTTTTTTTTCACATGGATTTATTCTATATCCTCCTATTTTACTGAAGTAGCAGGATACTAGTTCTATGGATTTGTTTTGTACCCTGCACTTTATTATAGTTATTTTAATTAATTTTAGTTGAATTTCTAAGTTTCTCTAATTAAACTATCACATCATCTATAAAAATACGTAATTTTGTTTTTTATTTGCCTGTACATATTCCCTTAATTTCTTTTTATTTTCTTGTTATAGCTAGCATTTCTAGAAACTTATCAAACAACAGTGGGCCAAATGTATACCCTTTCTTTGTCATGATATTATTGGAAAGACCTCTGGCATTTTTCCATTACAGATTATACTAACTCTTTGTTTTGATCGATACTGTTCACTATACTAAGGAAAGGTTCATTTATTCATATATTTAAAAAAAATTTTTTAACCATAGATATATTTTTATCAGAAACCTTTTCTGCTTCTCTTGATGTAGTCAAGTGATTTTAATGTTTTGGTTATTATCATGGGGTATGTTTATGCTTTTCATAATATTGAAGACACCCTGCTTTCTTGGTGTAAGTTCAACCTGGTCATAATGTATAATATTTTTTGACATGTTGTAGAATCTTTGGTAATATTTTATTTAATATTTAACATTCATATTTCTTTCATATAGTAGTCTGTTGTTTTCTTTATCTGTTTAAATATAAGGTTTAAAAATAAGGACCACATTTGTCTCATTGGAGTTTAGTAGGATATCTTCTTTCCATTTTTACAAACCATTTTTATGATACTAGAGTTGTGTTCTTTGAAAGCTTGATAGAATTTACTTATAAATCTATCTTGTCCTGTAGGTTTTCCCTGCTTTGGGAGCTCATTTATGCCTTAATTTACTTTACTGAGATTGGATAATTTAAATTCCCTATGTCCTTTTCTGCTAATCAGGGCATTTTATATTTTTGTATTCATGCACTTCATTGAAGTTGTAAGTTTTGTTGGCGTATGATTGGCAAAATAGTTTCTAATACTTTCTATTATTTACTCTTTATTCTGAATTCTTTTTCCTTTTGGATTTTGACTATTTGGTTTTCCTCTCTTTTAAAAAATCAAATTTGGTAAGTTTGTTCCCTTAATTAGTTTTTTCCCCAAAGAATTAATTCCTAGTTTTATTTATTAATTCAATGTCCACCCCTCCCCCAGTGCTATTAGTCTCTTTTCACAATGTCACTTTTCCCTTTTATAGTATTTTTAGTTACATACGCAAAGTTTTTGCATGATTTTTTCTCTTTTTTATTGATGAAAATGTTTAGAAATATAAATTTTCTCCTGATACTATGCCATTTCATTGTTGTAATTTTCTTTAGTGTAACTATCATTTCTGCAATATGTTCTTTATTTTATACTTAGTCTTTATTTTAAAATTACATATTACTGCTGCCATTTATTCGTTATTCTGAGCTTATTCTTTGGTATTTATTCTCTATTGAAATTTGATTCCTTTTTTTTCTCAAATTCCCTTAACAATCATATTTATTGTACTGTTAGTAAAAGTGAGTTTAATATTTTTGCTTTTCTGAATGTTTAATAAAGTTTTTGTGCCTTGGCATGTGGCCATTTAAAAAAAAAGTTGGAGTTGGCATATATAGCAAGGAAAAAATATATGTGTATATGCACATTCCTTTCAGTTCTCATTTGTTGTTTGCCAATGAGCTATTCTGTCTATTTTTTTTTAAATTCAGTTTAGGTCCTTACTTTCATCTTGTTTATCTTTTTGCTAAATTTGTCTAGGTCTCCAAGTATTAAAACTGTTGGTTAGGTAACTAGCAATATTAAGCTAGGCTCTTTGCTAAGTACTCAGGATACAAAGAAAAGCAAAAAACAAATAGTCCCTACTGCCAAGGAGCTCTCAGTCTGATGGGTGAGACAACCTGAAAACAACTATGTACAAACAAAGTATATACAAGATAAATTGGAATAGTCTCAGAGGGAAAGTACTTAAGCTTAAGGAAGACTGGGAAAGTCTTCTTCAGAAAGAGGGAGCTTAGCTGACACTTGAAGGGAGCCAAGCAACCTAGGAGGCAGAGATAAGGGAGGAAAGTATTCCAGGCATGGGGGACAGACAATTAAAAAAAACGAACTTGAAGCTTGGAGATAGTATTTGGTGCAAACAACAGCAAGGAGGTCAATGTCATTGGATCACAAAGTATGTGGGAAGAAGTAAGGCATAAGAAGACTGAAAGGGCCACATTATGAAGGACTGTGAAAGAAAGAGGGTATTGTATTTGACCCTGGAGGTAACAGGGAGCTGCTAGACTGTATTGAATGGTAGTGATAGTGAGGAATGATATAGTCATATCTGTGTTTTAGGAATGTCAGTTTGATAGCTGAGTGGGGGATGGATTGAAGAAGGGGGAAAATTGAGGCAGGGAAACCAACCAGAAAGTTATTGAAATAGCCCAAGATTGAGATGATGAAGGCCCAAAACAGATGTTTGTAGTGTCAGACTAGATTATTAAAGTTTTGATGTCTATTTTTCCATGTGATTTGTTTATATTTTACTTGAACTTTAAATACTTAAGTGCTATGCCATTTGTATATGTACCTTATGTATCAGGTACATATACACATACACACATATACATATATGTGATATTTTTTCATTTAACATACTTTACATAATGCTTTTGTATCATAAATGATACATATGGTACCATTAATAAATTAATAATGTTTATATCTTTTAAGCATATTTATTCTTACTGTTACTTATTTTAGATCATAGTTGTTAACACTGCTATTTTGAATTTCCTTGAATCATAAGAAATTTTTATACAGCACCTCATTTTCTCTCTGTGTGAACTTTTATACTTCGTGTGCTTCTTGAAAAATAACATACCTTTGGGTTCTGTTTTTTTTTTAACCTTATACTAATTTCCTCTGTTTTATGGGTGAATTGATGCCATTTATATTCATGGTTATTATTGTTAATTGTGTTTTTCCCTGTCTCATGTCTTTTTTTTTAGATTTTTTTCTTTTCTTTGTTCCCTACGCCCCTACCCCTTTTCTTAAAGAAGACAGTAAAAAAAAAAAGAATGTAATTAGTATCAGCATTAGTAATCAGTATTTGAAATGGTCTCATTCTACTCCCCCTTCCCCAATTTGCATAGACCAGATTACTGTTCTTCCACTTTCTTTCTATCCATTTAATTCTTAACTTTGAGTTCTACATTTCAAAGTTGAAGGTTTTTTTGTTTGTTTGTTTTGTGATTGTATATTCCCTTTTAGGCCCTTTTATCATATCTATTATTTCCTTTTAACCTCTTGAATTTAATATATTTCTGCACCAAATTCTCTTTGCATGTTTAATATCCTTTGCTTGTTCAGATAAGAGTGAAGTTAATAAGATGCCTGCTTTTCACACTCTGTCTTTTATGTTTGTATATTCTTCTTCTTGCCCATCCCAATTTTGAGGAATAATAGGTTCCTCCCTTCTTCGTTATTTCTTGCCTCATATTCTTTTTCCCCCTTTTCTTTCTTCTCTTTTTCATATTTATAAATGTTGTCATTTCTTTGAGGTTTTGCTTATAGCTATTTTCATATCATTTTGAGTTTGTGTCTTGATCTTCTGTATCACCTTAATAACTTTTCATGGTCAGGTTCTTTTTGTTTGTTTGCTTGTTTTCTCAACCTACTTCTTTACTTTGAACTTTATGTTAAAACTGGGTTCTACTCACTTCATTGTCAGGACAGTCTTAAGCTTCAGGCTTTTTGGGACTGCTGTTTTCAGAGCTAGTTCTGGGGATTTGGATGTGTTGGGTGCTTCCAAGGGAGTGTGGTCTGGGTAGAGGTGTGGTCATTCCTTTCCTGGACCGTGCTCTGGTCCTTAACCCAGGAAGGTCCCTTCCCCCCGGCAGCCAAAAGTTCTAACACTCGTCTCTACCCTGGAACTGAAACCAGAGCTTCTTCTTTCCTGTGACCACTGCTTTCCACCCTGAAACTGCAATCCAGAACTGAGTATGGTAATGAAGCTGCCAAACAGCACCTGGTCCAGTGCCCATGCTGCTAGCTTACAGGGGTCCTTCTCTAATCTTTTTGTCGGATGAGTTGTCCAACTCCCTCACCATCTCTGGGCTGAGAGCTCCTGTACCTGCTCTTGTTGCTGTCACAGGTGCCTCCAAGGCTCACGGCTGGTATTGCCTACTCATGTGCTCTTGCCTTCTTATCACCCCAGTGTCACAGACCTCTCCTTCTGTCCTCCCAAGTTGTATTTGGCTGAAAAAATGTCTCTCTCTGACCTTTCATTGGCTATGCTGCTCCAGAATTTGATTTGAGAAATTAATTTAAAGTTGTTTGGAGGATGATGTTGGGAGAGCTAGGCTATAAAGCTTCCTCTACTTCACCATCTTGGCTCTACCCCTTTGATGATTGATATCTACAATTTACATTTTTGAGCATAAGTCTTGTAAATCTTCCATTAGCTTTCTTTTTAGACTATTTCATTCATGTTAACAATTCAACAAGCATTTATTAAATTTCTGCTCTTCTTTCCTCTCTTAAAACCAACAAATTCAAACAAAAACCAGTTCCAAGGGGATGATTTTTTTTCTTTCTTCCTTTATGACTCTTAAAGATAATGATGTTCTGAAGGTACATTTATCTCTTTTTCCTGATTAAAATATAGGCATTTCCTCATCATTTAACTCTTCTGATTGTCCAAATATATTTACCTTTCTTGGTTTCTCTTGTGTCCTGTGTTTGTGTTTCAAAGAGTCTACCCAGTTCTGGTTGTTTTATCAGTGATGCTTGAAATGTGTGAGAGCATAGGACAGAGTCTTAGGAGATACCCATGGTTAGTAGTTATAATCTGGATGAAGATCTAGCAAGAGACTGGGAAAGAGTGGTTAGGCAGGTACAAGGAGAATCAGGAGAGAGCAGTGCCCTAAAAACCTGGAGATTAGAGAATATCAAAGAGAAGAAGATGATTAACATTGTCAATAACTTCAGAGAGGTCAAGAAGTGTAAGGATTGAAGGAAGGAAATTAGATTTGGCAATTAATCATTGTTAACTCTAGAAAATAGTTTTATTTAAAAATTGAGGTTGGAAGCCAGATTGTAGAGAATTATGAAGAGAGTAAGAGGAAAGGAAGTGAAGTCATTGATTGTAAATGACCTTTTCAAATAATTTAGCCATGAGGAGGAGAAACACTAGGACAATAGACAGCAGGAGGAATGTATCAAGTGAAGGTTCTTTGACTATGGGGGAGAAAAGAAAACAGTAGACAGGAAGAGACTGAAGATTAATGAGAGAATAGGAGTGCTGAAGGAGGCAATGGACTGGAGAAGATAGGAAGAAATAAGATTATTTGTTCAGGTAAAGGTTAGCCTTGGCAAAGAGAAGGGCAATCTCTTCATGTGAGATAGGAGGAAGAAGAAGACAGCAGCAGAAGGTATGTGAGTGATGTGAGATGAGGAAGAGGGGAAGAGGGAGCTTTTGGCAATTGGCTCAATTTTTTTTCAGTGAAACATAAGGCAGAGTTCTTAGTAGAGTGGTAAGGGAGGGTAGTCATGGGGATTTTGAGAAGGGATGAAAAGGTTTGGAAAAGCCACTATGATGAGTGGAACAGTGAATTGATTAGCTAGGATTGCTTTGCTGCAGTGAGGGCCTGGTTGAAATTCTGTAACATAAATTTGTGGTGGACCCAGTCAGCATGGTTCTGTGATTTTCTCTAGTTTTCTTCAGGAACAAATGAATAGGAGTGAAATCACTGGGTGGTGGAGTTAATTCAAAGCTTATGTTTGGTTGGGCAAGATCTTCAATAGGATAAGAGGGCAAGGGATTTGAGAGAAGAGGACATTATAACCAAACTTGGGCTTCAAATTCATGGTTTCATAGTAACATAGGTATTTCCTACCATCTAGAAACCAAATTTTGTTCCAATAAACCTAAATGCAAAATTTTTAAATTGTCAACAAATTCATATCTATTGTCCAGTGCTATAAATTGGAGTCAGCTAGGTTGTGTAGTATGTGAAAGCATTACACTTGGAGTCAGGAAGAACTGAGTTCAAATCCACTTCAGAAACCACCTATGTAACACTAGGCAAGTCACTTAACCTCTGTTAACCTCCCTTTTCTTATCCATAAAATAGGGATAATAACAGCACCTTCCTTCACAGGGTTGTAAGAATCAAATGAGAAAACATGTACAGTGCTTTGCAAACCTTAAGGTGTTATATAAATGCTAGCTATTATCAATGAGTTCAAGACAACTCACAATGACTTGCCAATGATCACAAATCTAGCAAGAATTGGAGGCAGAATTCCAAACCAAACTTTCTGACTTAAGGTGCAGTCCTCTATCTATTTGGCACTCTTTTGTAACCCTCTCATTCTAGTAGAAGAAATATGGCATATGTACAATATGATACAAAAAAGATTGTGATCAAAACATGGGAATGATTTAAAGTGTGTTGAAAGACTCAAAAAGTGAGCAATTATCTATGCCTGGGAGAACAGGGAAAGCTTCATGGATGAATGGATAGATGGATGAGTGGATATGAATATATGCATATACAATCAGGTAATGAATGATAGACAAGGCCCAAGTCAAATGCTACATCCTCCATGAAGGCACTTTCCAAAGGAAAAAATGCAAGCTATCAACAACCAAGTGAAAAAAAATGCTTCAGATCACTAACAGAGAAATATAAATTAAAGCAGTTATGAGGTTACATTTCATACCTATAAGACTGGCAAGGATGACAGAAGAGGAAAATGACAAATATTGTGGGCCTAGGGAAAAATAGGAACACTAGTGGACTATTGGTAGAAATGTGATTGAGTCTAGGAATAATTTGGAACTATGAACAAAAAAGTCAGTAAATTGCATATCCTTATTCTTTGACTTAGTGGTATTACTCCAAAGAGATCAAAGAAAAAGGAAAAGGATGTATGTCTGCAAAAATATTTATAGCAAATCTTTTTGTGGTAGTAAAAACAACTTGGCTATTAAGGGGGTATCTGCCTTTTAAGGAATAGCTGATCAAATATATGGTATATTAATGTATTGGAATATTTTTATGCCATTAAAATATGAAAGTTTCATCTTTTAAAAGTTTAAGAAGTTTCAAAAGAAATTAAGAAGACCTGTATATACTGGTGCAGAGTGAGTTGAACAGAACTAGAACAACTTATGTAATGACAACAATATTATAAATAAAAATGAAAGACCATAAAACACTGATAAATGCAGTGACCAACTACAATTCCACATGAAGCCTGCTTCATACCTCATGTGAGAGAGGTGACAGACCTAAAATGCAGAATGAGGCATACATTTTTGGACATGGCCAATGTGGGAAAATACATACCTATATACATACATATGTACATACATACACACGTATATATTTGTAAGGAGGGTTTTATTTTCCTTTATTTTTTAATGTTTAATTGAGGGGGAGATTTGGGAGGGAGAGAATAGATGTTTATTGGAAAAAATACAATTAAATGTAGAAAAATACAATTTCACTTCTATTTTGTATACTTTATTTGTAGAGAAGTATTTTTACTTTCATGCAGGAAAAATTGTCCTTGCTGTCTTTTAGGATCATTTTATATAAAAATACTCCCCTAGCTATAATTGTAAGAGATACCTAATCTCATTCTGCTCTAATATTTTTTATGTTGTGAGCTTTTATATTTAGGTTGTTTATCCTTTTTGGACTTATTGTGATAAACAATAAAAGATGTTGCTCTGTACCTGTTTTTTTAAAAATTGCTTTCCAGTTATCTCAGCATTTCTCTTTCATAAAAGGAAGCCTTTCCCTAATATCTAGCATTCTTGGGTTTGATAAACCCAAGTGTTTGATAAACGCTGAGCTTCTGTTTTGATAGGATGATATAATCATAGATTTAGAGCTTGAAGGGCCCTTAGAGATTTCTGACTCCAACTTCCTCTCATTTTAGGGATGAGGAAAAAGAGCAACAGAGGTTAACTCATTTGCCCAGGCTCACACAGTATGTCTAACATACAATTTTGACTTAGGTCTTCCTGATGTTAGGCTCAACAATTTGTTGTTGTTGCTTAACTAGTCTATTTAACTGGTCTACTTTTCTGTTCTTTTTTTTTTTTAAACAGTACCAAATAATATTGATGGCTTTTGCTTTATACCGTAGTCTGAGGTCTGGCAATGCTAATTTTTTATAGTTTTCCCATCATTTTCCTCAAGATTCAAAACCTTTTATTCCTACCAATGAATTTCATTATTTTATAAAGTTATAGCTTTATAGCTTAAATTTAATTTATATTTTATAAAGTTGTATTCAAAATTATAGTTTTATAAAGTATCCTTTCAGTAATGTGATTGGTTTAGTATTCAATCTTCACATTAATTTGGGTAGTATCGTCATACTCTACTGAGGTTGCCCAACCATGAGCAGTGGGTATCTTTCCAATCATGTATGTCTGAAAAAGATTTGTAAAAACCATAATAAACTGTTTTCTCTATAAAGGACAGTGGAACCACCGCATTTGGACTTTGTTAATTTAGAAAATTAATTAGAAAATTAATAATTACTATAGTAACCTCAATAACTACTGACCTATATGTCTACTTTTTCATTGTTGCAAAATCACTGTGAATCATCTTTACACTAATTGAGAAAGAAGGCTTGTAAAAGCAACACTTAACAATGGACACCATCTTTACCTTTTTACAACTCACTTGAAGATGTAGTGAATATAAGATCCCTTGGGCTTCTTGTTGATTAAGGAAAAACATTTGATTTATTAGAAAAAAAATCAGTCTTACAGAGGGGAGGGAACACATATTAACTATTAATTCTCCAATAAATATTTCTTACAGTTCTTTTGTATCTCTTAGGCTGCTTAGTATCTATTTATTATAGGCCTAACAAGGAGCAACAAATAGTGGTTAACTGATTAAATGCTTTACAATTAAGCATTACTTTAAATGCCTTGCTATGCTAGGTGGTGCAATGGATAAAATGTTGGCGTCAGGAAGACCTGAGTTCAAATTCCACATCAGACATTGACTAGCTATGTGACCTGGGCAAGTCATTTAAGCTCACTTTACCTCAGTTTCCTCATTTGTAAAATGAGGATAGTAATAGCACCTTCTTCCCAAGGTTATTATGAGGCTCAAATGAGTTAATATCTCTAAAGCACTTTGCAAACCTTAAATACTCTGTAAATGATCACTATTATTATAATAGATTTTGTTGTTTTATACACTGTTCTTGTACCAAGCACAAATAACTCCAAGTTTACCTCTCAAGCAATTTGGATTGATTGACTCTTTTTAAAAAAAAAGGTTTTTTTTATATCACCTACATTTCCCCTCGTATCTCTTCCTGTCTTCCTACTTCCTTTAGATTATATGTTTCGACTTATCTTTGAGTAGCCCGTGTGACTTTACTAGATTTTGGCATGCCAGCAGAGAGTTTGTCTATCTGCAGACAGGCACATTTCACATGCGAATGACAAGATATCTATCTATTTTGTGACTAATGACCAAATATGGATTAATGCCTACCGTATAAAATGAACATTGGGGAAATTTACTAATTAAGTGCTTAGCAATAGTACCCACCAGTGCTTGAGCCTAGGTCTGTCTTCTTTTGTGTAATCCCTGTGGCATATGGGTTTTGTTCATGAATATCTGAGTTTATCACAACAGGGTCCCCTGCTCCAGGGCCCCTGCACAATGTGTCTCAGAATTGAAGATGTAAGAAATGAGGACTATTATGGTTAGATCCAATGTAGAGATGATTATCTGACATCTGTGAGCTGAACTTAGTCCAGATTTCCTCTCTCTGGAGAGGGGTAACCGGAGGCAGAGATTGATAGCTAACATGCTGGCCCAATGGACAAGTAGTGTAATGTTTTTGAAAGTTGGGTTCAGAGTGAGAGAAGCCAGGGCTGTAACACTTACTATCTGTCCAAGGACAAGCAAATTCATTTCTCTGAGATTCCGCTTCCTTATCTATAAAATGTAACCATACAGCTTGTATTTGTGAATATTTCCATTGATTTCTGGCAGTTCACCAGTCCAATTCAACAAGCATTTTTTTTCAGAGCTGACTAGTGCAAGGTACTGTGGGAAGCAGCGGACATGAAGATATGCCCATTCCAACATGTAAATGAATAGGTGACATGGGCGAGCGCTAAGCTGAGGCGATCAAGATAGGCTGCCCATAGGAGCTGGAATCTGAGCTGAATCTAAAAGGAAGCTACCGATGTCAAGGGACGGAGGTAAGAAGGAAGCGCGTCTGAGCAGAAGGACAGCCTTCACAAAGGCAGAGGCAGTAGATGAAATGTCAGATTCAGAGAATATCAAGGGAGCCAGTTTGGCAAGAACAGGATGTGTGAAGCGGGTTCATATGAAATCATCTTGGAAAGGTAGGTTGTAGCCAGATTGCACAGGTTTTTAAATGCCAATATGAGGAGTTTGTACTTTATCCTGGAGACAAAAAGGAGGCCTCCTCCCCCAGTTCTTAAGTGGGAGTGACCCAGTTTACACTTTAAAATTATGTTGGCAAATGGCTAGATCAGAGGGGAGAGACTAGAACTTGGAACTCCAATCAGGATGATTTTGCAATAGTCCGGGGCTAGGCAAAAGGTGATGAGGGTCTAAACTAGTCTAATAGCTATATGAGTGAAGAAAGTGAGATCCATATTAAAGATGTGATAAAATTAATAGGGCTTTCTGCTTGGATGTGGGGGGAGGGTGAAGGAAGAAGAAGAAAAAGTTCAGGACGTCTCTGAGATTAGGTGACATGAAGGATGATGGTGTCCTCATCAGAAACAGCAAAATTTGGTGAGCAGTGGTTTTGGAGAAGAAATAATGAGTTCCGAATAGAATGTGGTGATTTTGAATTATTGATGGGGCATCCGGATAGAGATGTCCAATAGGCTGTTGGTGATATGCTATTGGAGCACAGGAGATAGATGAGAGCTGAATATTTAAATTCAGAAGTCATCTGCATAGACATGATAATTAAACCCAGGGGTCCTGGAAGAAGGTGTTGAGATAGTCAAGAAAGAGACCCTTGCCAGAGCTTTGGGAGATGCCCAGGGTTAAGAGGGCAGGATATAGATGATAATTCATCAAAGGAGACTGAGAAGGAATGGTCAGAAAGGTAGGAGAATTAGGAGAAGAGAGTGAAAATTCAGGGACCTTGTATTGACAAGTCTTGACTGATTTTGTCAACAGACTCCCTTCTCCCTCCCTCCCCTAAACATACCCATGGTCCAGCCCTTTCCTGGAGAGCAGTCATGGCCTAGCTCTAGCAATGCTTCTGAGTAGGGCCAGACCTGGTTTCTTTGAGTGTACTGAGAGAAAGAGATAAAAATATTGAAGAAACCTTTATGTAGGGGAGTGGAAATCACTAATGTACTATGTAGGAGAAAAAGCAAAAAAAAAAAAAAAAAGACCAGGACTTGTTAGTACAGAAGGAGAGAGAGTAAGATATGGACCAGCCATATAAAGTAATGAATGGCAGTGAGAAAGGCAATGAATGACCCTATCTATCTCTTTCTCTTAAAGAAGAATGAGAGACAATTTTTTTTTTTTAGGCAGTTGGGGTTAAGTGACTTGCCCAGGGTCACACAGCTAGTAAGTGTCAAGTGTTTGGTCTGAGGCTGAATTTGAACTCAGGTCTTCCTGACTTCAGGGCTGGTGCTCTATCCACTGCACCACCTCGCTGTCCCTGAGACAAATATTTTTAAAACAGCAAAAAGAAAATGCATTTAATGAATAGTTTATCTGTGAAACCCATTGGAACACAATGTTACTGAAGAAAATTAATTTGAAATTTAGAGAGATTGTGTGTGTGTGTGTGTATATATATATATATATATACATATGAATCAGAATATCACTTCTAGTTGTACCAACGATTAATTTTTTTTTACTATAGGGTATAGGTCAGAGGGTTCCAGACCTCCAAAAAAATGTTTGTGCTAACATGTTTATGCTGAGTTAGAAGTGTGAACAAATTTACTCGAAATTATGTTGCAGAGAAAATATTGGTCTAAATTATCTTTTTGAATATAGAAATACTTGAATGTGATAAATATCTGCCCAAAGGATTTTGTTTTGATATGGATCCTATAATTGAATTAGGGAGTGCTATTGATTTCCAGCTGTACAACCAGTTCTTTTGGCTGAGTTGGCAGAATCTCAGGGACAACCTTGCAAGCACTAAGTAGGTGAAAAGATAAGTCTCCTTTTCTGAGTCTTGGATAGTGATTTATTAAACAAGCAATTCTGGAAGGAAGGAAGGAAGGAAGGAAGGAAGGAAGGAAGGAAAGAAAGAAGGAAAGAAGGAAAAGGAAGGAAGGCATGAAGAGAGAAAAAAAGTTTTTTTTTTCTGCTTATTGGGATCACTTCTATTGAGTTCTTTAAGTAGCAGGGATTTGTAATACTCAATTCACTATTTAAATTCATGAACAGTATTTGAAGTTTTAAATTCAATTTATCAGATACTTATTAAGTGCTTGTTGTGTGCCAGATTTTCTGCTTTTTGCTGGGGATGCAAAGACAAATGTGAAAATCTTGGCTCTCAAGGAACTTACTTTCTAGTGGGGGATGCAGCATATACTCAAATAAATAAATATAAAAATATATACAAAGTAATGCAAAAATAATTTGAAGAGAGAAAGAGAAAGAAAAAGAGTGCATTAATGCCTGCAGGGATCAGGAAAGGCCTCATGTAGGAGAGGAACAAATTTAGGAATCCTTTAGTTTGAGGGGAAAGTTTCCTGCTATCGTTCCAACACTGTGAGTAAAGAAATAACTGCTAAATGTATTTTCTCCCCAAGGACTCCCTTCAGTTAAAAAAAAATGGTGTGTATTTCAAGGGAAATTTAATCTATTTGTTTCTGATTCATTTATATGCCTCTAAATGTTGTTTCGTAAGAACTATTTCAAGAGTGACAAGTCTTAGGGACCTTTTCATAAGTGTTTTAAGAGAGTTTTTTTTTTTAACTCGGATGTTGCATTTTGTTGGCACTAAATGAAGCTGGAGTCAAGAAAAAAGGCAATATGGAGTCCACAAAGTTCAGGGGAATCAAAAGGAGATCAAGCCTATTCTTCAATCCAGAAATGAGATGACGATAAAGAATAGAAATGTTCATTATGTACAATAATATTTTGAACCAAATAACCCTTCTCCCTACCCCCAACCCAGGTAACATTTTCCATTGAAATTCTTAAATCGCTAAGGTTGAAAAACTGTCTGCAGATTCATGATATTGCATGTTTTAATGCCAAAGCTCTTTCTGAAAGGTTTCTTGGAGGGCAGCAGTCGTAGAGCCTATTTTAGTAATCTTATACTCTTATAGATTGATGTTATTTTAATATTCGGTAGTTCTCTTTCTAGAAGGTTTATCTAGTCTGTGACTATTAAGGCAGCACAAGGAAGCTAGACTTGGAGTCAAGGGGCCTGGATTCAAATTCTGGCTCTGTAGCTCATTGAGTGATACTGGTCTAGTTACATAATATTCCTGGGCCTCTGTTTCCTGAGTCTCAGAGATATTAAATGACTCACCCAAACTCTCACATGAATAGGTGGCAGAACATATTTCTCACTGTACCATACTGCCTCCTAATGTAAGACATGAACTGTATTACTGGACCACTTAGCCAGTGATCAACTGAACAACCATGAGTAATTGTAGGCGGTGTTAATAAAGCCTGAAGGGAGTGAGGTATAGTAAGAGACAGAACACCGGACCCAGGATCAGGAAGATCCAGTCCAGATTCAACTTCTATCTCTTAATGCTGTGGGATGATGGGTAAATCATTTTATCTCTGTACGTCTCTGTTTCTTCACTTGTAGAATGAAGATGGTGGCAGAACTCTTTGGAGTCTCAAATGACATCATATGTATAGACATTGTATGAAACTTAAAGCATCATAGAAATGTCAGGTTTTGTTCCTAGACCTGCTTTCTTTGGTTTAGGGAATTCCCCACTAGGAAACTCCCTCTATCAGTGAGGGTCAGCACCTTCTTTGTAGCCTATACTTATATAATTATTATTAGTGTTACCTAAAGTCACCTAGTGAGGCAAAAGTAATCACCTGAATGAACCTAGGCTCTGGACCAGGATTGCTGATTTCAGGGCTAATAGTGATGTCGAAATTGCTGGAAAGTGATTAGGTTTAGAGCGATGGTCTCATCATTAGAGGTGACCATTAGAGTCTCCCTCATTCTACGTTCCCTTTTTGGTAGTCCCTCAGTCTATATCCAAAAAATGAAAATTAATCTGATAATTTAGTAGTTTCATGAACATTTCAGCAAACAACCTCTTGAAAGTGCTTTTGACTGGAAATTGAAAAAGGAATTGAAGTTGTAAACATAGTAAATTTGGTAGTAAAATAGCAAATGAAGATGTAGTCTTTGAAATTGAGAATCACTCAACAGCAATGGGGAAGTGCAAGGGAAGCATGTCTATATTGGCTGCAATATGTAACAGATGAGGAATCGCATAAGGAAAGTTTTGTGAAGAATATCTTTAGATAAAAGACGGGCTTATGTAGCAAAAACAAGGAATAGCTAGTAGATATTCCACATGCTCATTGTGATGTTGTTGTTCATTCATTCAGTCACATCTGACTCTTTGTGACCCCGTGGACCATAGCACACCAGGCTCTTCTGTCTTCCACTACCTCTTGAAGTCTGTCCAGGCTCGTGTTCATTGCTTCCATGACACTATCTATCCATCTCATCCTCTGCCATTTCCTTTTTTTGTCTTCAATCCTTCCCAACATCAGGCTCTTTTCCAGGGAATCCTGCTTTCTCATTATGTGAGCCTCAGCTTCAGTATTTTTCCTTCCAATGAGTAGTCTCAATTAATTTGTTTAAATATTGACTGATTTGATCTTCCTGCTGCCTAAGGAACTCTCAAAAGTCTTCTCTATCACCATAATTCAAAAGCCTTGATAATGTAGCACTCAGCCTTCCTTATAGTCCAACTCTCACAGCCATATATTACTACTGGAAAAAACATAGCTTTGACTATATGGACCTTTGTCAGCAAGGTGATGTCTTTATTTTTTAGTATTCATTGTAAATTTGCTATGTCTTTCCTTCCAAGGAGCAAGTGTCTTAATTTCATGGCTGCAATTGTTGTCTGCAGTGATCTTTGAGCCTAAGAATATAATGTCTGACACTGCTTCCATTTCTTCTCCCTCTATTTGCCAGGAAGTGATGGGATCAGTTGCCATGATCTTAGTTTTTTTTATATTAAGCTTCAAGCCAGCTTTTACACTCTCCCCTTTCTCCCTCACTGAGAGGCTTGCTTCTTAATTTTTCTTCACTTTCTGCCATCAGAGTGGTATTATCTACATATCTGAGATTGTTGATATTTCTCCTAGAAACCTTAATTCTGACTTTTGATTCATCCAGCCTGGTGTTTCACATGATGCACTTTGCATGTGAGTTAAATAAATAAGGTGACAACATACAGCCTTGTTATACTCGTTTCTCAATATTAAACCAATCAGTTGTTCTGTGTTCAATTGTAACTATTGCTCCTTGACCCACAGACATGCTCCTCAGGAGACAAGTAAGATGATCTGCTATTCCTATCTCCTTAAGAACTTGCCACATTTTGTTGTGATCCACACAGTCCAAGGCTTTAGTGTAGTCAATGAAACAGAAGTAGATGTTTTTCTACAACTCCCTCGCTTTCTCCAAAATCCAGTATATGTTGGCAATTTGGTTCTTTAGTTCTTCTGTCTCTTTGAAAACTAGCCTGCTTTTCTGGTAATTCTCGGTTCATATGTTGTTGAAGCCTAGCTTGCAGAATCTAAAGCTTGCTGGAGTGTGAAATGAGCACATTGTTAAGTAATTTGAACATTCTTTGGCATAAGATTGGGACATAAACTGTTTTTTTTTTCAATCCAGTGGCCACTGTTGAGTTTTCAAAATTTGCTGGTCTATTGAGTGCAGCCCTTTAACAGAATCATCTTTTAGGATTTTAGATAGCTCAGCTAAAATTCCATCACCTCCACTAGCCTTGTTGTTAGCAATGCATCCTAAGGCCCACTTGACTTTATTTGCCAGAATGTCTGGCTTTAGAGCACTAACCACACCATTGTTATGTTAAGATCTGTCTTGTATAGTTCTTCTGTATATTCTTGCCACCTCTTAATCTCTTCTGCCTCTGTCCATTTTTGTCCATTATCATGTCCATTTTTTTTTGCACGAAACATTCCCTTGATGGCTCTAATTTTCTTTAAGAAATCTCTTATCTTTCCCATTCTATTGTTTTCTTCTATTTCTTTGCGTTGCTCATTTTAAAAAACCTTATCTCTTCTTGCTATTCTTTAGCATTCTGTATTTGTTTGGGTATATCTTTCCCTTTCTCCTTTCCTGTTTGCTTTCCTTCTTTCTTTAGCTATTTGTAAAGCCTCATCAGGCACCATTTTACACTTTCTTGCTCTTCTTTTTCTTTGGGATGTTTTTGTTGTTGCCTCCTCTACAATATTGTGAACCTCTGTCCATAGTTCTCCAGGCACTCTATCTACCAGATCTAATCCCTTAAATCTATTCATAACTTGCACTTCATATTCATAAGGGATATTATTTAGGCACTCATTGTTATGCACACAATGCTAAGAGAACCAGAGGAAGAGACCTAGTGGATTCTTTTGTAAAATTTATGAGACGTCACAGACAAGAATTGCAAAGGATGGGTTAGGATGGGTGATTTGGGAATACCCATATAAATGAGATTGATCACAGATCCAGTAGAATATTGGAGTATTGGACTTACTCCTGATGGCAGAGCTGTTGAAGTACTTGTTTCCTGAAAAGAGAGGAAGACTGATGCCAGAATAGCAGGCAGGAGAGGCTCATGCAGGTTCCAAGAAAGCTGTTTTTATGGTATCATTCAAGACACTTTAACAAAATGAAGGGGAAGGCATAAAGAGAGATAAGCTCGAAGTAGAACCCTTTCTCGAAAGGTAAATTGAACTAACTGTTTGGGTCCTTTAGAAAAAAAGTCAACAAAATAGAAGATAAACAGGACTTGGTGAAAGTAATTGACTTGGATTTTCCAAGGGTTGTGATAAGGCTCTTCAGCAGAGAGGCTGTTCAAGGGAGCACAAATTACTGTGGGGGAAGGGGCCCAAGTCTTTGCAGATGAGAAAACAGCTGTTCTCAACAGTAACAGAATTGCTGCTTTTCAGAGCAAAAGAAGAATTAGTCAGGAGGTTTTCCAGAGAGCATCTTGCCCTTAGGATTGGTTGTCATGTCCTATGGGAGAGGACAAGTCAGGAAGGTGATCACGTTGTATGAAAAACTCTCAGCAACTAACCTGAGTGAAAGTTAGGAGCAGGAGGGCAAGTGAGTGAGCAGCTTTGAGGATAAGTGCCATCTGTTCTTATGGTCATTTCTCCTCCGATGATGACATTAGTTTTGGAACTGAGCAAGAGAGTTAACATTTTCCTAAGCACAAGATTTGTGTTGGAGAAGTACTTCTATTTTCTTGAACTGGGAAAATAGCTTGAGAAAGAGAAAGGAGGATTGCTCCATCAACATGACAGGGCTTTCTATTGGCAAGAGCTGGAACAAAACCCAGACCTATTCCCAACTAGATCATCAACAGCAGGCAATTACAAAATCTGCTGCAATGAACAGCCAAGGTTATGGCCCCCATATAGTTTAATTTGCATTATGAATATCATGATCACCAGTGTGCTAACAGAGAATGTAAAGTAGATTCTGTAAGAGCTGAATGGCTACATCCTGGTGCATTTTGAATTTTCTTTGTCTGGTACAAAGAAATTGACTGGTTTGGTTTTTTGGTATGCATTATCCAGTTGGGTAAGGGTAGAGCCCAACCAAGCACAAGGCACTTCCCAGCTAATTTCCCAGAGGAGTGTTCTTTTATAAATCATATCTATACCTACTAAAGGGAATGGACAGTAACATGACCAGTCTTATATGGAAGAGCACTGGATTTAGAGTCAGGACCTGAGTTCAAATTGTGTCTTTGCTATCTATGTGACTTTGGACAAGTCACTTTGCTACTCCAGGCCTCAGTTTTCTTAGCTATAAAGTAAGATGACTGTGTTGGATGACTTCAAAGACGCCCTTCAATCACGATGATCAGCATGCATTGCTGTATAATGGATGAGGTTGCTAAGACAGGAATCATACTAAGAGGTAATCATGGAATCATTGATTTAGAGGTGAAAAGAACCTCAGACGGCTGGTAGTCCAATGTCTCATTTTACAAATGAGGAAAACAAAGCCCAGAAGCATTAAGGGATTTGCCTAAGCTCCCAGAGGTCATAAGTAGCAGAGACAGGATTCAAACCCAATTCTCTAACTCACAATCCAGATGTCTTTCTGTCATATCACTCTCTTGTTAAGATGATGCACCCATTCTGATGCCAGTTCATTGGCCTGGTTAGTGATACTGCTGCAGAGTAGGCATTATTTAGTGACACTTTGGGATCATGGTATTTGATTACTAAAAATCCTATCACATCATAACTCATACCATTTTCCCTAGTCCTCCCCACACTTACCAATATTCTTTATGATTTTCCACAGCAGACCACATTTTTAGAGTTTCACAACAAAGTGCAAAGAATTTAAACTCCTCCTTTGCTTATTATTTTTGTCCATAAAAAAGCATCTGTTTCAGTAGAAAAGAATTCCTCTTTAAAAGTTGTCCTCCAACAAAGCATCTCCTATATACATATCAAAATCATAAAAAATTCTGTAATATTTGTAAGAATAGAGATAACCTTATTCCACGAGCCTCTGCTTATTAATATTAGGTAGGGCATAAAAGAGGGGGAAAAGAGCTTACCAAAAGTGTTCACCCCTGGAATGAAGTATATATACAGCTCATAGTCCAAAGGGAAAAGGGATGCCCTCTATATCAGGAGTTCTTAACCTAGGGTCCGCAGGTCCCCAAGGGGTTCATGATAGACTTCAAGGGATCTATGAGCCTAGTTGGGAAATATAATTACATCTTTATTTTCACTAAACTCTAAATGAAATTGAACATTTACTTCAATTATTTTGAAATATTATTATGAAAAGGGGTCCATAAGTTTTAGTAGACTCCTGGCAGGGTCCATGACATACAAAAAAAGTTAAGAACCCTTGCTCTAGATGAGGAGACCTTTCAGATATTCCCATTTTCAGGTGCAGGTGTGCTTAGTGGATTGAACCCTAGAGTATTACATAGCCTCTGAAATCAGTTCCATCATCACTCAAAAGAGTTAAACATAAATGTGGATGAACATTCTCTATTGTCCAGATTTAAAACTTAGTTTTAAGCTTAAAACTGCACTAAGACTTTTGGGACACCTTGTATATATTTGGGCCATCAAAGACACCAGAAAACTGGTCCATCAGTATCTCTGACAGATAATGTGGATAGAAATTGTGGATAGAAACTGGGCCCAGAATTGTACAAAAGAAAGTGGGCTATATTACATTTGGAAAATTACACAGCCCCTTTGAAGACCCTAAACTTCTCGCTAAAATAAAAATTCTTTAATATCAATTCTTATCTGTTGATGCTATATAGTTATGAATTATAGAATATGGATGTGCAATCAGCAAGAAATCAAAATTATTGGCCACTCAAAGACCAATGGAGATAATATGACAAGTTTAAATAGGTTGCACATATTTCTAATACAGTGTAAAAGAGATCATCAGAGATAGGCTAGTCACATAGAAAGAAAGAATGAAGGACAGCAAATGAACAGTCTGTTTGCTGCATTGGTTCTAAGAGAGTGTCAAGAAGTTGGGAGAAAGACCCACATTCTTTCACTGGCCATTTCCTAAAAAATATATATTTCTCATCTTGTACCCCAATTAGCATGCTTTATCATAAGTCTCCTGGAATCATCATTGGTCATTGCATTGACTAGAATTCTTAAAAAAATTATTTTTACAATAGTCTTCTTATGATATAAATTGTTCTGACTGTTTTACTCACTTTGTTCCTCATTGATTTGTAAAACCTCCCCAGGTTTCATTAAAACCATAACTTTCATTATTCCTTTTGGCACAATAATGTTCCATTACACTCATATGCCATACTTTGTTCAACCATTTCCCATGTGATAGGCACTACTTTTCCCTCCAATTCTTTGCTCTATAAGAGCTGCTATAAATATTTTTGTACATATCGATGTTTTTCTAATTTCTTTGATCTCTTTTAAATATAAGCTTAGTAGTGGTATCTCTGGGTCAAAGGGTATGCACAGTTTAGTGACTTTTGGGACATAATTCCAAAATGCTTTCCAAAATGGCTAGATCAATTCACAAGTCCACCAACAGTACAGATGTGCCTCTTTTCCCAGAACTCTAACATTTGTCATTTTTTTGATCAGCCTTACCAATCTGATAGGCATGAGGTAGAACTTCACTTTATTTTTAAGAACCTTCTTTAATTTTCATTTCTCTAATTATTAGTAATTTGGAATATTTTTCATGTGGCTATTAATAGCTTGGATTTCTTCCTTTGAAAACTTCTGTGAATATCATTTGACCATTTATGAAATGATGAATAGTTCTTGTTCTTATACATTTGTTGTTTAAAATTTTTTTGTTCTTATAAATTTGAATCACTTCTTTATATCCTGAATATGAGACACTTATCAAAGAAACTTGCTACAGAGATTTTCCCCACATTGACTACTTTCTAAGTATTTGTGAAAGAGGCATTGGAGTTGTTTTGCTTGGTCCCAGAGAGCAGAGATATGAGCAGAGGGTAAAAGTTCTAGAGAGACAGGCTTTGTTTACATGTCAGAAAAATCTTCCAGATAAATAAATCTACCTTGAGCGGTACTGGGATTCCCTTCACTGAGGATCTTCAGGCAGAGGTGAGATGTGTCTGGTCAGTACATTGTAAGGGCGTTTCTTATTAAAGTTTGGATTGTGATAGATGCCTTTGATGTGCTTTCTGAGTAGAAGTGTAAAAGTCGGTGATACCCAAGATGCTTTTCACGGTACTAAATGGTAACAGTCCTAAGAATCATGATATTTGTCCTTAAATGATACTTTCTATAATTATGCAAGGTCTGGTTTGCAACAGCTCATTATTTTTTTGCCTAAACTGGCCTTTTTTTTTTTAAAGTCAAGCCTATATTCATTAAAAATTATTCCTCTTCCACATGACTGCACATAGCTCTGAAACAGAATTAGTTCCGTAGTCACCTCCAGATGTTTCACCAACACATTTAACTAAGTGCATAGTACCTGAGCCATCTTTGAGACTTCCATGGCAGGGGCCAGAGAAATACAGCTGGTAATGAGGAGATGATAAAGGAAAAATAACCAATCAGCTAAGTTGAAGCATTCATATGATAAAAAGAAAAGCTGTGGAATAAGCTATTGTACCATCTTCTTTCCTTTTAGGATCTTAACCAAGTGTGTCAATTGGAGGACTCTACCTCTTGAGGACGAATTAGACAATGATGATCCTAGAGTTCAGCCCTGTTGTTGTTGTTGTGTTGAATCATTCAGTTGTGTCTGATTATTTGTGATCCTATGCACCGTTGCATGTCAATACTTTTTGTGGAGTTTTCTTGGTGAAGATCCTGGAGTGGTTTGCCATTTCCTTCTCCAGTGGATTAAGGCAAACAAAGGTTAAGTGACTTGCTCAGGGTCACACAGCTAGTAAGTATCTAAGGCTGGGTTTGAACTCAGGTCTTCCTGACTTCCTGGCCCAAAGCTCTTATGCACTGAGCCACTTAGCTGCCTTGAGGTTCTGTCTACTAATGGGTAATTAATAAGCATTTGTTAAATGACTGACTAAATGAATCCATTCAGGTCCAGAAAAAAATCATGATCTACTCCAATAACAAAATACTTCTTTTAAATAGAAGACTTAAAAGACTCAGACTGAAAGAGACAAAATGATTGATCTAGAGGATCTCCACCTACTCATTACCACCCTTATATTCCCTAGACTACTCAGTACAGAGCAAGACTGTCTCCCTATAACCAGAGCTACTCCATTCCAAGAGAGATGTTGGTAGCAAGACTCCAGCAACATGATAAGCAGATCATAAGCATCATCTTTGCTCAGATACCCATACTTACTACTACAGAAACGGCGTACCTCTGGGAGCAATTATGACTGCCATCTCTGACCTTGGCTCAGCTGTTCACCCTTCACCTAACTCTTTGGCTTGTTTGTCCTGATCTCAGCCTGTCACCCCATGAATCTGCCCATTTTCTTGTAGGCGCTGTTTCCCATTTACAACATGTTCTCTGGCCTACCTGTTTTAGGAAAGAATTACTGCTTATGGCCCTGACCTTAGCTCAGTCCTACACATCTGCCCAGCTGACCTAATCCTGCTCTATCTTGCCATCTCTGACTGCTGGGTCTTGACTCCTTCTGGCCTGACTAAACTTTTGCTTGACTTTCCATTTCTGAAAATTCAGCCTTTACAATTGCCTTTTTGACCCATCTGGAGTCCAGGCTTGGAGTATAGGAAGTGAGGGTTGGAAGGACAATGGAGAAATCTCTGACTTTGGTCCTGACCAAAGTCCTGACTGGACTCACCTGTGGCCAACAAAGGCACATTTACTATGAATTGACGTACTAGAAAATCCTGTCTCTGAGCCAGACTACTAAATTTAGCAATCAATATGGGTATGATGAATTAAGGGAAATCAGTGTGGTCCAATGGACAGAGAACTGGCTTTGGAGTCATAAAAATCTGAGTTTAAATCCCACCTCTGACACATGTTGACTGTGTGACTCTGTGTAGATCACCTAACAACTCAGTGCCCCTATGCACCAACAAGTTGCAGAACATTTGCTGATCTCCATTCATAGAGGGGGTTTCCTCAGTTATGCCAATTAAACCACAGGCTTAGAACAATGACAAAAGCATTTAATTAGTCATCTTTACGTCTGCTTTAGAATTCCAGATGAGGTAACTGAAAACAAGAGAAACCAAGGTCATAAAGAAAGTTAAGAACAGAATAGGGACTAGAGACCAAATTTCCTAATTCTTCAGACTGGTGGTCTTGCCATTTGAGCACACTGTACCCCTCTTCCCATTTTGACTGTTCAGGCCAGCTACTCCAGCCTGTACAGTCTCATCCCATTTGGTCCATAGCATAACAGCCTAGTAAAAAAAAATCTATTAGAGAAAATTATCCAAGAGTTATCTCTTGGTATGCATCAGGAGATTCTTGTGCTTTGCAAAAAGAAAGCAACCCCACAGATATTCAGAGCAGTCCTTGTGCTTGCTTGTGCCATACTTGCTTGTACAGTCTTCTCTAGTGCTGCCAGTTAGTTGACACTCAGTTTTATATGCCTGGAATCCTATCATTGTTTCATCTTTCCTGGCAAGGATCTACAGTGACCAATAAGAAATTGCTTCTATTGCAGAATTTTTAACTCATCAAGAAAGAAAGCAGTCCACCCCCCCACATTTGACCTCTACCTCAATTTTCTGATTTGCCAAAAGAAAAAAAATTCCTTCTCTAGAGGGTTTTCCTAAAGAACAGCTGATTAATTAGTGGTGTCACAAAGGCTAAGGAGTAACAGAAAGCTTCTCCCACAGAGTTCAATAGCACTGACTTCCATATCCACCATACCATCCTCTTCTGCTCCTTCTGTTTAAGCATTATTCTCAGCCTCTTGTGCCACACCTGATGACATTCAAGCCTCATCCTTGGTGATGGTATCAGACAAATTAATGCCTTTGACATTATACACTGTGCTTATTGTTAGCTTTCCCTAAAGGAACATTTGGGGTGAAATTAACTGACTTCAACCAAAAGAGAGATTCCAACAAAAATATCCATCCTTCCCCATTTCCAATCCATTATCAAATTCCATTGATTCTTCCTTTATAATTTTTAGCACTGTGTCTTCATTTCAACATTGCCAATTACCACACTGTCACATGGAACCTTTTTTAATTTAATAATTTGTTTTTCTCCAATTACATGTAAAAACAATTAACATTTAAAAAAATTTTTGAGTGCCAGATTCTCTCCCTTCCTCCTTCCATTCCTTATACCCATTGAGAAGCCAAGAAATTTGACATAGGTTATACATGTGCAGTCATGCAAAACATATTTCCGTGTTAGTCATGCTGTAAAAGAAAATACAGACACAAAAAAAAACCAAGAAAAAAGAAAGTAAAGAAAAAGTATACTTGGATCTGCATTCAGATTCCATCAGTTCTTTCTCTGGAAATGGGTAGCATTTTTCATCATATGTCCTTCAGAACTGTCTTAGATACATGATAACTAGCCTGTTATATTATCCTCCTAATATATATCTTCTGGCCTCTAGTCTAACTTACCCTTTTTCCCCCTGAAAGAATAGACCTGACCATATCACTTCACTTCTCAAAAACCATTATTTACTTGACATTTTCCTACCACTGTCTCTTTGCTCACGTCGTTCCTTATGCACTGAATGCCCTCTTATCTATCTCTATGTGTTTAAATTGTATCCATCCTTCAACACTCAACTCAAATGCTGCCTTTTCTAAGAAGCCTTCCTTGATTTCCCAGCTAGAAGGAATTCCTTTCCCATATTGGCTTTCATAGCAGACTCTTTGTAGTTCTTCTTCACTTAGAGACTATTTTGTTTTAGGATTATTTGCATGTATGTCTCGTCTTCCCTAGACTCTACGCTCCTTTGAGTCACAGTTTCCTAGAGAGACCATGACTTCTTTCCCTGTCTGGTCAACTCAACACAAAAGCATAATACTGTGCACCAGCTAGGGGTTTGTTGAATTTGAATTTGTAGCACAAGCTTGTGAAAGAACTTTGATATCTGCATCTGATTTTAGATTGAAATAAATCACTCTAAGATGGGAGTCTTCCTTTAGGCATCTTAAATTTCCAAACTACCAATATTTGGGCTGTTCCACATGTATCATTTGCTCTTGAGTAATAAGTAAAATAATACTGATGATAATAATAGCTATCATGACACCATTCAGTCATAGACCTAGGGCTGGAATGGGTTTCAGAGGTCATCTTGATCTTATTTCACAGATGAGGAAACCTTGACCCAGAGAGGGAAAGAGACTTGTCCACAAGGTTTGCCAAATTCTTTGTATATATTATCTTATTTGACCCCCACATCAACCATGCTAGGGAGATGCTATTATAATCCTCATTTAATAGATGAGGAAACAGAGGCCCAGGGAGTTCAAGTTATTCATTCAGTGTTGCAGAGGTAGCAAGTGTCTGAGGTAAGAGCTGTGAGTCAGTTTTTTCCTGGCTTTTCAAAGAATATGCCAATTAATAGATTTTGGTGAAGCACTTGCCGAATGTCTCCTCCAGGGGCTGCTCTGGTAGATATTGTAGTGTGGCACATGACCCCTGACCACAAGGAGTTTGAAGTTTCACTTGTCATTGGGGAAATGAAACTGACACAGGTAAAACAAGGGGGGAAATAGGTGCAAAACTGGGAGGTGGTATTTTCTTTAATTAAAGGAAGGTGACTTAGAATTTCCCGGGTATGGCAGATTACTATCCCATAGCCTCGGTTGGCCCTTGAAGTCTAGTTTCAAAACATTAAGCACACACTGTATTCCACTATTGAGCAATGCGCAATGACAACAGTGGAAAAGTCCCTGCCCTATTGCCTATTGATTTTTTTTAAAAAACAAAGCAAATTCAACACATTAATTAGGGAGTTGTCCTGTTTATCTGTCTTCCTCTGAAAGTCTGTGCATGAAAAAAAGTTTCATTGATGCTCTTTTTTTTCTTTTTTCTTGCATCGTTATTATTTATCCCCCTTTCCTCCCTTTCTCCTCCCCTCCTCCAAAGCCTTCCTTTATAGCAAACACATAGTCAAGTAAAACAAATCTACGTGTTGGTATCGTGAAAATGTATTTCTCTTTCTGCATCTTTAGTTCCTCACCTCTCTCTCAAGAGACAGGAAGCAGGTTTCATCATTGGTGGAAACCAATGGTGATGTGCTGTGTTATTGCATTGATTAGATGCTTTAGTCTTTCAAGGCTGTTTTTTCTTTATAACACTGGAGTCTTTGTATAAATTGCTGTCCTGGTTCTGCTTACTTCACTCTGCATTGGTTCCTACAAGTCTCCCCCAATTTCTCTGAATCTGTCCCTTTAGTGATTTTTTTACAATGCTGTAATATTTCATCACACATTCCACAGCAAAATTTGTTCATCTATTTCCCAATTGACACTCCTTTTATTTTCATTTCTGTACTAAAGCAAAAAGTTCTGTTGTGAATATCTTTGTACTTAGGTATTTTTTACCTTCTTTCTTTGATCTCCCTAGGTAATAGGCCTAGCAGTGATATCAGTAAGCCAAAAGGTATGCAGTTTTGTTTTAAATAATTACTTTTAGCATTAATTTTTTTTTATATTCTGAGATTTAAATTCTCCCTCTAGCCTCTTTCTCAAACATCAAGAAGGCAAGTAATACAATATCAGTTATACATATGAAGTCATGTAAAATATATGTCCATATTAGCCATGTTGGTAAAATAAAAGCAAGAAAAATAAAGTGAAAGAAAATATGCTTTAGTCTGCACTCAGAGTTTATGAGTTCTCTCTGTGAAGGTAGATAGCATTTTTCATCACAAATCCTTTGGAATTGTCACAGATCATTGTATCCAGCTGGTAATGAGCTACATTACAGTGTTGCTGTTACTGTGTGCAATGTTCTCCTCCTTCTGTTTGCATCAGTTCATATGTCTTCACACATTTTTCTGAAACCATACCCCTCAACATTTCTTATAGCACAGTAGGATTCCATCACCACCATATGCCACAACTTATTCAGCCATCTACCAGTTGATGTGCATCCCCTCAATTGCCAATTCTTTGACACCTGAAAAAAGCTGTCATAAATATTTTTGTATAAGTAGATCCTTTCCCCTTTTATTTAATCTAGGATACAGACCTAGTAATGGTACTGCTGGGTGAAAGTTTTATAGCCCTTTGGGCATAGTTATAAGATGTTTTCCAGACCAGTTCACAGCTTCACTAACAGTACATTAGTGTACCTATTTTTCCACATCCCCTCAAACATTTATCATTTTCTTTATCTGTCATGTTAGCCAATCTGATAGGTATGAAATGGTATATAAGAGTTGTTTTAGTTTGCATTTCTCTAATCTATAGTGATATAGAGCATTTTTTTCAAGTAGCTACTGATAAATTTGATTTCTTTTTCTGAAAACTGCTGGTTCATATCCTTTGACCATTTGTCAATTGAGAAATGATTCTTATCTTTATAAATTTAGTCAGTTCCCTATATATTTGAAAATTGAGTCCCTTATCAGAGAAACTTGCTGAAATTTTTTCCAGTTTCCTGCTTTTCTTCTAATTTTGGCTGCATTAGTTTTGTTTGTGCAAAAACTAATTTAATGTAATCATAATTATCTATTTTACTTCCCTTAATCCTCTCTGTCTCTTATTTGGTCATAAACTCTACCCTTATCCATAGATCTGACAGATATATTTTTCCCTGATCCCTTAAATTGCTTATGATATAACTTTTATGTCTAAATCATGGACACGTTTTGTCCTAATCTTGGTATGTTGTGTGAGTTGTTGATCTATACCTCATTCCTGCCAAACTGCTTTCTACTTTTCCTAGCAATTTTTGTTAAATGGTGAATTTTTACCCAAAAAGCTTGGATCTTAGGTTTTATTAAACATTTGATCACTATGATCATTTATTGCTATGTACTGTGTACCTGATATATTTCACTGATCCACCATTCTATTTCTTTCTTTTTTTGTGATGCATTTTTTTCTTTTTATTTTTTTATTAATTTATTTTGATTTATCAATAATCACTTCCATATGCTTTTGAGTTTAAAATTTTTCTCCCCATTCCTCCCCACCAACCTCCCCAAGATGGCACATAATCTGATATAGGCTATACATTTACATTCATATTAAACATTTTCACATTAGTGATATAAGTAGAAATTAAAACTAATAGGAGGAACCATCAGAAAGAGGAAACAAAACTCAACAGAAGAGAAAAAAATTAGCAACTTGGCTTCCATAGTTCTTTCTTTGGGTGTGGATAGCATTTTCCATCACAAGGCCTCTGGAGATGTCTTAGATCCTTGTATTGCCAGGAAGGGTTAAGTTTATCAATATTAGTCATCATGCAATGTGGCTGTTATTGTGTACAATGTTCTCTTGGTTCTGCTCACTTCACTCAGCATCAGACCATACAAGTCTTTCCAGGTTTTTCTGAAGTCAGCCTGTTCATCATTTCTTATAGCACAATAGTATTCCATCATATTCATATACCACAACTTGCTCAGCCATTCCCCAATTGATGGGCATCCTCTCAATTTCCAATTCTTTGCCGCCACAAAAAGAGCTGCTATGAGTATTTTTGTACATGTAGGTCCTTTTCCTGTTTGTGTGATCTCTTTGAGATATAGCTTTAGAAGTGTAATTGCTGGGTCAAAGGGTATGCACATTTTTATAGCCCTTTGGGCATAGTTCCAAATTGCTCTCCAAAATGGTTGGATCATTTCACAACTCCACTGACAATACATTAATGTTCCAATTTTCCCACATCTTCTCCAACATTTATCATTTACCTGTTTTCTCATGTTGGCCATTCTGATAGGTGTGATGTGGTACCTCGGAGTTGTTTTGATTTGCATTTCTCTAATCAATAGTGATTTAGAGCATTTTTTCATATGACTATAGATGGCCTTAATTTCTTCATCTGAGAACTGCCTGTTCATATCCTTTGACCATTTATCAATTGGGGAATGGCTTGTATTCTTATAGATTTGACTTAATTCTCTATATATTTTAGAAATGAGGCCCTTATCAGAGAGACTGGTTGTAAAAATTCTTTCCCAATTTTCTACCTTCCTTGTAATCTTAGTTGCATTGGCTTTGTTTGTGCAAAAAATTTTCAATTTAATGTAATCAAAATTATCCATTTTGATTTTTGTAATGTTCTCTATCTCTTGTTTGGTCATGAATTCTTCTGTTCTCCATAGATCCGATAGGTAAACTATTCCTTGCTCTCCGAGTTTGCTCATAGTATCAGTCTTTATGTCTAAATCATGAACCCATTTTGACTTTATTTTGGTATATGGTGTGAGATTTTGGTCTATGCCTAGTTTCTGCCATACTCTTTTCCAGTTTTTCCAGCAGTTTTTTTTTTCAAAGAGCGGGTTCTTATCCCAGAAGCTGGGGTCTTTGTGTTTATCAAATAATAGATTACTATAGTCATTGACTACTGTGTCTTGCATATTTAACCTCTTCCATTGATCCACCACTCTATTTCTTAGCCAGTACCAAGCAGTTTTGATGATTGCTGCTTTATAATACAATTTAAGATCTGGAATGGCTAGGCCACCTTCCCCTGCATTTCTTTTCATTAGTTCTCTTGATACTCTGGACCTTTTGTTCTTCCAAATGAATCTTGTTATTATTTTTTTCTAACTCTATAAAATAGTTTTTTGGTAGTTTGATTGGTCTGAATAAGTAAATTAGCTTAGGTAGAATTGTCATTTTTATTATATTAGCTTGGCCTACCCATGAGCAACTGATGTTTTTCCAATTATTTAGATCTGATTTTATTTGTGTGAAAAGTGTTTTGTAATTGTGTTCATAAAGTTCCTGGGTTTGTTTTGGAAGGTAGACTCCTAAATATTTTATAATGTCTGCAGTAAGTTTAAATGGAATTTCTCTTTCTATCTCTTGCTGTTGGGCTTTGTTGGTAGTATATAGAAATGCCGATGATTTATGTGGGTTTATTTTATACCCTGCAACTTTGCTAAAGTTGTTTATTATTTCAAGTAGTTTTTTACTTGATTCTCTGGGATTCTCTAAGTATAACATCATGTCATCTGCAAAGAGTGATAGCTTTGTTTCTTCTTTGCCTATTCTAATGCCTTCAATGTCTTTTTCTTCTCTTATTGCTAAAGCTAACATTTCCAGTACAATATTGAACAACAGTGGTGATAATGGACATCCTTGTTTCACCCCCAATCTTATTGGAAATGCTTCTAGCTTGTCCCCATTACATATTATGCTTGCTGAAGGTTTTAGATAGATGCTATTTATCATTTTAAGGAAGAGTCCATTTATACCTATGCTCTCTAGTATTTTTAAAAGGAATGGATGTTGCATTTTGTCAAAAGCTTTTTCTGCATCTATTGAGATGATCATGTGGTTTCTATTAGTTTTGGTGTTAAGGAAGAGTCCATTTATACCTATGCTCTCTAGTGTTCTTAATAGGAATGGTTATTGTACTTTGTCAAAAGTTTTTTTGCATCTATTGAGATGATCATGTGGTTTCTGTTAGTTTTGGTGTTAATACGATCAATTATTCTGATAGTTTTCCTTATATTGAACCAGCCCTGCATTCCTGGTATAAATCCTACCTGGTCGTAGTGTATTATTCTTGTGATAAGTTGCTGTAATCTATTTGCTAATATTTTGTTTAAAATTTTTGCATCTATATTCATTAGAGAAATTGGTCTATAATTTTCTTTCTCTGTTTTGACTCTTCCTGGTTTAGGTATCAGCACCATATTTGTATCATAAAAAGAATTTGGTAAGATTCCTTCTTCACCTATTTTACCAAATAGTCTATATAGTATTGGAATTAATTGTTCTTTAAATGTTTGATAGAATTCACATGTAAATCCATCTGGCCCTGGAGATTTTTTCCTAGGGAGTTCATCAATGGCTTGTTCAATTTCTTTTTCTGAGATGGGGTTATTTAAGTATTTTACTTCCTCTTCTGTTAATCTGGGCAATTTATATTTTTGTAAATATGTATCCATTTCACTAAGATTGTCAAATTTGTTGACATATAGTTGGGCAAAATAATTCCTAATTGTTGTTTTAATTTCCTCTTCCTTGGTGGTAGTTTCACCCTTTTCATTCTTGATACTAGTAATTTGATTTTCTTCTTTCTTTTTTTTAATAAGATTAACCAAAGGTTTATCTATTTTATTGTTTTTTTTTCATAAAACCAGCTCTGGGTTTTATTTATTAGTTCAATAGTTTTCTTAATTTCAATTTTCTTAATTTTTCCTTTGGTTTTCAATATTTCTAATTTGGTGTTTAATTGAGGATTTTTAATTTGTTCTTTTTCTAGTTTTTTTAGTTGTACGCCCAATTCATTGATCTCCTCTTTTTCTATTTTATGTATGTAAGCATTTAGAGATTTAAAACTTCCCCTAAGAACTGCGTTTGCTGCATTCCATAAGTTTTGGTATGTTGTCTCATTATTGTCATTCTCTTGAATGAAATTATTGATTGTTTCTATGATTTGTTGTTTGACCCAATCATTTTTTAGGATTAGATTATTTAGTTTCCAATTGTTTTTTAGTCTATCTTTCCATGGTCCTTTATTACATAGAATTTTTATTGCATCATGATCTGAAAAGGATGCATTTAATATTTCTGCCTTTCTGCATTGGACTGTAAGGTTTTTATGCCCTAGTACATGGTCAATTTTTGTGTATGTGCCATGTACTGCTGAGAAAAAAGTATATTCCTTTCTATCCCCATTCAGTTTTCTCCAGAGGTTTGTCATACCTAACTTTTTTAATGTTCTATTCACCTCCTTAACTTCTTTCTTGTTTATTTTGTGGTTAGATTTATCTAGTTCAGAGAGGGGGAGGTTGAGGTCCCCCACTAGTATAGTTTTGCTGTCTATTTCTTCCTGTAACTCCCTGAACTTCTCCTCTAAGAATTTGGATGCTATACCATTTGGTGCATATATGTTTAGTAATGATATTACTTCATTGTCTATGGTGCCTTTAAGCAGGAAGTAGTTTCCTTCCTTATCTCTTTTGATAAGATCTATTTTTGCTTTTGCTTTGTCTGAGATCAGGATTGCTACTCCTGCTTTTTTTTACTTCAGCTGAAGCATGATATATTTTGCTCCAGCCTTTTACCTTTACCCTGTATGTATCACTCTTTTTCAAATGTGTTTCCTGTAAACAACATTTTGTAGGATTATGGTTTTTAATCCAATCTGCTGTACGTGCCTGTTTTATGGGAGAGTTCATCCCATTCACATTCACAGTTATGATTACTATCTGTGTCCTTTTCTCCATCCTTTCTTCCCCCCTGTTTATGCTTTTCTTTCTCCTTTCTTCTTTCCCCCCCTCACTAGTGTTTTGCTTTTGACCATCACCTCCTTGGGTCCCACCTCCCTTCTATTATCCCTTTCCCTTTTCTTTCCCTTTACTCTTATTGCTTCTTCCCTCCCTTCTATCCCCCCTCCCTTTTCTTTCCCCTTTTCCCTCCTACTACCTATAGTGCAAGTTAGATTTCTATACCTAACTGATTATGTTATTCTCTTCTTGAGCCAAATCTGATGAGAGAAAGGTTTTAACAATGCTCATCCCCCTCCCTTCTTTACCTCTGCTCTAATAGGTTTTTGTGTCTTTTCCTGTAATGTAATTTACCCTTGTCTGCCTCCTCCTTTCTCGGGTATATTTTCTTAGCTCAGACTAATCCACTTACTTGGATCCATTTAACCCACTTGATTAATTTTTTTTTATCATTATATCAAAATCAACTTATATCCACCCCCTTTATGTATACTCCTTTAACATGGTACAATAACAATACAGTTCTCAAGAGTTGCAAGTGTCATCTTCCCTTGTAGGGATGTAAACATTTTGCCCTTATTAACCACATATTGTATCTTTCTGTCCCATTTACCTTTTTATGTCTCTCTTGAATCTTGTACTTGAAGATCAAATTTTTTGTTGAGCTCTGGTCTTTTTATCAGGAAGGTTTGGAAATCCCCCATTTCATTGAATATTCATTTCCTTCCCTGAAAAATCATGCTCATTTTCGCTGGGTAGTTAATCCTTGGCTGCATTCCAAGCTCCTTTCCCTTACAGAATATCATGTTCCATGCCCTACCATCTTTTAATGTAGAAGCTACAAGGTCCTGTGTAATCCTGACTGTGGTTCTATGATATTTAAATTGTTTCTTTCTGGCTGCTTGCAGTAATTTCTCTTTAATCTGATAATTTTGGAATTTAGCTATTATATTCCTTGGCGTTTTCAATTTGGGATCTCTTTCAGGCGAAGAGTGGTGGATTCTTTCTATAGTTACTTTACCTTCAGGTTCTAGGACTTCAGGGCAGTTTTCTTTTATGATTTCCTGAAGGATATTGTCCAGGCTCTTTTTTTCATCATGATTTTCAGGTAGGCCTATGATTTTTAAATTGTCTCTCTTGAATAGATTTTCCAGGTCAGTTGTTTTACCCATGAGGTATTTTACATTTTCATGTATTTTTTCATTTTTTTTGTTTCTGTTTGACTGATTCTTGCTCTCTCCTAGAGTCATTAGTTTCCATTTGTTTAATTCTAATTTTTAACTTATTGTTTTCTTCTGTTAGATTTTGTACTTTCTTGTCCAATTGGTCAATTGTATTTTTAAGGGATTTGTTTTCTTCAGTGTACTTTTTTTCCAGTTGGCCAATTGTATTTTTAAGGGATTTGTTTTCTTCAGTGTACTTTTTTTCCAGTTGGTCAATTGTGTTTTTTAGGGACTTGTTTTCTTCAGTGTATTTTTTTCCAACTGGCTAATTGTACTTTTTAAGGACTCCTCTACCTCTCTCATTTGACTTTTAAAATCCTTCTTGAGCTCTTCTAAGAAGGCTTTTAGGGCTTCAGACCAGTTCATATTCCCTTTTGATATTGCAGATGTGGGTTTGATGACAATGTTGTCCTCTTCAGAATTTCTATCTTGATCTTCACTCTTCTCATAATATGAATCTATTGTACGTTTCTTTTTACTCATGGTGTTTCTTTATTCCCTGGCCTTTAAAGAGATTATGCTCTCCTGTTGGGAAGCAGAGGGCCCTGACCCAAGCTTCTTGTGTTGGGAGCCTAGGTCTTGGTCACTGACTTTGTGTGCTGGGGCCTCTTATGTTGGCAATTGGAGGCTGTAGGGTTCTGTCAGCTTACCTGGTGTTGGTCTGGAATCAGCAAGGCTGGGACTTTCAGGCAAATTTAGGTTGCCATTTTTCTTTTCCTTTAGCTTTGTTCAGCTCCTTTTAGATGGGTGCTGCCAGGTGTTTATCTGTCTGGGGCCCCTTGCAGTGCTGCCTCCCTTAGTTCTGTTTAGGCACTGGGAAACCTTTTGCTCTAGAATGCCGAGGCACCTGGTGGTTTTCTGAGCTGGTTTCCACCGGTTCCCCCACCCTCACTGAGGCACTTGGAGGTCCAGCTGTTGGTGTTTGCCTGCTTGACCACCTGGGCTTCGGGATCTCTTCCTGGTTGGCAGTTGGAGGCTGTAGGGTTCTGACAACTTACCTGGTGTTGGGCTGGAATCAACAAGGCTGGAACTTTCGGGCAACTCTAAGTTGCTTTCTTCAGCTCCTTTCAGAGGAATGCTGCAGGGTGCTTATCGGCCTGGGGCCTTTTGTAGTTCTGCTTCTCTTGTTTTTGCTGAGGCCCTGGGAGACCCATTTGCTGTAGAATGCCGAGGCACCAGAATCTCCTCCTGGTGTGCTAAAGTGGGTCTTTCCACTAGCTGGCTGGGCGACTCCCCATTCTGTATTGCTCCCCTTCCCTGAGGGTAAGAGGGGCCTTTCCCGTTAATCCCTTTAGCTACCTGGGCTACTGCACTGCTGTACCCCGTCTTTCTTCTGGTTCAGCTGTTCCAGGGTTTTTTCTGGGGTGATATTTTCTGGGTTTTCAGAGGTTGATAGGGGAGGGTGAGAGTGACTACCTTTTTACTCCGCCATCTTGGCTCCTGGAAGTGGAAACCACCATTCTATTTCTTAGCCAGTACCACATTGTTTTCATGAGTTCTGCTTTGTAGGTAGGCCACCTGTCTGTCCATATTTTTTTTTTCATGGATTCCCTTTATCTTTTGTTCTTCCAGATGAATTTTCTTAACATTTTTCTAGATCTATAAAACAATTCCTTGGTAGTTTGATTGGTATTGCACTGAACAAATTAACTTAGGTAGAACCATCATTTTTATTATATTTCCTTGGCCTACCCATGAGCAATTAACATTTCTCCAACTGTTTTGATCTTTATTTGTGTGAAAAGTAGTTTGTAATTGTGCTCATATAGTTCCTGGGTGTCTTGGCAGGCAGACTCTCAGGTATTTTTTATTGTCTACAGTTATTTTAAATGGAATTTCTCTTTCTATCTCTTCCTTCTGGGTTTTATTGGTAGTATATAGAAATGCTGATGATTTATGTGGGCTTATTTTATGTGCTATAACTTTGATAAAGTTGTTTATTGCTTCAGTTAGTTTTAATTGGTTCTCTAGGCTTTTTAAAGTTTACCACTAGATCATCTGCAAAAAGTGAAAGTTTTGCTTTCCTACTGCCTATTTTATTCCTTGAATTTCTTTTTATTGTATTATTGTTATAGCTAACATTTCTAATAAAATATTGGATAATAGTAGTAATAATAGACATCCTTGCTTCACCCCTGATCATATTGGGAAGGCTTCAAGTTTATCCTTGTTATAGATAAGGTTTACTCTTGGTTTTAGATAGATCCTACTTAATCATTTAAAGAAAGACTTTATTTATTTCTATGCTTTCTAATGCTTTTAATAGGAACAAATGCTGCATTTTGTCAAAAGCTCTTTCTGTGAGATAATAATATGATTTTTGTTTTTGTTATTGATAAGGTCAGTCATGCTTATAGTTTTCCTAATATTGAACCAGCCCTACATTCCTGGCATAAATCTCACTTGGTCATAGTGTAAGGTCTTTGTGATATATTTTTGTTATCTCTTTACAAGTATTTTATTTAATGTTTTTGCATAGATATTCATTTGGGAAAGTGGTCTCTAGTTTTCTTTCTCCTTTTGCTCTTCCTGGTTTAGGTATCAAAAATATATTTGTGTCGTAAAAGGAATTTGGTGGGATTCCTTCTTTACTTATTTTTTTAATAGTTTATATATCATTAGGATTATTTGTGCTTAAATGTTTGGTGGAAATCACTTGTAAATCCATCTGATCCTGGGGATTTTTTTCTTAGGGAGCTCATTTATGGCTTGTTCAATTTTTTTCTAAGATAGGGTTATTTAAATATTGCATTTCTTCTGCCAATCTGAGCAATTTATATTTTTGTAGATATTCATCTATTTCACTTAGATTGTCAGTTTTACTGGCACATAATTGGGCAAAATAACTCCTAATAATTGTTTTAATATTATCTTCATTGGCAGTGCATTTACACTTTTAATTTTTGATATTGGTAATTTGGTTTTCTTCTTTCAATCAAATTAACCAATGGTTCATCTATTTTATTGTTTTTTTCCCCCATAAAACCAGTTCTTAGCTTTACTTTTTAGTTTAATGGTTTTCTTACTTTCAATTTTTTTAATCTTGCCTTTGATTTTTAGGATTTCCATTTTGGTGCTTAATTAAGTATTTTATATTTATTCTTTTTCTAGTTTTTTTTTTTTAGTCATATGCCTAATTCATTGATCTGCTCTTTCTCTTTTTTATTGATGTAAGCATTTAGAGATATAAAATTTCCTCTACGTGCTACTTTGGCTGCATTCCACAAATTTTGGTGAGTTTTCTCATTGTTGTTATCTTTGGTGAAATTATTAATTGTTTCTATAATCTGTTCTTTGACCCATTCGTTCTTGAGGCTTAGATTATTTAGTTTCTGTTAATTTTAATCTATGCTTCCACAGCTTTTTGTTGAATGTGATTTTATTTCATTGTGATCCAAAAGGGGTACATTTGATATTTCTGCTTTTCTGCATTTGTTTGTGAGGTTTTTATGCCCTAATCCTGATGATTTTTTTTTTGTGATGGTGCCATATATAACTAAGAAAAAGTATACTCTTTTCTATTTCATTCAGATTTCTCCAGAGGTCTATCATATATAACTTTTCTAAAATTCTTTTTACCTACTTAAATTCTTTCTAATTTATTTTATTGGTTAGATTTATATATCTCTGAGATGAGAAGATTGAGTTCCACCACTAGTGTAATTTTACTGTCTATTTCCTCTTGTTACTTATTTAACCTTTAAGAATTTGATTGCTACATCATTTGGTGCATTTATGTTAAGTATTGATATTACTTCATTGTCTATGGTAACTTTTAGCAAATTTCCCTTGATTATCTCTTTTAATTAGATCTGTTTTTGCTTTTGCTTTGTCTGAGATCATGATTGCTATCCCCTGCCTTTTTTACTTCAGCTGAATCATAATAAATTTTGTTCTACCCTCTTATTTTAACTCTGTTTTTGTCTTTCTGTTTTAAGTGTGTTTACAGTAAACAACATATTGTTAGATTCTTGTTTCTAATCCATTCTGCTTTCCTCTTCCATTTTATGGGTAAGTTCATCCCATTCACTTTCACAGTTATGATTACTAACTGCATTTTCTTCCTTCCCATTTTCTTCTATTTATCCTGTTCTCTCTCTCTCTCTCTCTCTCTCTCTCTCTCTCTCTCTCTCTCTCT
>NW_020954577.1:41517304-41600840 GCF_900497805.2 Vombatus ursinus
TCTCTCTCTCTCTCTCTCTCTCTCTCTCTCTCTCTCTCTCTCTCTCTGCAATGCATAGTGGAAAGAGCAGAGGATAGAATCAGTGGATTTGGGGTCAAGCCCTCACCCCACTCCTTTCTATCTGTATGACTTTTCTGGACCTTCACTTTCTCATCTATAAATGACTAGGTGTTCTCTAAGGTCCTAAATCTGTGAATTAATGAATTCAAGGATTTCTGAGTATTCATCAAAGGACTCGTTCTTAGTTACCCTTTTAAGCTTGGATTTACTCTTTCTATCAAGCAACTGAATACTAGAATTTTTTTAAAAAATTACATGCAATGTGCTTTGAAAACCTCTAAGTACCATAGAAATGTTAGCTGTTATTATCTCTGAATGCCAGTTTCTTCTATTTAACTTCCTATTTCCTTGATCTTACTTTATCAGTTCTCACTTATGAAATACAGTCTTCTACTTGACATCCATACCTCAGATGATTTGAAAGAGATGTTAAAAAGGTCAAGTTGAGAAAAATGCCATACCCTTTAAATATACATACATACATATGACAGAGACCATGGTGTAGTAGACAGAGAGTGGAGTCAGAAAGACCTGGGTTCAAATCCTGCCTCTGATACAGACTGTCTGTGTGATCCTGAGCATATTATTTAACCTCTAAGTATCCCCAAGGCAACTCTTTAAAACTAGAAATTGCAGAATAGTTGGTGATTTACACTGCTAGAAGATTATGAAGGAGTTCCCTGTGGCAATGATGCCCCAGGTCCAGAAACCCAAATGATTTCATTGCTATAGAGAATCCCTCCATGATCCTCTACCAGTGTAAATATGTGTGTGTGTGTTTATGTATGTATATATGCATATGTACTATATTTGTATATATACACATATTTAAATGCATATTTTGCTTTTGAGCACTGCCTTCCTTAATCTGCCTTCCCTCCTATTACTTTCTCTTTCTTTTTATTCTTTTCTCATTCTATTTCCCTGTTGAGTAAGATAGATTCCTCTACCCAATGCAGTTGAAAGTGAGGTTCAAGTGTTGCCAGTCCCTCCCACATTTCCCCTCCACTATAAAATGTCTTCCTTGTGCATCTGTTGTATGTGAAATAGTTTTCCCCATTCTTTCCCTTCCACCTTCTCCCTGTGCATTCCTCTTTCTTACTCTTTCTTTTTTTTTGTGAGGCAATTGGGGTTAAGTGACTTGCCCAGGGTGACACAGCTAGTAAGCATCAAGTGTCTGAGGTTGAATTTGAACTCAGGTCCTCCTGATTCCAAGGCTGGAGCTCTATCCACTGTGCCACCTAACTGCCCCTTACACATCCATTTTTTTGAGATCATCCCAATGTAATCAATACACCCCCTTGCCCTCTGTCTATGTAGATTCATTCTAATTGTCCTAATAATGATTAAGTTCTTAGGAGTTACGTATATCATTTTCCCATATAGGCATGATCATAGTTTAAACTTCTTGAGTCCCTTATGATTTCTCTTCATGTTTACCTTTTTATGCTTTTCTTAAGTCTTCTATTTGAAAGTCAGATTTTCTGTTCAGTTCTAGTTTTTTCAGTTGAGATTCTTGAAAGTCCTCTATTTCATGAAATGCCCATTTTTTTTATCCTGAAGGATTATTTCATTTTTTTGGGTAGGTTATTCTTGGTTGTAACGTAGTTCCTTTGCTTTCTTGAATATCATATTCTAAGCTCTCTGTAACTGCTAAATCTTGTGTGATCCTGACTGTGACTTCATGGTGTTTTTTTTCCTGGCTACTTGAATTATTTTCTTTTTGAAATAGAAGCTCAGGAATTTGACTATACTGTTCCTGGGAGTTTTAATTTTGGGATCATTTTTGGGAGGGGATCAGTGGATTCTTTAAATTTCCATATTACCCTCTAGTTCTAAGGTAACTCAACAGTTTTCCTTTATAATTTCTTGAACTATGATATATAGGCTCTTTTTTTAAATCATGCCTTTCAGGTAGTCCTATAATTCTTAAATTATCTTTCCTCAATCTGTTTTCTGAGTCAGTTGTTTTTAATGATATATTTTCTATTTTTCATACTTTTGGCTTTGCTTAAGTGTTTCTTGATGTTTCTTGGAGTCATTAGCTTCCACTTGCCCAATTCTAATTTTTAAGGAATTATTTTCTTCAATAACCTTTTGTACCTCTTTTACCATTTGGCCAATTCTGTTTTTTGAGGTGTTATTTTCTTCACTATTTTTGTGCCTCTTTTTTTTTTTTTTTACCAAGACATTAATTATATTTTGGATATTCATATGTCCATGTGTTCACATGGACTATTTGCTTATCTGATAGTTGTGAGTAGGATCTTTAATACTGGAATAGAAGATAATGACCAGCTCTTTACTGTACTCACAACTGACTGAGGAAATGCAGCTTTACAATATAATGAGTGAGATTTACATGAGAGATAAGATGAGGATTTGATGATGAAGAAGATTAATTTTTTGCACTCTAAAATGGGTTATTGAAAGACTCTGGAAGATCAGTTTCTCAGGAGATCTTTTAAAATAAAAGTTTTATATATATTTTTTGCATTACATTTACAGATACCCCCTACTTCACATGAGATATCTTGTAACAAAAAAAACCCAATTAAATAAAATTAACAATATAGTGACCTCATCATGTGGCATGCAATATGCCACAGCTGTAGCACCCTGCCCCACTTCTCTATCAAAGCAAAAGTAATTAACAGAAATATATTTCTCTCCCTCTCACCTCCTTCCCCATTAGAAAAAAAGGCAAAAAGGAAAATAAATTCTTTGTTACAAATATGAAGAGTGACGCAAAACAAATTCATATATGTGTATTCATATACATACACATATACACACTTGTCTGTGTGTGTGTGTGTGTGTGTCTATGTGATTCTCTGCCCTACATCTATCACCTCTTTGTCAAGAGGTGGATAGTCATGTTTCACCATTGCATCATAGATGTCCATGTGTTGATCATAATTCTTAGAGTCTTCAAAGATTTTTTGTCTTGGCAGCGTTGTTGTTATTGCATAAATTATTCTCCTGGTTCTGCTTTTGTCAGTTTTTTTTAAAATAATATTGATGTTACAGTATAAATTATACTTTTGGTTCTGCTCACTTTACTCTATATCAGTTCATATAAATCTTTCCATGTCTTTTTAAAATTTCTTCATTTCTTACAATGCAGTAGTATTTCATCACATTTATATACTGAAACTTGTTCAGTCATTCCTTAATTAATGGGCAACCTTTTAGTTTACATTTTTTGTCACCCCCAAAGAGCTACTATAAATTTTTTTTGTACAAGTAAGACCTTTTCCTATTTATTTGATTTTGGAGACTTGGCAAGTGGTATAGCCTGGTCAAAAGGCATGCTCTTTTCAGCAACTTCTTGTGTATGATTCCTAATTGATTAGCTTCTTATCAGCCTGCCAAGAGAAGTTTCACCTGAAGACAGGAGAATGGAGCATTTGATTTCTCAGAGATTCTTTCAGGACTATCAAAAATATTATGGAAAAAGCATTGTTTTGTTTCATGTTATGGGACTCCAAGGAGCCACGGGAGTTACTTAAAAGAGTAAATTTGTGAAAGAAAATTTGTATGAAGTGGTAAATATTCAAAAGAAAATAGGATGGCATATGCTGGGGGCAGATGCAGCATTGTAGGAATGAATGAATGAAAAAAAAGTATCTATTTATAAGTACTTACCTTACTATGTGCTATGCAATTATCTAAGCACCAGGAATACAAATGAAAAAGTAAGACAGTGCATACCCTCAAGGAGCTCACATTCTAATGGGAAGAAAACACATAAAGGAGAGATCAACTGAAATGCACATAGCAAGGCTGGGTTGTATAAGAGGAGTGCAGAAAGGCAGGTGGTAATCTATCTTCTTCAGTGCCATTGTCATTGATAGAACTAGATACATTTCTGATCTTTGACAGTGCCAAGAATTTTGTTGGCAAGAACTTTCTTTTCTAGGTTTTTCCAGAAGCTGTGGCAACTGAGGAGTCAGGGTCTAACCTACCTTCAGAGAGAGTTGCTATATTGCATCTTCACATGTGTTGTTACCCTACATGGTGGTGGGGGCTCAGTTGGAAGCAGGTAGTGGGTATGAGGAGGCTATAATTCCAAGGGCTACTGACCTGACAATTTGACAGTGATTTTGTTAGTAGTTAATGTTGGTGTTAATGGGGATGGTGGACTGTATTTCCCCCTGGATAAGGTCTGAGGGAAGCAACGAGACTAGTAGTCTAAATTAAGAACATGTGACCATGTGAGTAAATACAGAAAAGGGGGCAGCACGGAAGAGAACATTTGTGTGGAGAATAATGGAGGTAGAAACAAAAACATCATTATCATGAGTATGCTGCAGATCCCTAAGACAAAGAAGAAATAAAAAAGGAATTTGAGAAATAGATAACAAAAAGATATTGGAAAAAAAGATATAGAATGGTAGTGATTGGGGACCCCATTTTCCAGCCACCTCTTAGAGCTCTCTGTCTGTCAGAAGCAAAGTAGTTAATCATGTTTTAGCTTGTCTTAATGATAGGTTTTTCTTTTGTAAAGTGGAGGAACCAACGAGGAAAGTTTCTATTGTGATTCTGAGTCTCACTTAGAAGGAGAACTTGTTAATGGTACAGAAGAGATGGCAGTATTGCTATGGGAATGACAAGGTCTTGGAACTTTGCTGTCCTTGTTTGTTTGTCCTTCATTTTTGAAGAGGACCATTGAGATCATGGGGTGACATCTTGATTTGTGGGTGTGAATTGGATTTAAGTGAAGCAGAGTTTCGAAAAGTTGCCAGCCTCACTCTCTCTTCCTGAGTCATCGAAGTCCAGTGGCAAGACAAAAGTCAGTATGACTGGAAGGCATGGAATGCAGTGGATGACCTTGGTGTCTTTGATGTCTGACCAAGCACTAAGTGCTCCACATTGCCTACTTCAGCTGGCTTAATGGCCATTGAAACAAATTGTTTTCATGCACCCATTCTGCCAGGGGAAGTTTTCATATGCTTGGGGTAGACATCTCCCTAATTCACCAACAGGTTTGAGGCCTGTTGATCACCCTCAAATTGGTTGAGCCCATCTGCCATGGTGGGACATATGGGGTGTTAAGGGATACTAGCACCTCTGGTGTGAGAGCTTGGCAAGCCCTTTTTAGGGCTGTTCATCAACCTTTGGTGTCCAACTTTTCACCCAACTCTGACCTTTGGCACCAAAAAACTTTAGCATGCACAGCAGCCAAACCCCTGACAGATAATAATAATAATTGTTAGCACTTATATAAAGATTTTAAGGTTTAAAAATTGCTTCACCAATCTCATTTTGGTGCTACCATTATCCCCATTTTACAGATGAGGAAACTGAGGTAGTTGGTTTAAGTGACTTGCTCAGGATCACACAGCTAATAAATGTCTGAGAATGGATTTGAACTCTGCTCTTCCTGGCTTCAGGTCCAGAGCTCTATCCCCGTATTATCTAGAAAGGGAGAAAAAATAGGAACAACTTTATGTGCCCACTGTATTTTGTGAGAGTTGATTTCAAAGAGTTAAGAGAGGGAATAGATTAAATCCCAGGGACTAAAATTCTACAGGGGGTAGTCATAATTTAGGACAGATGGGAAGTTCTAAAGTATAAAATTCTAAAGCCACAAGTCAAACAATCCCAATGAGAAGGGAAAAGGGGGAATTGCCTAAAGAAACCAATGTACACAAACAGAGAAACTCATTGACCAACTTGGATTTCAAAGTCATGGGCAGAAGATGGAAATAAAAACAGATATCAGAGGAAAAATATGAAAGTGCAGAGTCCTGTAAAAATAGTGACAGGAATGCAGTAAGTTAGCATGCATTTGTTAAGTACCTCCTATGGGCCTGGCAATATGCTAGGTGCCAAAGATATAAACCAAAATAAAAATCAAATAATCTCTGTCATCAAAGAGTTTCTATTTTACTGGTTACAAACTCAAATAATCTGAAGGTGAAAAAGGAAGATAAAGACAACAAAACCTTTTAAAAATTACATTTGGGTAAAGAAAGAACAAAGTGGGGTTAGCACCTCTACTTTGGAGGGATAGGATGATGATGATAGATAATGGAAATGGAATGCCATTTGTGAGAAATAACAGAAAGGGGACTTGGGATGAGCCAGAATGCATGTGAAGTGAGATAATGTTGAATAAGGCTGGATAGCTAGGTTGGAGCCAAGTTGTGAAGGGCTTCAAATTCCCAATGGAGGAATTGGTACTTGATCATAGAGGTAACAAGAAGCCCCTGGAGTTCATTGAGCAAGGGAATAATATAGTGAGATATGTGTAAAGAAAATCACTTTGGCAGCTCTGGAGAGGACAGATTTGAGAGGCAAGAAGCTTAAAGAAGGGAGCCCAATGAGGAGATGATTGCAGAGGTGATGGGGGCCTGACCTGGGGCAGTGACCACAGGCGTTGAGAAAAGGGGACAGATATCGGAGAGGACGTGAAAGCAGGATCAACATGATGTGGTACCTGGAGAATTTGGATATGGGTGACAAGAGTGGGTAAAGACTTGAGGATAGTTCTGAGGTTACAAAACTAAACTGGAAGGATTGTGGTACCATTAACAGTCACAGAAAACTTTGGGAGAGGGCTGGGTTGGGGGAAAAGATAATGAGTTCCATTTTGGACATAATGAGTTTGAGATGTTTCTGGGACATCCAGTTTAAAATGTAAGATAGAGGACTGACCCCATAACCTACAGTTCATTTTGCTTTTCTGATATATTAAGGATGCTAGTGTAGCACTTGCTCTATCCACTGGCTTGCAGTGGTTCTTATTATATGGTTAGCCTGCCTCTAAAATAAAATTGATATTCCATGATTCACTTGTTGTTAGGTGGCACAGTGAATAGAGTGCCAGTCCTGGAGTCAGGAAAACTCATCTTCTTGAGTTCAAATCTGGCCACAGACACTTACTAGCTGTATGGCCTTGGGCAGGTCACTTGACCCTGTTTGCCTCAGTTCCTTATCTGCAAAATGAGCTGAAGAAGAAGAAGGCAAACCACTCCAGGATCTTTGCCAAGAAAACCCCAAGTGGGGTCACAAAGTGTTGGACACAACTGAAATGACTGAACAACAACAAAAATTATTGAAGAGATAGACTTTTTTAAAAAATTGAGCAGTATGGAATCATTGAAAGAGCTGTCAATTTCCCAAATATAATATAGTGCAATCTTTTCCTTCTAAGTTTTGAGGCAAATTCATTGTCCAGCTCTAGTGGCTAAGGTATAATGGTGATGGTAAGCATTCTGCAAATCTTAAAGTGCTGTATAATTGTCTCTTGGTGTCCCTGTTTTAGAGGCACTGAAATCTAGTGGATAAAGAGTTAGCTTTAGACTCAGGAAAGCCTGGGTTCAAGTTCTGCTTCTGATGAATATTGGCTTGTGACCCTGGGCAGGTCACTTACCCTCAAAATGCCCTAAGCAACTCTCTAAGACTGTAAATTGCAGACAAATTGCTAATCTGTTTGAGTGAAGGGAATTTCCTTATTGGAAGTCTCCTACACCAATTAAATCAGAAGTCTGGACCAAAAGAAAGGATATTGTTATTCTTATTAATTTGATGGACTGCCCAGTTGTAGATCATCGTCTGGGCAGTAAGTGTTTTTCATATACTCTGCTTTTCCTACATGGCTGGTCAAAACCATGTGAGAATGGATGATTGTAGACCTGAGAGTCCACCTGACCAAAACGGCCTTGTGGCTTCTCATCCACACATTTATCTTCCATTCCAGATAGCCTGCTCCCCATTCTGGTTCCTAGGATCTACCACCTTAATGTGAACTTTGGCTGGTAAATGCTAGTGTGTTAGCCAGCCCAGCTATGTCCATGTACCTTTTATGTGATATGCTGTGGACTTTAAGACTTGTGAGTCAGTCATAAAGACATAGTCACATTTTACCAGGAGTCACTTAATATTAAAATTTAATTTTCATTTCAGTGCATCCATGTCATGCATTTGGTGGGCTGTCATTTCCAAAGTATGCATTATTTTTATGTTAGGATACATAATGATTTTTCCTAAGGGTTCAAATTGTGAGGGGATCTGGAAAAAATACATATACATATATATTTATTTAAATGACTATTAATAGCACTAACTCCACAGAAATCCGTAGTTAGAAATCAATACTCCATAGCAACTGTATCACGGTAGTGGTCAGGTGTTCTATTTCTCCTTGGTACTTTGGAGAAATAGCACATTTTAGACTTTGAGTCAGAAGACACCTGTGTTTGGATCCCACCTCTGATGCTTAGTTGTGTGATTATGGGCAATTCATTCTCTGAACCTCAATTTCCTCATCTGTCAAATAGTAACACCTGAAGACTTGCATCTCAGGCTGATTGTGAGGAGGCTCAAGTACAAAGAACATCTCCAAAGGTGTTTTGCAAACCTCAGTTATTATTACTATGAGCTATTTTTAAAATGAACCTATTCATTTAAATGAATCTGTCATCTGCTTGTGTCTAAATCATTTCAGGGAAATTTTCCTTATTAATAAATGTAGAGAAGATTTGTTACTTGTTGGAATACAATGAGAATCTGGTCATGTTCTCTCTGTCACTTGAATGGAAATGTTGGAATTCACATTCTCTGTTTCTTCTCCTACATTCTTCAGACAAGGCACCAAAAATAATGGATATATTTTATTTGGAACTAATCAATTAATTAACAAGCACTTATTAAGCCCCTGCCAAGTGCCAGACACTACTAGGTCCTAGGGATACAAAGACAATAATTAAACAGTCCCTGATCTCAAGTAACTTGCAGGTTGCTGCCTATCAATTATATTATTGCTGAGAATCTGCCACTAATGTCCTCCGACGCCTCAGAGGGGAAGGGGACCCACAGTTCCATATTAACACAGGGAGATTCCCGTAAGATTCTTCCCAGCTAGAATGGCTTCAATTATGGGCCCTTTCTTAACTAAGGACCAGCCTCGTTTGGCTCATAAAAGACTCATCACAAGTTTGGATGCAGTGATAAATTGTGTGACTATTGTAATTCTCAAAGACCCTTTACTCAGTTGTAGAAGAATAGGTTTTATTTTAGTTTCATTGATGCCTTTTTTTAACCCAAGAATTTTTTTATTGTTTTTATTTTACAGCCATTTGTGCCATGAATTTGGAGGGCATTGGTTCCAACAGCTCATGTTCCTTGCCATTGGTTCTCACAAAGTGTACTTCTTTGGGTGGAGTAGGCTGGTGTTTCAGTTGAACTCAAGTGCCTTTTTCTTTGGCTTCTTTCTTCTTCTGATCATTTTCCTTTACCCGCTTCAGGAAGCTATCTCTGCTCTTAGAATACTTAATATGCTCAATATGCACATTAATTCTCTTGCCTAGAATCTTGCCCTTAACCTGTTTGTTTACAACAATGCCTACAGCATGTTGAGTAACATTACAGACCTGTCCAGTCTTGCCATGGTAACATTTGTGGGGCATTCCTTGCTGAACCATGCCCACACCCTTGATATCTACAATATCACCTTTCTTGCATATTCGCATATACGTATCCAGAGGAACAACACTATGTTTTCGAAAGGGCCTAGAAAACACGTATCCTGTCCCTCTCCTTTTTCCTTTTGGGTTCGTCATTTTGGCAACTCACTGGAATATGGCGGAGCTGGTGGAAAGTGCCTTTTCTTTTTAATTCCTAAATCATTTCCTCTTAACACCTTTTTCCAAGAAGCAAAGCAACTGGTCAACCTCCATTGTAACAAAGAAAACCACTTAGGCAAAACTCAAAGACCCAGTTACCTTGTAGAGAACATCTACCATATCCTATTTACCTTGCCCCCCACCTCTCTCCTCATCATCAGTTTCAGTACCAAGACATTTCCTCCTGACTATGAGCGTCTTCAGTTACATGATTGTAGTTGAAGGAGGAGCAAGAGCTCTGGGCTCATGTGGACCAGACACGTATCTGAGAGAAACCTGACCTCTAAAAGAGAGGAGATCAAGCTCTTCTCAGATTCTCAAATATATTACACTCTCGTCTTGGAGTAGAACTGTGAGAAAAAGCTCTTCAAATTTAGGAATGGCTCATGTAAAGGATTGCTACCAAAGGGATTAGCAAGGTCCTTTCTAAGATGTTCTTAGGGTCTTATGTGGATTTGTCAGTTTAAAAAGATGTTTCTGACTTCTGTCCAAAGAGGAAATAAGAAAGGGCTCCAAATTATGGCTAGTGTCAGAGCATAGTCACCATCTGCTCTAGGTGGCCCTAGACTGGAGGCTGCTCACTCAGGTTTTGCCAGGGACCATCTAGGGATGTTGGAGATTTCAGTTTCTGCATTCACCTCTAATTTGTGGAGTGAACATTGTTGAGTTGCTTGACCTCTTATTGTCTCATAGAAATAAGAACACTTATCTTTTACCTCTGATGGTAAAAGATGTAGATATAAAAATTAATTATCTGATGTAGATATAAAAATTAATTTGATTAAATACAAACTAAAAAAAAAACACTATATGCTTCTTTTTGGGGTAAGTGCTGAAAGTGATTTCTGGTCATTATTGTTATAATTATCACCTTTCATCAGGGGATCAGCTCAGTTGAATTCAGATGGGCTTGTTACCAGGTTTACCACAGTGGGGTGAATTTTTTGAACCACAGGGTCTTCTCAAAGACTTTCTAAAACATTATAAAAGGATTGCAATATGCATGAATGGAGGGAGTGCTTATACTAAATGAAGTCATGGATTGTTATTGTAGTACAAGTGCTATAGAAATGGTTATTATTGCTCTACAAAAATCAAGGTCAAGGGGTATGAAAATGGTTTGCTATGTATAGTGAAGGGGATAGTGCTTAAACAGTAACTTAAAGGAATGTGTTGTGTGAGTGAGCAGTTCAGGAGAATCTGAAAAGAAAATTAAGTGTGAAACATTTGAAATAGGAAAAAAATCCAATGTTTACCACATAGAAAGTGTATAAGAAGTGTTGATTTAATTATACTGTCCTCCCCTTTTATGGGGAAAAAGAACAATAATAATAGTACCACTCTTAAACAAAGATGACATAAAATTCAAGATATGGAGGTGGGGTGGGGAAGGGAGTGAGGAACAAAACAGCAATGTTACAAATGCTTGACTGCTTTGCCAGGAAATATAAATGTGAAGAATGAAGCAATAATGACACATTTCTGAAACCTCATTTTGGGTATGTGCTTTGGACCAAGGATTATTAAATACTCACAAAATTCCTAACATGTCAAAGGATAACTTATCCATTATTTGTATAAGATACTTATATTCCTTACTTATCTTTGCTTACATTACTTGTCTATTCAAAACTCTTTCTTGGTTCCTGGTTGCTTACTATATAAGGTTAAAAATATGCAAGAGCTTGCTATCACGGCCCTCTACAATCTGGCACCACGTCTCCTTCTATATTTCATATACATACACACACATGTTGCCTTCCATGCTATAGACAAACCAGGTTATCCATTGTTTTATATACACATACCAATCTTTTCCTCCTGTCCATGCCTTTATTCATGCTCTGACTGTTCCCTTTTCCTGGTACCTTATTAAAGACCTATTCTTGTCTTTGCCTAATTTTTAAATATCCTTAAATTCCAACTCAAAAAGTGTCTCCTCCATGAAGCTTTCCCTCATTTCTTACCATACATAGAACTCTTCCCGTGGACCTCACAGAACAGTTTGCTCACACCTTTTCAATATATTTATGTATCGTATTGTATTTTGCTTATTTGTGTTTGTGTCAAATCCCTCTACTAGTCAGTCTATAAATTCCATGAGAGCAGAGACTGTGCCCCAGCTAGGTAGAACAGTGGATAGATTGCTGGACCCTGAGTCAAGAAAACCTCATTATAGAGATTTGAAATGTGTGGCTTAAAATCCTTTTATAATGGGTCTATTGGAGAGCAGAACTAAAGGGCCCACCGTGTCTTCTCAGGCTCAGACCTTAGGTGATTATGATGTTTTGTAGGAACATGATTTGACTCACCCTGCATCCTAATCTGGGCAAAGACAAAAGACATTATGATAGGCTCTACTCTGCTTTTACGTTCTATTCCAGGGATGTTACTTTCATTAAAAACTACAATGATAGCTCTGGCTTTGAGCATAGATAGAACAGGTAGCCACCTATAGAATGTGCTTTGAGGGGCTGGGTAAATGCCTTCTGCACCGAAATATCTCTTTCCCTCCCTGACCTATACCCAGCCTATGACAGAACCTAAAATTCCATGAGAGACTCAAGTCATTTATGTTCAGGCATTGGGTCCTGTGGAATCTCCTGTTAAAATGCAAATCTCCTAGGAGGATAACACATTCAGCCAGTGTTAGTCATTAGTGGTTTAGCTTGAATTAGTTTCTCAGATGTCTTTGCAGTTAAGGAGCAGGGTCCTTTGGGAATGTGATAAGGGACAAATAGCAAGAGTGCAATGGAAATCACATTGAAATAGAAACGTACCAAGAGTCCAGTCCTGACTGGTCCAGTCGCTATCTGTGGTCTCAAGGAAGTCACTTCACCTCTCTGAGACTTAGTGCCTGCTTTTGTAAAGAAATAATGTTGGGTCATATAGGTTCTAATGTTCTCTGACTCTGTAATCCTATGAAAACAAATCAATTCAACAGGCTTTTTAAGGATTTGGGGCAGGTAGGTGATACAGTAGATAGAGTACTGGACCTAGAGTCAGGTTGACTTATCTTTCTGAGTTCAAATCTGGCCTCAGACACTTTCTAGCTGTGTGACCTGGGCAAGTCACTTAACACTGTTTGCCTCAGTTTCCTCACTTACAAAATGATCTGGAGAAGGAATGGCAAAACCATTCCAGTATCTTTGCCAAGAAAACCCCCAATGGGGTCATGAAAGGTTGGACATGACTGAAAAAATAACTGTATAAGAACAACAACATTGAGCTTTTACTAGGCTCAAACCACTGTACTGTCTACTCAGCCATGCTTCCTCAACGTATCCATGTTCTTCAACTGCTCCTCACCTGGGGTAATCTCAAGGGCTGTTACCATCTTGGTTGTCCTTCTCTGGTCACCCTGTAGATTATTGGTGCCCTGTTTGCCTCCCTCACTTCCTTTTAGTCAGCTGCATACACCTTGTCTTTCATCTTCTGGGCTTTCTTCTTCCTCTTCACTGGGAGGCCTGTCATCTTGTGGTGGGTTTTACTCACCACCATGCTAGAGCAGGACTCTTGCTCTTAGCTGCAGTTTTCTTGGTGAACAAAATCTGACGTTCATCTCTCTACCAAATCGGCAGCCATGCAGGGCTTGATTCTGTAGTTGGCATATTTCTTTAGTCTTCTCCTTTGCCTATAAATTAGGACATGACTCAGACCACACCAGATTCTGTTATAGCTAAATAAACTGAGAAATTAAATCTGCACATTCAATTAAAAAATACCTGCCCATTTTCAGTTCCAGCCATAGGGCTTGACCTATCTCTTCAGCTCCCTACATACCCTTTTAACCATCTCCAGGACCTTCCCATGTGGGCCTCCCTCTAACACCTTCACTCACTGTGTATGTCAATTCAAGCTTAGGATCTTTGGCCCTGACCTTGTTCCCCCTTTTTACAATACAGTTTCTATCAATGGTGCCAGCATTCACCCAACCTATGTGTGCTCAGGCCCTGGGTGTTATCTTGACCTCTTCTCTTTTCTCACATTTTATATCTAATTGATTAACAAGTGATTTCAGTTTTCCATCCACACTATGCCTCCCGTTCATTTCCCCCCAATTTTAACTCATTCTACCACCAACCCAATTTAATAGTTCAATTCAATGGTTATTTATTAAGCACCTATTATGGGCAAGGCACAGTAACAGAGTCTGGGGATAAATAGACAAAATTACAATACTCATTATAATGATGAGAAACAGTATGGTGAAGGGGTTTGAAGTTGACCTTGGCATCAAGATGACATGGGTTCATGCCTCTCTTCTGATATACTATGTGACCTTGGGCAAGTCTCTTAATTTCTCAGTGTCTCTTGCAGGTCTCTGAGAATATTAATTGCAGAGCAGGTGCTGATCTCCATCAGTAGATGAAGCTCCTCAAAGGGAGCTCCCTAGCCCAATGAAATCACAAGTCCTACCAGAAAAATAAATAATACTGATAGATCATGTTTACATAGTGCTTTAAGGTTAGTCCAGCACTTTAACATATATTATTTCTTTTGGTCCCCTAGAACCTGCGTTCCTACCCTTTGGACTATTGCAAAAGCCTCCTAACAGGTCTTCCTCTATGTTCTGCTCTTTCCAATCCATTCTAATGTGATTTAGCTTGGAACTCAGGACTTTCCAAAATCTGACCAGAATTGTCAGCCTACTCACCTCCTCCTACTATGCAGTTCAGCCAGACCAGGCTATTTGTCATCCCCCATAGCTCTTGCATTTGACCATCCACCATTTCTTTGCCCGTAATGTGACCAGGATCTGTCATTCTCTTACCCTGTCTGTTGAATTCCCACCCTTTAAAGCTTAATTCACATACCGCCCCCTTCTGGAAACCTCAGTTCCAACTAGCAGGTAAAGATCCTTACCTCCTGGTATAGATCTCATATTGTATATCTTTTGAATCTCCATCATTTGTTTTTCATGCAAGGTTTTTGTTGTGCAGCTATTTGTGGATGTCTTACATCCTCCTTTAGAGACTTTAGAGTGTGCCTACTGTATGCCAGACACTGAGCTAGGTTCTGTGGATAAAAATGAAAAAAGTGAGACAGTCCATGCTATTAAGGAGTTTACGTTTTCCTTGACCTTCTTTGTACCTAGCTGTGCTCTGAACACAATGAGTACTTAATAAAGGTGCTTAATGAAATCCAGTAATTCAACTGGTTGTAGTGGAAAAAGCCTTGGGTTTGAGATCGGAGGACCTGGATTCAAATCCCAGTTTTGCTACTGACTAGTTGTGCAACAATAGTCAAGTTACATAACCTTTCTAAGCCTCAGTTTTTTCATCCGTCACTTGGAGTTGACTACTTACAACACCTGCCTCGTTAGTTGCCATGAGGAAAGCACTGTGTAAACCTCAATGGCCCCTGTAACTTGGAGTTCTTATTACATACAAATCATTTATGTACAAAAACATTCATCATGACAAAAGTGCTTTGTTTCTCAAATTTGGATTTGCTTGTATCATTTCCGAGTCATTTGCTTGCATTTCTTTACTGGTTACACACTGGAATACTGGTTATAGTGATGTCTCTCCTATAATCCCTTAAGCCTTTCCTGATCAGTGCCTGGCATGGTTCTTTTCCTCTGGTAACTCTTCCATTCCATTCCGTTCTGTTCGTTCCACAGATTAGATATTTACACTCAGACTTAATTATTGGCTACATTTCCGTTTTGAATTGCATTTGCTATCTCCTGGCTTCTTTACTATTACAATCCCTTCTTTCTTTGTCTTAGGTGGCATTGTGCCTCATAATTGGCTTTCATTTGGAGGGCAATCTGCAAATTTGGAGATTCATTTTTAATATGTAAACTCTCAATGCACACAGGTTGCTGTTATGCTCCACTTAAATCCTGGGGGGGAAGAGAGTCTGTGTGTGTCGTCTACTCTGAATCCATTTGCCACCCTTTGTCTCTTTCTTAAGGCAGTTTTCTAAACGTGTGCCTGGTGTGTGCGAAGTTTGTAAAGGCGGTAAAATTAGAAATACGTAATTATGAATATGATGAAAAAAGGTTTTGACAACTTTTTGTTGCATTTAATTCTAGTTACACTCTGTTCATTCAGAATAATAAGCATAATGTTACTTATTATGCAAATGAGGTGGTGAGGCAGATGTTTTCATACTGGTGCATTCACTGGGGATTAATACGTACATATGCTGAGCAGGAGAAGCTGGGTAAGCAACCCAGGTTAGAGACAGTGCATGATGATGGCTCTTCAGCTGCCATGAAAACTCATGATAAAGTAAGGAATCTTATCAACATCCCTTCAGTTAATAAGGGCCTTCTCCAGAGGGGCAGCAGACAGCTTTCTGAAGCTTTGCTGATTATAGATGGATCCAAAGGGAGAAGGCTGCAAAATCACAGAATTTCACAGCTTTCAGGGACTTTAATGGCCATTAAGTCAAACCCTACCCCAAAAAGATTACTATGTACATCATAACCAACAAGGGGCCATCTGGCTTTTGTTCAAAGAATCTCCAAAGAAGAACCCATTTTCTTCAAAGACACCCCCTTCCACTTTTTGATAGTTCTAATTGTTAGGAAGATTTTCCTTATGATAAAGATCTAAGGACTTGTTGTCAAGTTCAAGGGCTGGATGAGTTTCACAATTCTTTTTACATTGGACTTTTCTCTTCCATAATCCTCCTTCACTTGCTGTCTCTCCCAAACAATGGCAAGCCAGAGACACGTGAAAACCTGTAAGTCACAAGCTGCTGATGTGGCAGCCACCTCTCTTATCAGCCTCCTGTTTTATACCACAGATATAAGTAGTCAACTCACTTGAAAAAGTCTGTAGGAGATGGTGAATGGGTAGAGCCCAAAGCTACCTGTCTTACTTAATTTCACAGCCACATCCTACCTGATCTTTGATAAAGAAAACAATAGTTGTTTTCCCATCAGAAGACTGGAACATAATAGGATTGGGAGGTGGCTATTGAGAGCTATTCTCACTATTTGTAGCATGGAAGGAGAATTCCTAAGTACTGTAAAAATAGCTGTTGAAGAGAGGGATTGATTGAGCTGGCATTTCCATTACAGTATTTGAGAGTTTGAGGTACTATGAAGAAGGGGGACCTATAAGTGGTTCAGTAGCTGCGGAGACAAGTTGTTAGTTGGTGGTATAGTAGCAGTAGAAAATAGATTATTGAGAAATAAATGCTAAGGAAGGACGGCAAGTATGACATGGTCCAGCTGTGCCCACTTGTGGCTATTCATAAGATTATCTTAAATAGCTAGCATATTTGTTGTTCGGTCATGTCTGTCTCTTCCTGACCCCATTTGAAGTTTTCTTGGGAGAGATACTGGAGTGGTTTACCATTTCCTTCTCTAGGTCATTTTACAGATAAGGAAACTGAGGCAAATAGGGTTAAGTGATTTGCCCAGAGTCACACAGCTAGTAAGTGTCAGACTGGATTTGAACTCAGGAGGAAGAATCTTCCTGACTTCAGGCTTGGCACTGTATGCACGAGGGTACCACTTAGCTGCCCAGCCAGCACATAACATATAATAATAACCAGTATTCATCTCATACTTCATGGTTAACAGAGTGTTTTACTTACATTATCTTATTTGATCCTCACACCCTGGGAGATGTGCTACTATTATTATTATTATTATTATCATTTTACAGTTGAGGAAACTGAGACAGACAGAAGTTAAGTGACTTATCCAGAGTCACATAGCTAGTAAGTATCTGTGGCTTGTTCTATGCCAGGCAAAATGTCCCATTTGATGTTCCCTATACCCAACATTCCACCTGCCCCCTCTCTTTGCCTTTGCATGGGCTGTACCCCCCAGGCCTGGAATGCATTCCAGCCTTACCACTGCCGTACAGATCACCAACTTCCTTTAAAGTTCAGCTCAGGCATCACTTTCTACGTGAAGCCTTTCCTCATGCCCATAGCTATTGGTGTCATCCCCCTAGGAAATGACTGTGTATTTCCTTTATGTGTATGTTTTATGTATTTCCCTGTGTATATATTGTTCTCCCCTCCCTCAATAGAATACAAGTTCCTTGAGAGAGTCTTTTGTTTTTGTCTTTGCATATTCAGTGACAGGAGCAGAGTAGGTATGTAATAAATTCTTGTTGAATAAATGAGTGAATTGTGGTGTTCCAAGATTTGAAAACATATGACATCACTGAGAAAAATATAAAAAAAAAAGATTTTTCAAAGATGTGATAAAAATGGTTTCTTTTTTGGTGTGGGGCTGCATATGTGCATATGTGCATTTGTTCATGTTTGTGTGCATGTGTGTGTATGTGTGGAGTAGCCTGGTACCATTGAATGTACTGCCCAGCTTCCCAAATGTGAGGCAGTTCTCTTTTTCCCTTCTATCAGTTCTGGGCCTGATGAATTGTCCATTTGCAGCGTTCAGTGGGACTTGTCATTCCACTGTTTCTGGACAATGGGCATCTGTTAATCATTTCATGTTCTCCCATGTGGATTGTGAGGCCGATCTTCTCTGAGTAACCATGGATCTCAATGAGGAGGCCTAATGGTATTCTTGGGCTTGATACAATCAGTATAATATCACTGATAGACACTAGCGTCTAGAAAACTTCACTAAGGAAAGGGAAGCCTTCTATTGGGGGAAAAATAAATGAAAAGCCCCTCTCTCCCAAAAAAGACATTTGTATTTCTTGAAAAATTCAGTACATAATTCAATCATCATTTCAATAATTGGATTGAAAAAATCTCCATGTATTCCAGAATGAAGAATCATAAAGTTTCAGAAATGGAAGGCTCCTCAGCAGTCATCTAGAGCAACCCATGAATCAGAGAAATCATCCACCATTACATCCCCAATGTGAAAGCTTATTAAAAACCTTCTTTGTAGTTCAACTGAAAACATTAAGAAATAATATTTCTCTCGTCTAAAAATCCTTTGCAGACTTTTTCCCAATTTGGAAATGTGTAAAAGGCAAAGAAAAAAGGCCAAGATCCCAGGAAATGGATCAAGGGTAGAGACCAAATTTGATTCCTGTCTAGTTAAGATCATTGTCTCCCCTCCCCTGTGAAGTGATTGGTGCCACAACCTGCTTAAAAAAGAATGACTTCTTTTCATCCAAAGATTCCATTCACAGGAAGGAAGCCTTTTTAATCCTTGAGGGGAATAGATGAAGAAGAATTCAATATTTGAGTAATTTTGAGTAGATTAGATGACTTTTGTTCTAAAGTGTTAACCCCAAACTGCATCTGACCATATCATTATGACCTTTTCCTTGTTCAAGATTCCTATAAGTATTTTTGAAGCCATCTTAGAGTACAGACATGTTTGAGGGCATGGAGGAATGGAGTGGGGAGAGGTTTTGTCAGTTATGATATTTTTGATAGCTAGAAATAATTGTGTATCAGGATATTGGTAAATTAAATAAAATTGTTTCCAGTACACCCTTGTCTAAAATGCAGAGTACAGTATTAATATTTTTTTCTTAGACACCAAAAAAAGATCATTCAGCATCTGCCTGAAGTCTTTCAAGGAAGGGGAATCATTACCTCTGGAGGGAGCCCCTTCTGCTTTCATACAGGCTCTAATTTTCATGAAGTTCTTGCTGACAAGCCCAAATTGATAGACCTATCACTCCTGATTCTGTACTCTGGGCCCAAAAAGATCAAATCTAATCCCGCTTCCACTTGACAACCTTTCAAATACTTGAAGATATCTATGATGTTCCCTTGGAGGCTTTTCCTTACTTGGCTAAGCATTATTGTCATCATCACCATCATTATCACCATCATCACCATCATCATCATCAAGCTTATTTTAGTGGGTGGAGAAGGAGAAGACAACCCATAAAAGGAGATAGAAAAACGGAAGCTTGGGGAATGATTTGGAATTGACTGGGAAGTGATCTAGAGGCCTGGTTCTGGGTAAGATAAGACAAAAATTTACCAATCATAGCCCAGAGACCTAGGCATAGAGTCAAAGTGGTTCTACGCGATAGGAGCTAAGGCAGATGGCTGGAGTGGAAGCACTATGATCTGGAAATGTTCAGGAAATGACCTGAAGGCTAGAAGTGAACACAATAGTCCTGGTGTAAGCTCACCAGGGCAAGTACAGTAGTCTTATCACCTTCTTCAGTCAGTCAGTCAATACACATTCTCTAAGCACCTACTATGTGCTAGGGACTGTGATAAGGGCTGGGGATACAAATACTCAATAGTCAATAAACATTTATCAAGCACCTACTATGTACCAGGCACATAGTGCTAACTGCTAGACATACAAAAAGAGGCAAAAAGTAGTCCCTGACGCCCTCAGGGACCTTACAGTCTAATAGAGGGAGACAATGAGCAAATAAATATGTACATACAAATTATATGTAGGATAAATAGGAAATGGTTAAAAGAGGGAAGTCACTAGAATTAAGAAAGGCTCAGAAAGACTTCCTGTAGAAGATAAAGTTTTAGTTGGCACTTGAAGGAGGAAGCCAAGGAGATCACTAGTCAAAACAGAGGAGGGAGAGTGTTCCAGGCATGGGGGACAGCTCCCCCCCCCCAAAAAAAATTGCCTAGAGCCAAGAGGTGGATTGTGTTGTTCGTGGTACATCAAGGAGGCCAGTGTTACTGGGTCCAAAGAATGTATGATATGGACTCAGGTATAAGAAAACTAGAAAGCTGGTGGTCAGGTTATGTTATAATTGACTTTAAATGCCAAAATAGAAGATTTTATCTTTGATCCTGGAGGTATTGGGAGGCTCTGGAGTTTATAGAGTTAATTGAGTACCAGCATGACATAACCAGACTTACACTTTAGGGACATTACTTTGGTGGCTGAATGGAATGTGGATTGGAATGGGGAGAAACAGCAGCAGGCTGTTATAATAATTCGGGTGTGAAGTGATAAGGCCTTATACCAGAGTGTTAGCAACATCAGACAATGGTGGGTGGTGGGGATTTGAGAAATATTGCTTAGGTGAAATTCACAGGCCTTGGCAGCAGATTGGATACGGTGAGAGAGAGATAGTGAAGGTTCAAGGATGAAACTTAAATTGTGAGCCTAGGGAATTGGAAGGTGGTGCCCTCTACAGTTACAGGAAAATTTGAATGAGGGGAGAATTTAGGGGGAGAGATAGTGAATTAAGTTTTGGACATGTTGAGTTTAAGATGTCTACTTGACATCTAGTTTGAGATGACTGAAAGGCATTTGTAGATGCAAGACTGGAGGTCAACAGAGAGGAGGTCAGGAATGGATAAGTAGATATGCGAATCATCAGCATGGAGATGATAATTACTATTGAGCTGATGAGATCACCAAGTAAAGTACATAGAGGGAGAAGAGAGGAAGGACTAAGACAGAGTTCTTTGGGACACCTGTAGTTAGAGGGTGTGACCTGGATCAGGATCCAGCAAAGAAGATAGAGAAGGAGTAGTCTGATAGGTATGAGGAGAACCAGCAGAGAGTGATGTGCCAAAAACCTAGAGAGAAGAGAGTATCAAGGAGGAGAAAGTGATCAATGGTGTCGAAGGAAGCAAAGAGGTCAAGAGGAGTGAGGATTGAGAAAAGGCCATTGTATTTGGCAAATAAGATCTTTAGTAACTTTGGAGAGAACAGTTTCAGTGCTATGATAAAGCCAGAAGCCACATTTAAACGGATTAAGAAGAGAGTGAGAGAGATTCATAGATTGTAAATGGCCTTCTCAAGGAGTTTGGCCACAAAGGGCAGAAGAGATATAGGATGATAGCAGGAATGGAAAGATCAAATGAGAGTTTTTTGGGGAATGGGAGAGACATGGGCATGTTTGTAGGCAGTAGCAAAGGAGCCAGTAGACAAGGAAAAATTGATGATGTGATAATGTAGGGAAGACAAAGGGGGCAGTAGGAGATGGGTAGAATGGCAAGGCAGAGGTAAGGAGTGGTAAGGAATAAGGTCATCTCTTGTGTGAGATAGGGATGAAGAAGTTGATAGTAGTGGAAGGCTTCTGAGTGATATGAGATGAAGAAGAAAGGAGAAAACCAATGCAGCCAAAATTAGAAGGAAAACAGAAAACTGGGAAAAATTTTACTGCAGGTTTCTCTGATAAAGACTTTATTTCTCAAATATATACGGAACTGAGCCAAATTTATAAAAATAAGAAACATTCTCCAATTGATAAATGATTAAAAGATATAACCAGGCAGTTTTTAGAAGAAGAAATCAAAACTACGAAGTCATATGAAAAATTCTCTAAATCATTAATAATTAGAGAAATGCAAATTAAAACAGCTCTGAGATATGACCTCACACCTGTCAGATTGGCTCACAAGACAGAAAGAGAAAATGACAAATGCTGGAGGGGATGTGGAAAAATAGGTACACTAATACACTGTTGGAGTTTTGAACTGGTCCCGCCATTCTGGAGAACAGTTTGAAACTGTCCCCAAAGGGATATAAAATTATGCATACCCTTTGATCCAGAAATGACACTGCTAGGTTTATATCCCAAACAGATCAAAGAAAAAGGAAATGGACCAAATGCACAAAAATACTTACAGCAGCTCTTTTTGTGCTGGCAAAGAATTGGAAACTGAGGAGATACCCATCAATTGGGGAATAGCTGAACAAGTTGTGGTATATAATTGTGATGAAATACTATTGAGCTATAGGAAATGACAAAAGTGATGGTTTCAGAAAACTCTGGAAAGACTTGGAAATAAACTGACACAAAATGAAATGAGCAGAACCAGTAGAATATTGTACACAGCAACAGCAATATTGTAACAATGATCAACTGTGAAAGATTTAGCTATACTGATCAATACAGTGATCCATGATAATTCTAAAAAATTCGTGATAAAAAAATGCTATCCACCTCCAGAGAACTGATAAACTCTGAGTGAAGGCTAAATCATATTTTCTTTTAATTTATTTTTCTTGCTTTTTTGACAACATGGCTAGTATATAAATATGCTTTGCATGCCTTCACATGTATAATGGGTATCATATTGCTTGCCTTCTCAATGGGTAGGGTAATAACTAGAGGAAAGGAAAGAATATGGAATTCAAAATAAAAAATGAATTTAAAAATGACTATATTCTGTCAATAAATGGTTGGTTGCCAAAAAAAAAAAAAAGAAAAGAGCAGAGGGAGCTCACAGTAAATGCCTTCAAAGATTGTCCTGCTCTTAAGAAGTTCACAGTCTAATGGGGGAAGAGTCATTTGATTATGTACAGGCAAGCTATATACAGGATAAATTGGGAAAAAAAAACAACAGAGGGCACTAGAATTAAGAGGCATCAGGGACGGCTTCCTATAGAGTGGCATTGTAGCTGGAAGTCAAAGGAAGCTAGGGGTAGTAGAGATTTGGAGGAAGAAAATTACAGGCATTGGGGACAAACAGTGAAAATACCTGGAGTCAGGAAATGAAATGTCTCATTTGAGGAACTTCAAGGAGCCCAGTGTCACTGGATTAAAAAGAATATGGGGAGAAAGACATAAGAAGACTAGAAAGGGGGGACAGGTTGTGAAGGGCTTTGAATGCCAAACGAGGATTTTGCATTTGACCCTGATATCTTCATGTGATAGGGAGCCACTGAAGTTCATTAGGTATCCAGGTGATATGGTCAGACCTGAACTTCAAAATTACTTTGACAGCTGAGTGGTGGATGGATTGGAGTGAGGAGAGACTTGAGGCAAGCACACCCACCAGCAGACTATTTCAGATGTCCTTATGTGAGGTGATAGGGGCCTGTACCAGGATGGTGGCAGTATCAGAGGAAAGAAGGGGACATATCTGAGAGATGTCAAAAAGTCGAAATTGACAGGCTTTGGCAACAGATTGAATGTGTGTGTGTGTGTGTGTGTGTGTGTGTGTGTGTGTGTGTGTGTATGAGTATGAGAGAGATTTGAGGATAACACCTAGGTTTTAAGCCTGGGTACTGAGAGGAAGTCCTCTACAGTAATAGGGAAGTTTGAAATTGAGGAGGGTTTTTTGGAGAAAGATAAGTTCAGTTTTGAATATGTTGAATTTAAGATTTCTATGGGGTATCCAGTAACAGTGGAGATGCAAGACTGGAGGTCAATAGAGGGATTTAGAGCTGGATAGGTAGATTTGTGAATCATTAGCATAAAGATGATAATTGAATCCATCAGAAGTAATGAGATCATCAAGTAAAATAGCATAGAAGAAGAAAAGAGGGCCCAGGGCAGAACCTTCTGGGACTCTGACAGTGGATGTAGCCTGGATGAAGATCCAACAAAGTTTATGAGAAGAAGCATTCAGATAGGTGGGAGGAGAACCGAGGAAGTGATTTTCTGAAAACCTAGAGATAAGCGAATATCAAGGAGACAAGGCTGATTGACAGTGTCAAAGGCTTAGCCTTTTAATCTGGGAAGCTGTGCCTATCTTTAGGTAGCTGGGCTTTTGAGCTGCCATATTGCACTTCTGACTCATATGGAACTAGCAGTCCACTGAAGCCCACAAATCTTTTGCAGACAAACTACTGTCTAATCATCCCTCCCTCATCCTATACTTGTGAAGTTGATTTTTTAAACCACTATTTAATTTCATATAATTAGATTAAGTCCAATATTCTAGCCTGTCAAAGTCTTGACTTTTTTATCCACTGTCTTAGCTTGTCTTCCCAGCTTTGCATCATCTGCAGATTTCATAAGCCCACCATCTACACATTTACCTAAGTCACTGATAAAAATGTTAAACGGCATTGGAATAAATACAGATTCTCTGGAGGTGCTATTCAGGAGACCGCCTGACAAGTAGATATTTGCAAGTTTACTATTTTGTATTTGTATAGACCCAAACTGATGACCTTGGGAGAGTCACTTATCCCCTCTGCGCCTGTTTCCTCCTTTATCAAATGTAGGAATTGGACTCTATCAGGGATTCTCTTAACCCTTTTTTTTTTTGATGTAATGGACACCTTTGGGAGTCTCCTCAGGATAATCATTTCAAATAATTGGAGGAAATGTTAAATTTCAATGAGATGTTAGCAAAAATAAAATTGTAATATTTCCCCCAAGTTCAAGAACCCTTGGACTAGATAATCTCTAAAATCCTTTCCTGTTCAAAATCTTATGGTTCATTGAAAGAAAATCTTGAAATTTTCTACATATGTGATCAGGAGCGATTGCTAACATGATATAAAGGGAACATTACAAATATTGAAAAGAATGTGGAAGATAGGCACATTAATGCATTATTGGTGGAGTTGTGAACTCTTCCAACCATTCTGGAAAACAATTTGGAACTATCCCCAAAGGAATATAAAACTGTGCATACACTTTGACCCAGAAATGCTACTAGGTCTATATCCCAAAGAGATCAAAGAAAAAAGAAAAGGACTTGAATGTAAAAAAAATACATATTTATAGCAGCTCCTTTTGTGGTGACAAAGAATTAAAAATCGAGGGGATGCCCACTAATTGGGGAATGGCTATAAAGTTGTGGTATATGATTGTGGTGGAGTACTGTTGTGTTATAGGAAATGACAAAAAAGATGATTTCAGAAAAATCTGGAAAGACTTATATGGACTGATGCAAAGTAAAATGAGCAGAAACAGGATACTGTACATAATAACAGCAATATTGTAATGATGATCAACTGTGAAAGACTCTCGATACAATGATCTGTGACAATTCCAAATGATTTATGATGAAAATGCTATCCACCTCCAGAGAGAGAACTGATGAATTGAGTGTGGATTGAAGCATATTTTTTTCACTTTATTTTTTTTTTTGCTTTTTTTTTTTGGCAACATGGCTAATATGGAAATGTTTTGCATGCCTTCACATGTATAATGGGTATCATATTATTTACCTTCCTGATGGGCAGAGAGAGAGAAAAGTAATTAGAATTCAAAATTTAAAAAAAAAAAGGAATGTTAAAAAATACATTAAAATACGTGGTCCAAGAGGGCATCCATAAAAACAACAGACTAATACAATTGATTTTTTGTTGTCGTGGGAAAAAAGTAATTGCCCTTATGAACATTATTAAGTTCCTCAGATCTGTCTGAGACTTATTTAATATGCCCCCAAATCCATTATTTCATTGTTTCAAATAATTCTTTGACCGGCTGAGATTGCAATCTCTCATGACTCAGCAGCTCTTCATGAGCTACTGTGGCCAAAATATGTTACGACATAGAGAACTAATGCTGTGATGGCGAGTCCCTCCAAATGGGGCCCTATCATAGTCTTTGTAGCTTTGTCCAACTTGTCATAGCATGGACTCATCTGACAGAGCTTTTGCAAAGATTGGGTTACCTCTGTGATAAGGTAAGGTACCAGAGGGAATCAGACATCAACAGAGAAATCATAGAATGTGTGATGTTATCTTTAAGAATGGACAACTGTAGACTGTTGGCCAGTACTACCCAAATCCACAACTACGAGAGATTGAGGGAAAAGTTGTTTAGCTTATTAAACCTTTCCATCATTCAGGAATCTCCAGGAGGTCTTCTGATAGGATGGGGTGAGGGAGAGGACATGACAGAATGATGATCTCAATCAGTCAGATTGAAAGGTCAAGAAATGGATGAAATATCAATGATAGCATTTAAATTGAGAACTCTGAAGGTTCGGCCTTTCTGGTAACTGTCAGTGGAAAGACTGAAGAAACAAAATGGTTTGAGCCACACACTGAAGAGAGAAACAACATTGGATAAAGCCGACCAGGCTGTTATGATTCATCTGAGGTGGCTGGGTGGAGGGCATCTAAAGGTCAGAATTATCCATGAGGTCTATTTTGCTTGGAATCCAGAAATGAAGCCAATTAAGGTAACAGGAAAATAGTAACAAATACTTCCGATGACTTGGAGGTCTAGATTTTGGGAATATTGCAAGTTGCCTGCATGCTTGAAGCATCAATCTGCATGCATAATTAAGTGCTTGAATGTATGCAATCAACAGTTTTGATGTGCAATATATTTTGGGTGAATCCATATTTACTTAAGGCAGATATATACAGAACAATTGGGAGTTCCAAATATACAAGGGCAGAAGAATGGGGAAAATATTTGTATGTAACAATAAAATTTTTTAGACCTGATTTCTAAATATAGAACAGCCAACTTGATGTGTTGGTGTCTTTATTTTCAATATAATCTTCATTCAAACCCTTCAAAAAACGCACAAGTACGTTTTGGAGGAAACAAGCATGGAAGAAGGATCAAATTCTATTTAGCTGCTCTCACTTCTGTCCCACTATGTGATTCTTTTTTTTTCCGTATTGAAGCATGAAAACCTGTCAAATTCATAACCTCACCACTCCAAAGATTATGTGTCTTCATGTTTGCCTACAGTCAAGGCTCAGATGCATGAGTATTTGAAGATAACTCCTTTTTAAAAAAAGAATCTATTTGAATAAAACAAATGACCAAGATATGTAATTTTTATTTCTTTCAATGTAAGTTCTCTCAGTTGACGAGGGAACTTGGAATTTCTTGGTATGTTCCTTCATTCCAATGTGTTTATTTTTTGACCTGCATATTTTGTTCACTGTAGTGTAATGCCATTTTAAAGACATCGTAATAGCTGACATTTAAATAGTGGGTTGAGATTTGCAAACGTTTTACATACATGATTTTCTTAGATCCCTCTGAGGCAAGCCCTACGGGTAATATTATATCCATTTCACTAATAAGGACACTGAAACATGTTGAGGTATGATGACAGTCCCATGATCCTGCAAGCAGTAAATAACAAGCAGGATTGGAATCCCGGTTTCTTTCAACTCTCACTCAAACACTATTGTCCTTTTATCATCAAAACTCCTACTCTTGACCAATATGGTGAATCTCATATTGAACCCATGTATTGATCCTTAAATATACCTTCGATCTCACTGGGATAAGCACTCCTGCCAAAGCTGCAAGTGGAAGCCCATCTCTACCTCCTCCTCTTGTACATCTCTTATCCAATCCTTTACAAGAACCTGGGGACCCGCTACATCCCTTGACACTGAATGGATACCAAAGGCCTACTTCCTTTTGTAGTCATACATCTTCTGATGACATCTTTTCTGCTGCTTCTCCTGCATAAAGTTTTGTTAATAGTATTTTTTAGACTACTCACACCCACCGTGGGCCTGTGTTCCCTTAACAAAGCCTTTATGAGGAAAATTGACACATGCATCGGGGACATCCTGGTTAAAGACTGGAGAAGGGAATTTTTCCAAATTTTCCAAAATTTCCAAGCTTTTCCAAATTATATTCTGTAGAGGTTCACTTCTTTATAGTCACATAATTGACTGAAAGATTCAGAGAATGCAAGATTCCACCAAGTTTATTGTTTGTTGACTACAAAAACAATTGATTCATTGGAGTAGAACAACACCCTAAAGAATATTCTCTAGTAAAGTGTCTCCCATGGATATGTCAAAATCAAATCTGATTTTTCAGAATATGTAACAACAGTAGTACCTTCATTTGAAGACAATTTTCTCACTTAGATTCCTAATTGAAAACAAAAACAACCCCCAAAATCGATGTTTTTTAGCAATTTTTTTAACAAAGATGTAACAGTTATGATGAAAACTGACTAATTTAGACCCTAAGATTTTCTATTTCACAGAGTTGTTTTTGGTTGAATTGTCCTAGAAAGAGCACTAGATTTGAAGGCAGACCTAGATTTAAATCTTGGCTTGGTCATTTACTAATTATGTGATCTTTCACAAAGAGATAATTTGTGTAATACCTACCTCCACAGGATTATATTATGATTTTCCAGAGGATGCTGAATGTGCAGTATGGAAATATGAGTTCAAGTCTTCCCCCATATGCTTTCTTGACCTTGGATAGGTTACTTAATGGGGATGAGTCCCAGTTTTATCATATAAAAATGGGAGCACACAAGCCTCATGTTATTGTGAGGATCAAATGTGAAATGATGGTAAAGCCTTTTATTGTTATTAAATTTGATTATATACATACTATCCCAAACAAATGTGAGCACTTATTATCAAGATACATAGAGGTTAAAAGAGATTCTATTCAAAGATATCAGGGCAATACAGTGAAAAATAACACTCTGAGGTTCTTAAACCTTTGGTCTGTGAACATTTTAAAAAATATATAACTGTTTCACTGTATTTGGTTTCCTTTGCAATCCTATGTATTTTATGCATTTTAAAAATTGCAACAATGCATTTACTTATTGGACAATTGCCAGATATTACATTACATTTTTATATGAGTATATATTTTATGCATTTTAAAACATTTTTCTGAAGAGTCCATAGGTTTCACAGATGGAGTCTCTGACACAAAAAGGTTAAAAAGCCCTACTTAACTTCAGAATTAGAGGACCTGGGTTTGTTTCCTGCCTCCACAGCTCGCTACTTGTGTGACCCTTGGGCAAATGATTAAACTTTCTTGGACCTCAGTTTACTTTCCTGTAAAATGAGCGGAGGACGAGATAGCTTTTGAGGCCCTTTAGAGCTCTAGCTCTTTAATCCATAGGAGATAGTGACATAGCACACGACTATTTTGCTTGTTTAAGGGGGAAATGTGTAACTGCTGCCTTAAAGTTAAATTGAGGATAATGTGATGTGTAAAGGAAGGATAAGATAAGATTTCTCAGTTTCTTCTGGTTAGCCTTCATATATTCATCACACCTGAGCAATGAAAATTTCTGGGAAATAAAATTAATAGTTCATTTATCTAATCTATTGGGGGGTATTATGGAACCCCAAGCAAAGTAGCAAAGGGCATCATTTACCATTGACCTGCATGTTAATAACCAGATATTTCATTATCAGGAGAGCTATTACTGAGACAAGTCTCAGGGCCACTCTCGCAAGCCCCTCCCCTCGATGTTTCCATGAAGTTGCCAGGCAGTTCCCCAGGACAATGTGATGTTATATTTAGAAGTGTAACCTGATCACCTGACGGTGAGCCCTGATTTAAGAATTATCAAGTCTAACCTTGCCATTCATTTTTAAAATATATACACATAAAGAGAATAGCCGCTGTGTGACCACTGGGATCCTAACCAAAGGCGAGACTTGCCCTTCTGAGAGGATGTTCTTGTAAAAGGCACAACTTCCAATCTGAAAAAGGCAGCCAACATTTGGAAGGAAAAAAAAAAATCCAAGGCACATTGCAGTAAATGCCTGCCCCTAGCTTCTCTCCTCTCCCTTCTCCTCCCCCATCTAGCTTGGGCTCCCGACATTTATTCCACACTAAAAGGAGACGGACGCTATTTTCTTCCCCCTGGTCAGGTTCAAACCCGAGAGCAGGCTGCCGGGAGGGATGTCGATTTCCTGCCCGAAATTGTCTCTTGTTTTTCCTCTTTACTCCAGTCGTCCTTGTGCAATGCTGCGTGCCACGCCGCTGGCAGAGCAGACAGAGGGAGAAGGAGAGAGGGAGCTCCAGTCACACACACCAAACACACACTCACACTCAGACACACGCGCGCGCACACACTCACCCCAGCCTGCCAGGCGACTGCCATCCAGGAGATCGCAGTCACCAGTGGAAAGGGGGGGGAGGTGGAAGTGGGGGGGTCGGGCGTGGGTAAGGGGGGGGCTACGCCAGCCACAATCGTGCCCATGCTCGGCTCTCATCCTCGCCACCACCACCTTGCACAGGTCGGGAAATCGCTTGTTTTCCTTTGCTTTTGGGTAACACAGGCTCTGGCCGGGGGAAGGGGAGGGGAGGAGGGAAGCCTAGCTGGGTGAGCACTGGGGGCTGGGGGTGGGGTCGGCGTGGGGGTGGGGTGGACATTGAACTTTTCCTTGGCGTGACCAGCATATTGGCAGTTTCCCCGGGCTAATCCCGGCGATCTGTGGTTTGTTCTTCCAGTTAACTTTGTTCCAAAGGCTCCCGGGGAGGGGGCTTGGGGGAACGGGAAAAGCAGAAGGGAGCCAGAGAGGGGGAGAGGGGAAAAAAAACAAAGGTCTGTATTTGGGACCTAGATAAGGAGAGAAAGTAAATAACCACGGCGCCCGGCAGGAGCTCAGTGGGTCTGGGCGGCCAGGCGTCAGCTGCTTGGTTCTCGTTGGCTGTTTCGGGGAGCTTGAAGGCCACCGCACCAAGGACACACACAACACACAACACACACACACACACACACACACACACACACACACACAGCCCCACAGGCACAGGCGCGCTCTCAATGGATACAAAAGTCTGGACGTTCTAGGGGCGAGGAGGGAGGGAGTGAGGGAGGGAGGAAGGGAGGAAAGGAGGAAGAGAGGGAAGGAGGAAGGGGGGCGGGCGGCGGAGAGCCCGGGGCGGGGGAGAGCCGGAGCCGGAGCCCGAGCCGGAGCCCGAGCCCGAGCCCGAGCCGGAGCCGGAGCTGGATCCAGAGCGACTGCGCCCGTGCCGGCTCCCCTAGCCATGCGTGCCGCGGGCCCGTGAAGGGAGCCGCTGTGCGCCGCTGGCTGCCAAGTCCTTGCCCCGCTTTTGTCTCGCCCTACAGTGAATCGGAAGATGGAGATGGATGTTAAGGGAGTTTCTCAGTGCCCGGAGCCCATCCCCCACTCTCAGGGGGCTGGCGGAGGCTGTCAGCAGCCACCACCGCCACCGCCGCCGCCGCCGCCGCCGCCGCAGGATGAGCAGCCTGGGGAAAGTGCGGCCGCCGGGGACAGCCACCCAGAGAAGAGACCAAACAGTGAGAAAGAAGACAAAAAGGTAGGTCTGCCGGCCGCCCCCTCCCCAGCATCTCCGCGCTGAGCCGGGAGCCCTCGGATCGCCTCCACCCCCTGCCCTGGCTGGAGAGCCCCGGCCAGAGGGTGGGGTCTGCGGGCGGAGGGGCGGGGGCCTGGGACAGAGCAAAGAAGGGCTGCCCGCCGGCCGGCCGGCCTGTCCGTCTGCCTGTCCAGCTGTTTGTCTGTCTGTCTTCATGTTGTCTGTCGGTTTGTCGCGGGGCGGGGGTGGGGATGGGGAGTGACTTTAGGAAGTGGAGGCAGCGCCGGCATGGAGGAGCCTGTCCTGGATTGCAGGGTGGATGGAGCTGTCTGGGTGTGCAAAGACGAGCCTGGCTGCTGCTAGCTCTCCCATGCCCAGGGATGAGGGGGTGGGGGTGAGGGTGAGGCGGGGATGGCAGGGGGCGGGCAGACAGACCTCTGCTTGCCTTCCCAAATTCAAGGGAGGAGGCTGTGCAGGCTCCTTCGTCCAGAGCCACGAGTTCTGAAGTGGCTCTGGGTCAGCCTTGGGGGTCGGGGGCAGGGAGCCGGAGTAGAGAAGCCCCACTGCAGACAGATGTCCAGCAGCGGGGAGCAAAGTTGCTCTCATTTGCAGAATTGAACCTTGCTGATGCAGCAGGGAGCCCTGTGGCCTCACCTGTCACCTCTCCCCCCCCCCCCCCAAGAGCATCCCCTCAAATCTGGCTCAGCCCTGCTGTGTCATTGCAGACCAAGGGACAGCTCCTTCTTACTGTAGGGAGGGACAGACAACCTTTTAGGTAATGGAGTTCAAGGAAAGATGGTTCCGATTTCATTCTGTCCCTGCCACCCCTCTTAAATAAATCACAAAGAGGAGGAAATGGAATTTTTAAAATTGCCATTATAACACCGTCAGCCCAGTGTACTAATCAGAAAGTGAAGCTGTCTCTGGGCATTTTCTGCATCTTCATATATTTTTGGTGAAACTGAAGGCTAAGTGTTCCGTGGAACATGGTTGAGGAACACCTTCATTGATGATACTAAACTTGAGGAAATTGAATGGGAATTCCCCCCCCCCCCCCCCCCAAAAGTTATGATTTGTGTTTGGAAGCTGTAGCACTGTGCTCAGGCCATTGACTACATCTCTCTTAGTCTGATCAATGTAAGTGGGATTGGAAAGATGTGGATGGTAGGATGAGTTCCACTGTCTTAAGAGACAACACTCTCTCAGGAAGGCTGGAAACCTTTGAGTTAGAGAGTGGTCTGGTTTCTGGGAATGCTTATAATCTGAAGGTGGATTGAATAGATACTTAAACTATGTCTGGATCACACTGAGTATGCTCTAGCCACACTGAATTTAGAGTTGGGTTCACTTGACAAGTCTTAGGGGAAAAAAAATGTGTGTCTTCCCCGAAATCACCAGTGGTCAGAATGTGTGCTGCATGCAGGAAGCAAGATGAGCATCAGGGCTGTGTGTCAATCCAGGGGGAAAATCAGCGATGTGGTTATCATGTGAAAAGCAACTCACTAAAGCATTGGGTTTGGAAGACATTTAGACCGGGTTTGTGTTGCTCTGCAGATACAGAAAAAAAGCCCATAAGAAAGAAGAGGGGAAAAGGCAATGGATTTTAATATTCTAATATACTCAGCTTTTCAGTAACTCTTGATTTCATGAATATTTAATTGTCATGACTGCATATTTACGACTTCAGATGACTCTCTGGGTCCGATTTTATGAAACAACCCTCTCAGAGTATAGTTTTATCTAGCTGAACTTTAAATCGATGCTTTAAAATATCTTTGGGAAATAATTGCAGTCTACAGCCAGTCTTAACCATCTCTACATTGTGGGTTCTCTTGGTGCCTTGAGCAGAGAAAATTCCTGCCATCAGCAGAAATCTGTGCTTACTAGTTACTCTTGGATGCACCATGCAGACTGTCTAATGTTTTTTACCCACGGTGGGTATCAGGGAAGCAAATCCAGTCCCTATATTACTTGCAGGTGAAAAGAGGCCTGAAAGGGGGCTGATTACATTTAGTTAATTAGCATGTACAGATAATTGAGTATTCCACTGATGTGATTTGCTTTATGTTTGTCGGCAATTTCTTGAGGTAGAAACAAAATACTACTTTTTTCCCCTCCAGGTGTTTGCCTTAAAAAAAAAAAATCAGACTCCATCCTCATCTTATCCCAGAAATCAGCTGGGTTAACTCTTTAGTGGCCACTCCATTCCTCCAAGAGACTATCTGTCCTGTCTTTTGGAAGAGTTGGAGAAATGGGGCCTGGGCCAATGGTACTTTCACAGCTGTTTTTGTCTTGTGACTACCAAGGCAAGTTATGCATTTGATTTTTTTTAAGTGAATTCTGGTTTCATTAGTGATCAGGACTTTAGGGGGTTGAATCAGATTATCCCACTGTGATGAAAACCAAATCTGAACTGTAATAGACTTGTGTGTCTTGGCCAAATTGTGAAGAAACACACATACACACACACAATGGGGAGGGTTTTTTTAAAATATGAAAATGGGAAAATATATTCTTGGTTGAATCTTTGTGTTTTTTAAATAATTACAGAAATTCAGATTGGAAATATGAGCATCTACACCTCTGAAGCACAAGCCCTCTGAAAAGGTTCTTTATTTTGTAGCTGCCTTTGATCCTAACACAGCTCCTTGGGGGCAAAAAGGCATTAAGACAGCAATAATGTTTTCTCAGGATAAGTTTTGAGGCCACTGCTCTTATTCTCTTTCATGGATTTCCCCAGTAGTCCGGTCAGAATAAGAAGAGTTGACTTAGTCATGCGCTTGTCTAGTGACAAGAAATAGCCAGGAAGTTGTCCCAAGTTCTCAGCAAGTCTTTGGTAACCACAGCAGCAGCATCTATGCTGGCAGAGATAAACCAAACTCCAAACTTTCGGGGTCTCTTGCAGTTCCTCATAGAATCATAGATTTAGAGCTACAAGGAACCCTTGACATCGTCTAGTTCAACCTCCTCATCTTACAGATGATGAAACGGAGTCTTTGAGAAGCTAAGTGACTTTCTCAGGGCCTCACAGGTTCTACGTCATCTGGTGACTCCAAATCCAGCATTCTTTCCACTGTCTTATGCTGCTTCAGTGTTATTGGGGATTGAGAGGGAGTAGAAAAATAAATGATAGAAGTGGGATATTTTCAAAACTTTTCAAAACCAGCTTATGCCCTACCAGGACAATAGCCACACTGGGACAGTTGAGGCAATACCTCCTTTGGGGATGTCTGGGCCTAGACCAATTTACATAGTAGCAATCCTACTGTCACTTGCTTCCTCCTAAGGTCTCAAGTATCTGTGTCCCACTAAGGAAAGGGCTGTTAAGTACAATATCAAAGCACCCACAATTTATAGATTCATTGGATCAAGAACTAAAAGGAACTTTGGAAGGTCATCTGGTTGACCTCTGTGATTTAAAGCAGCACTATCTTTAATCCCAGACCCCTTGGGAAGAATAGGCAAGATTCCTTCTTTGGCATAAACTGTTGCCATCCTCTCCCCACCCTGCACATGTCACCAGTTAAGTCCCCTTTTCTTTTGAGGAGGCAGCAGAATATTGCAGCACATCTAGACTTGGAGTCATGCTTCCTTGTGGTCAAATGCTGCCTCTGACATTTACTGGTGCAGTGTCCATGGACAGGTCAGATGACCTCTCTTAACCTCAATGTCTTCATCTGTTCAATGGGGATATTGAGACCTGAAGTGATTACCTCGAGGCCACTCTTGATGCTCAGCTGAGATCATCCATGTGAAACCCTTTGCAAACTTCAGAGTACTATTGTTTTCCCTTAGTTCTTTCTATACTCTGGATAAAGAATAATAACTGGTCATCATCATTCAGGTTAGAGGCCCCAGGTATCCGAAGAAAATTACAGAACTACCCTTCCGCATTCTTTTGTCTAGGTTTAATAATCTAAGATGTTTTAAATGTCTTCCCCCCACCCCTTTCATTAACCCATTGATTTTCTTCTACCATTCAGTTATGCTCAGGAAGTATTTCTGAACCCTATACCACCCAAATTTTTAATTAAAAAGGTTTTACAACTCATTTTTAATGATAATCATGGAGAATCACAAAAAAGCAGACTAGAAATAGAACTAGCCTTGGAATCAGGAAGACAGGTTCTCTGACTCTTCTTGGATATGTAGTTCTGCTCAAGCTAGTTAACTTCTTACTCCTGACAACACTCTAAAGTTTGAAGTTGCAGATTTGGATTGGTGGAGGGAATTTCCACACTGGGAGTTCCCCAACCCAATGAAATCATAAAATAAAACTTAAAAAATGTGAGCCATCACCTATTTTGTACTTTAAGGTTTGCAATGCACATTTTATATACACTGAAGCCTCACAATAGACATATAGATACCAGTTAGGGGGTACAGTGGACAGAGCATTGGACCTAGAGTTAGGAAGACCCTAGCCTCAGATACTTACTAGCTCATTTAACCTCTGTCTGCCTTAATTTCCTCATCTGCAAAATGGGGATAATGATAGCACCTAACTTCTAGGGTTGTTGTGGGGATACAATGAGATAATGTTTGTAAAGTAATTTAAGGCAATACATAAATGTCAGCTCTTATTATACTTGCTGATGTTACCAAGTTCCTTGTTTGTATTTGAATCCAGCCAGATCCCTTGATGCTTGAAAAAAGGGTTAAAACAGCTTTCTCTTCTCCTGTCCAGCCCATTAATTTGATTTTCTGTTACTATGATTCTTGGTTAACAGGTTGCTTCATGGCCTACAAGTGGTATAGCATGATTTAATTTAACAGACCTAAATGCTGGGAATACACAGACAAAACAAAATAGGCCCTACTCTGAAGGCACTCACAGTCTCCTGGGAGAGGGTTTACATTAATAGAGGGGCTAACTACATATACATATAGAAGTAAATACAAAGTGTATGCCAACTCATTCCAAGACATAGAAAGTGTTCAGAACCAGAGGGTCAAGAAAGGGTTCATGTGAACCATATGTTTTTGGAAGATAGGGATTTTAAGAGGCAGAAATGAGGAGAGAAGTTATTCTAGATTAGGATGGGGGCAAGGTTGGGGAGGTTACTGCTTGTGCCAAGATACAGGTAAGGAACACTAGTGGGTCAAGTTCTCTAAAATAGAGGGTGTATGAAAGGGAAGTAATATCAAATTAAGACTGAAATATAGTTAGGAGCCAGATTGTGAAAGGAATTTACCAGTTTGAGGATCATATACACATGGTATTCTGTGAGTTTTTTTTTTCCCTTCAGTATAAAGTAATACACTGCTGATTCACTTTATCAGATCTGCTTATTGTTTTGTGGAGTTGAGGGTACAGAAGGTCCATCGGGGCTCCTGCCTTGAGCAATTCTGACAGTTTTGCTGGTTCACACTATCTACACTATGAATTGTGTGTGATAGAAGAGCCATTCTCTAATGTACCGGCCATTCCTGATTGGTGGAGAGAGTTGCCAGACCCTCAGCTTATCCTATTCCAGCTTACAAATGTTTGGGCCTTTTCTCTACCTGGTGAGTTTTTCCCTTAGAGATCATTTGAGGGCTAAACTCAGCATTTGGGGAAAGACCACATTTTTCTTTTATTCTCCAGCAGTGGCCAAGCTCAGAGGTCAAGTGTCCCATTGCTGCAGCATGGACCTGCTGGGAACCTGGGTAGAGTCTGAACTCTGTGAAAGGTTTGAAGGGTATTGACAGCTGCTGGGCATCAGAGCCTTGGGAAAGGTTGTTGTTCTCATGTTTTGTTTTCTCATTTTTGTCCTGAAAATACTTAGATTACAGGAGAGAGTGTAGGGCAGTTAGTAGAGTTACACAGCAATCAGAAATGTTTTATTCTACCCCTCCTCCTCCACCTCTCCCCCCTCCTCCTTCTTCTCGTTCTTCTTGTTCTTTTTCTTCTTCCTCTTCTTATTTTGTAGGGAGGAAAGAATTAGGTATCAGAGAAATCAGTATAGGATTTGAAGTCATAGGACTTGAGTTCGAATCCCAGCTCTGCCAATTGTCACCTCTGTGATCTTGGGTCACTGACTGCCCCTTTGGGCCTTGTTCTCCTGATCTGTAAAACATAAGTGGTTAAATTAGGATGGGCGTTCTTAATCTCAGGTCCGGGAATTTGCTTTTTTTTAAAAATTGATAACTGTATTTCAATAGTTTTCTTTATAATCTTATGAATTTTATTTTGTGTTTAAAAAACATTATTCTGACAAGGGATCCACAGGTGTCACCAGAATGACTGCCGAGGATCCAGGACACCAAAACGGTGAAGCCCACCAAGACTAGATATTCTTGAGTAGTTCTTTTTCTGATGGTTATCACAGTTTCCCTAGTAAGACTACCTGTGTCATGGATTGTGTGCATCATGTGAGAATCCAGCCTTTCCTAATGGTCACAGAGCATTGATTAAGCCTCAGTTTATTCCATTCCATTGTTCAAGGTTTTAGGACCTTTTTTCCACCTGGTCAGTTTTCCTGTACATCCCAGGTAGGCTTTTTAATAAGTGCTTGTTGAATAACTGATTCTGAAAAAAACTAAAGAAAAGGATAAACTGAAGAGTAGAATGTTGTAGGCAAGGGAAAGGGTGAGGGTCAGGGCCACTTGACATAAGTGCTGGCCATTTGGTTGCTGGTGACTTTCTCCCAGACTGTCTAATGGGCAATGGTTCTGTCCTAACACCCAGAACAATTATGTAGATCCATGAGTGAAGGGTGAGGCAGATGAGTGGTTAGTGATCACTCATCACTCCTTTTTCTTTGTGCTGTACTTATCTGTAGAGGGAGTGAGTGGCATCATGAACTGGGGGCAGGGTCAGTCCTATCTCTGACATGTATGGGCTGTGTTACTTGGTGTACTGTGGTACATCCCTTGATGTCTTAGTGCCCTGGGTGATTCGCTCAAGCTATTGCAGAACAAGCGCTGATCCTCGCTACTGTTGCTGTCTCTCTCTGTTTATTATCTTCATCTTATCCTGTATGTGTCTTATTTGTCCGCAGTTGTTTACCTGTTGTCTTCCCCATTAGACTGTGAGCTCCCTGAGGGCAGGGACTGCTTTTTGCCTTTCTTTGGATTTGCAGTGCCTGGAACACAGTAGATGCTTATTAAATGTTTGTGGACCGACTTTGGTGGACTGTGGCCTGACACCAACTTGCATTGGTGGATGGTGGTTTGTTCTCTAGGAGTTTCTCATATTGATGAAATCCCAGGTTCAGACTCTCCCCCCCAACTTCTTTGTGTACATATGGTGCACATATAATGAATATAAATTCATTAAGGGCAGGGACTTTTTATGTCTTTGATAAATGAATTGAAAAAGGGAAGTAAACACTTGGTCTTAACTTTTTCCTGTTGAAGATCAGGTTCTCAGTTCTTACAGAAGGGATGAGTTTGGATTCTGGTGAAGGGGGCAGGCGTGTTTCCTGAGCATGACTGGCATGTATGAAACTATCCTGTAATTTTGAGCTTAACATACGGCAGTTTTGAAAATATCACGTATATATGTCTTGTGCAATTCAGCCAGGTTGGCTTTGTATTCACCCTGTGGCCTCCGAAGCCTAGAGGTGCTCCCTGTTCTTTTCCTGGTTCCTAGGAATTCATAATTGAGTTGTCATCTATGCTAACAACTTAAGTTGATGATTTCCCAGCTGGAAGCCTAATACTTGAGAAGAAAGGAGACATGTCATAGGGGGAAAGCCCTTTTCTGGAAATCACAAGATATTATAATAATAATAATAATAATAATAGTAAATAGCATTTATATGATTCTTTCTTTTGCAAAGCACTTTCACATATTAAGTCACATGATCCTTAGAACAACTCCAAAGTGAGTACTATATTTATTATCATTTTACAGAAGAGGCACAGAGAGGTTGTGACTTGCTTAGAGCCACACAGCTAGTAAGTATCTGAAGCAGGATCTGAACTCAGTTCTTCATGACTCCAAGTCCTGTGCTCTATCTACTCAGCCACCTAGCTTCTAGGCTTGGTTTATAGTCCACTGACTGTGTCATCTTGGGCAAGTTGCCCTTCCTCCTTAGGCCTCAGTTTGTTCATCTGTGGAAGGAGGAGGATTGGATTAGATGATCTCTAAGACCGTGCTAGCACTGTAATTACATATAATGTTGCAGTGCATTTTTTTTTGTCACATTTTATGAAGATAAGTAGGAAGGAAACAATGATCTTGCCCCTGGACTTAGCATTTTTTCTTGTGCCTTTCTCCCACCGCTGATTTGCATGTGAGAATTTCAAAGTTGAAAAGCTGGTTGGCCGTGGATCTAGAAAGCCCTGGATAATTTGTTGGAAGGCAGGCTCTGAACCAATGTTGATACAGTTTTTTGATACAGTTGATACAATTGAACTGTTGGACCTGAGAAGGAGCTGCACGAGGTTTCTAATCCTAAATCAGAGTGTGGTTTCTAACAGAGACCTGGTCCTTAGTGAGTAGGAAGCAGACCTCACAAAACCAATTTAAGCTTGCAGGTGCTAGATAGCTGAGATTGTTGTGGGTTTCAAGAGAGAAGAGATGGAACCTCAGCTGAGAATACATTTGCAGTAAGAAGCTGACACAAGAGAAAAGGCCCAGAACCTTGTGTCCAGTGGAGCTGCTTCTGACAGTGACCGACAGTAACCACAGGAGCAGTGATACACTGTCTAGTTGTAGCCAGTAAGCTCGGCAGAAATTAAGTGCATACCAGAGGCTATTTGGGATATGAGTGGAGGGAAGAATAAGCTTAGTGGGATTACATCATCAGAAAACTACAGTGGGCCTCCTTTGTCAGAGGGGCAAGTTTCTTTTCTACATGAGCTTTGGTTACATATGTTTTCTATGGGTGTGCTCTGACCGGGTGCTTCCTATGTTTGTTTCTCTCTACATGTTTCCCATGTGTATTCCCTCTTCCCACTGAGCCTATACTTGTGGGAGAGTGTGCCCTAGAGTTGTGGGGGAAATGTTTTATTGTTACTTTTCTGATTTTGCCTTTTCATTAAATGCCTTTGCTCTGAACTAATTATGTTCCCTGGCTGACCAGAAAAAATAAACACATCAGCAGGGGTTCTGGAACTCTGGTTTTGAGTGAATGCTGACCTACGTAGTACATTGAACCTGAGGCAGAATTGTCTGGGGATCCACATATGCCCTATTATAGTTCATTTTTCCCACCCTAACCTCAGTGTTTTGTGATGAAACGGGCAGATGAAGAGGAAGCTCGAGCTGTTCACTTACCCCATTTGTTTTGTAAGGATAAGCAGGCTATAGTAATTAGACATGAGAAAGGCCAGAGGAGAAGGCATTGGAATCTCTCACCTCACAGGCAATAACCCCCAGAGAGAAGCCAGGACATTTGACCTTAGTCAAAAACCCAAGAAATCGGCAGACTTCTTTCCCTAGTTCTGTGAAGCAGGCCTTTCTTAGTGGTATGACTTTCACTAAGCTTTTCAGAAGAAACAAACAAAAGTAATTACGTTAATCTGCCAAGGCGCCGATTCCCATGTGGAGGAGCAGAGGAAGCTCTGAGATACAAAATCATTAGTTTCACCATTTGTACTATTAGGGCACATTAACCTTCAGAGATCCTGGCTGACTCCTAAGGTCCTTTCTAGCTCTCAGTCCTGTGGTCCTATGATCTCCTCAATGGAATTAGGCTGTAGGTTCATTAGAGGGTTGAATTCAGAGCTGGAAAAGACCTTGGAAGAGTCCTGAACTCTAGGTGGGAAGACCTGAGGCAGTGTGGAATCGTGTGTAGTCAGCCAATAATTGTGTCTTACATGCTTAACGTGTGCCAGGAATGTGCTGAGTGCTAAAGATTCAAGGAAAGGTAAAAAACACAGACCCTATCTTCAACAAATGAACATATAAATGTGAGAGATAACATGGAACTAACTAGATACATGCAAGAGGGGAAAGCCCTGCTGAGGGGTTGTGAGATAGGCCTCCTGAAGAAAATGGGATTTGAGCTGGGTCTTGGGGAAGCCAGGAGGTGGAGGTGAGGAGAAGGGGCATTTCAAGTAAGGGGGGGCAGCCAGGGCAAACAAGATGGGAGTGGAGGTATGACATAGGAGGGATACTGAAATGGTAGAAATGCTAGGATTTGGCAATGGATTGGTTAGATGGGGTGAGTGCCAGTGAGGGGTCAAGGATGACACTGAGGTTGAGAACCTGAATAACTGGGAAGATGGTGGTATACTTGACAATACTAGGGAAATGTAGTAGAGGGGAATATTTTGGTGAGTTCTGCTTTAGGCACATAGTGCTTTAGATGTCCAAAAAGCAGTTAACTGGCAATAATTAGGCAGCTTATTGTATCAAGAGCACAAGACTTGTAAGGCAGTAAGGCCTGAGTTTGAACTTCCTAACTGTGTGATCCTGGGCAAGTCATTTAAACCCTCTTTGGTCGTCAGTTTCCTCATCTGTAATGTGGAAATAGTAATACACATACCCCATACTCCAAACCTCAGGGTTGTTATGAGGGCCAAACGAGATCATCCTATGAAGCACTTTGCAAGCCTTAGGTGCTGTATAAATGCCAACTATTGTGATGAAGATGGGGATGATGCCAGCCTGAGTTCAGGTGAGTTTAGGGCTGGATAATATAGACCTTGGAATCATCGGCAGAGAGGACTGTCACCTCTCTCCATAGAGAACTCCCATGGGAGCTGATAAAAGATGAGAAGAGGGTTAAAGACCACATTGTAGGGTGTGCCTTTGTATAGGAGGCATAACATGGAAGAGGATACGGTGAAGGAGACAGAGAAGGAGCAGTCAGATGGGGGGAGCACAACAAGGGAAGAGCGACGTCCCAAAAACCTAGAGAGGAGGAGCAGCTAGGTGGTGCAGTGGATAGAGCACTGGCCCTGGAGTCAGGAGGACCTGAGTTCAAATCCGCCCTCAGACCAAACACTTGACACGTCCTAGCTGCGTGACCCTGGGCAAGTCACTTAACCCCATCGCCCAGCCCCAAAACCCCAAAACAACAACAACAACAACAAAAACCTAGAGAGGAAAGAGGATCGAGCAAGTCCTTTCTCTTCTTTGACCTTCGTTTTCCACATCTGTAAAATGGAGCTAATATTTCCAGTACCTATCTCATAAAGTAGTTGGGAAGAAAATGCTTCATCAGTCTATTGAAATGTGAGGGAATAAAATTAGTTTACCCGGTTGAAATATGCAATATTTGATTGTGGTGCCCAGATTCAAGAAGGAACTGTTGGCACCTACATAATATGGGTGAAAAAGGCAACCAATTAAAAGTGGGGTGGGGTGGAGAAGTGGTTGAAATATGTGGCTAACAGGGAATATCAAGAAAAAAAGACAGAGACAAGAAGGTATAGTCAATGAACCAATAAACTTACATTAGGTATCTCCTATGTGTAAGGTGATGGGCAAAGACAATAATGAAACAGTTCCTGCCTTCAAAGGCCTTACATTCTGTCAAGAAAGACAGAATGCACAGATCAGAATAAATAAAAAGTAAATACCATGTCCATAGCAGGATAGTTAAGTGTGGAGGCTACTGACATTTGGGGATAGGGATCAGGAAGGACTTCTTGTAGTGGTGAAGCTTGAGTTGAATCTTGAAGGGAGTGAGGTCCTTAGAGATCCAAGGGAGCAGGGACTGAATTCTAGGAAGAGAGGAAGGCTAGTGCCAAGACTGGCTGTGGAATTGGGTCTAGCAAGTTAGTCAAGAGATAAAACTATGGAGAGGCCATGGGGTATATGGAAAGAGCAAAGGATTTAGAGTCCTGGGTTCAAATCCCTTATTTGTCACTTCTTTGTGACACTGTCTGGGCCTCAGTTTACTCATCTGTAAAATGAGGGGGTTGAACTAGGTGACCTCAAAGGTCCTTCCGTGTCTAAATCCATGATCTCTGGAGAGTGGACCAGATGTCCTGTAGCGAATACTGAGGAGCGGAATTAGGCATAAGAACCTTTGTAACTTGTGAAAGGTAACCTTTTTATATCTGTGGCCATGTTTGCCTTTTTCCACCTCCACCACATAGTAAATCCCTTAAGAGACTGGCATGTTATTATTGGAAATGGAGAGTGGTGAAAAAATCTTTGGGATTTCCCCCAATCCCTACCTTACAGAGTTCTTTTTGTATAGGGGAACCCTGTAAATGAGGGGTAGTAGCAGCAACCAGAAGTCTGAAATATACACCGAGGAGTGGGTTTGCTGATGGGAGACTGGGAATGCGTGGTGGTGTCATGAGATTCAGGAGGCCTCCTGTACCCCAAGTCACCATAGTCCCCAATTTAGGAAAGGATATTTAAATTGATTCCCCTTTCAAATCCCTCAACTCCCTTTCTCTCATTTCTGAAGGTCACAAGCTAAGTTCTTTTGGGGTTCATTCTGTGACAGCTCCTCAGGGAGTAGGGTGGGCTGAGGGAAGGATCTACCCCAAAACACAAGTGTCACAGTTTAGCTGACACATTGAGTAGAACCATCACCGCTAGCTGGTGCTTTTTTTCTACCCTGCCCAGTAACTCCCTGACAAGGCTGGGCCATATTTTTACTTGTTTTCCAGGGGAGGGGGAATAGAGCTTAGCCTTGTGATTTCATTGGTCAGGGGAGGGTGGCTGCCAGCTGAGGAAGCTCATTCTACCAGTGCAGGTTGGTTCTTTTTCTTTAAAATCTTCAAGAGTTGCCCAGATCTCCAAGAGATTTAGTGATTTGTTCAGGGTCACATCAAGGGTATAGGGCAGAATTGGGTCTTGAATATAGGCCTTCCCAGCTTTGAGACCAGCTCTAACCACTGTGTCATACTGTATTACAAGAAGAGCATTCATCTCTTCTGGACACAGCGTAGACAGTCACTGGTAAACAGAGCTCGTGTCTTGTCAGTTGTGTCTTATTTGTTAAAGCACTTGATTGATTGGGAAAGGAAGGGGAGGTGGGGACAGTGGTGAGGTTGGGGATGTCATTCTTGGCCTCTGCTGTGCTCTCTGTCCTCTTGTCTTAGGCACACTTTAAAACGTTTGAAGGAACGCGCAGAAGATCTGGAAGATCCTGGGGGTTAGTGGGAGGGAGCCTTCTATATTTCTATATTGCAAAATGTACAGAAACGAACTTTGCAACTACAATCCTTTGGTCTGCTTCCTAGGCTAACTGGCTTGGGGTGTTTTTAAAACAGCCCTGAGGTAGAAAAAGAATTCTGGGGATTGACGTACAAATCAGGACACTCTGCTTAAGGCAAGAAAAGCTGTTCACAGTTGTATTTAGGTCTTGAGTAAACCCTCCCCACTAGAGAAGACTGAACAGTGCTGTGACCCCCAGGTAAGACTGCTTGAGCAGAGTAGAACTCAGCAAATATTCATCTGAACATCAGTCCCCAGAGAGCCGTGCCCCTCCTAGCTATGATCTGGGCCATCTGAGTTTGAGGTCTCGGGGGCAGATTCTAGTGGGTACCGGGTACCTGAGATTGAAAGGCACACCTAGGGCTTCAGAAAAGAGAGTTCCTTTGAATGCTTCCAGGTTCTTCACATTGACTTTTAATTTTTTGGGAAGGAGGGGTTCTAGTCAAGATTCAAGAATTTGATAAGTAACATTAATTACCTTTGTATAAAATAATAATAACTAACATTTATATTGCACTTTAAGACTTTACAGAGCACCTTATGTGTGTTATTTCATTTGATCCTCACACCAACTCTATGAGGTAGGTGCTATTGTTACTTTCAATTTTGCAAATGAGGAAACTGAGGCACAGAGTGTTTCAGTGACTTACTTGCCCGGGTCATGCAGCTGGTAAGTGTCTGGGTCAGGATTCCGACTCTTGTCTTATGTGACTCTAATTTGGGTATTTCTATCCACTAGGCCATTGAGCTTACTTTGGAGTATATGACACAAAGTTTCCATCAGCTGTATACCCCCAAGATGGTGAATTGCTTTTTCAAAAAATCCAGACTGAAGAGTCAACACAGTATGGTGCATTCAGGGAGACCTGGGTAGGAGACTGGCCTCTTCCACCTACTGACTGTGTTCTCAGGGCCTGGAGAACTATTTAAAACCATGAGCTGCAGAGCAGGTGGAGAGCTGCATTAGGAGAAGGAGGTTTCACACTGGGAATTCCTTATGCCAATGACATCAGAGATGAGAACAGCAGGGAACCCAGAGAAGAGACTTGGGAGAAGCAAAAGTTGGGGAGCTGGACTCCAACTGTCTAGTGCTTCAGCAGATTGACATCTGGCTTCAACACAGTCTCTTGGATTTATTCATGGGCATTGCTTTCATCACTGAAGACTGGGACTCCTTCTGCCTGCCCATCTTGTCCATCTTGCCCATTTTCCTCCATAGTAGACTCCGCCAACATGTTGAAGGTCTGGTGATATTTCAGAGGTTCCATTGGACCAATGAGGTGTTTTCTTCCTTCTATCTCAGCACCCGACTGGCAACTTAATGGAAAACAAATACATGACTGAGAGACAGAGTGCTGGATTTGGATTCACGAGATGAGGGTTCAAATCTTGCCTTGGCCACTCATTAGCTCTGTGGCCATACGAAAGCCTTCACCTCTGGCAAATCTGTAAGGCTTCTGCGTTGACATCCATTTGATCTTTATGTTTATTTATGGTGTCCGGGTTTTGCATTAGGTGGCAGAAGACTCTGATTATTTCCTTTGCTCTCCCTTCCTGAGACACTTGATTTTCTGTGTCCCACTTTGAGACACAGCTGTTAAACGTCACAGTGGAGTTAGGGACAATAGGAGCTGACACATATATAATGCTTTGAGGCTTTCAAAGCATTTTGTGTCTATTATCTCATTAGACTTTTCTTGGCAACTCTGTGAGGCAGGGGATAACTATGACTCTTATTTTTCTAATGAGGGAAACTGAGGCACAGAGCATTGAAGGCTTGGCTACATCCGTGCAGCTAGTAGCTGTTCAAGGTTTTTACAGACTTCTGAATTTAAGCCATCTTTCTGAACCTCACCCTGCCTCTGTTCTAGCTTATGTAGCTGAGCCAAACATATTTGTTTTCAGATGTGGTGCGCTCCCAAATGTCTGCCACAAGAGGGTCCGTAACAGGGTCTCTGAAGCCTGGGACACTGTGTCCTGGTTTCTGAGGAATGCAGACCCATATTTCCTTTGCCTTGACCTTCAGAGGATAGAAGAAAAATGTGGATCAACAACCTGACGTGGTGAGGGACAATTATACTTGGGGCTGAATCAGTGCTGTGGCAGTCAGCAGCCCACAGTTGGTCCATTTTTAAAATAGAAGGTATTTTCCAAGTACTTTCCTACACAAGAGGATTGTTGAAACTGGAGTGACTGAGTCATGAGTTAGAATAGTCTGATTCTAATCAGAAAAATCACAACCCTCTCTTTCCCACATGCCAGATTCTTACCAGACTGTGGGTTCTTAGAAGTTGTATGCTTGTCCCAATTATCTAGACAGCAAAATGAGTGTGAACATCGGTGAGTAAGTAATACAGCCCTCCTTGTTCCTTTAGTAGACTGTAAACTCCTTGAAGGCAGAGGTTGTTTCCATTGTCTCTGTATCCTTAGCACATAGCACACAGTAGGTGTCTAATCAATTAGAAAGAAAATGGAGCTTGAGTTGAATTTTGGGTGTCAGTGTGAGAGTAGAATGTTCTAAGGAAGGCTAGCTTGGTCCCAAGGAACAATACAATACTGGTACTATTTCTGGGGGTGCAGTTTTCCATTGGATATAGCTGGCAAAGGAAATCTATCAGCATGAAATGATTCAGAGTATAGTTATTCTAATCATTTTGACATGTTATGCTGGAGTAGGATTTCATGTGTTCCTTTTAGGACAACTTTGGGCCAGTGTAAAAGTGATTCAGTGAAGTCTTGTACAAAAGGGCATCGGCTTAGGGACTTTCGAGATGATCTAGTCCAGCTCGGCCAAGGTCAAGTGACTGACCCAAAGTCATCCATGTTACAAGCAGGGCTGAGCCAGGATTTGACTCCAGAACCCACAATTCCAAACTCAGTGCTGTCTTTACAGTACTGCACACTGGCCTCACTTTCTGTACTAGGATAATAATAACTGACAGGCCTAGGAAGGTTCCATGCCTCAGCAGACTGATAACAAGTACAGAAAACTGCTTAGACTGCCCAACTGCATTGTGGGGCTGGTTAGGGGTCTGCTGGAACTGCCTTTTCTCTCTTTTGTACTTGCTGTTCTAAGTGATGACTATCTGGGGAGACACAGACATTTGGAAATGAAGGTGAGGTAAAAACGAAACCTCTCCATAAAAATTAAAAGACAGACATCAGAGTTGACAATACCATAGTGATTTCAAGTTTTCAAAGAGCTTTGAATACCTTTTCCCTTTAGTGCCTCACAGCAACTCTGTGAGGCTGGTGTTACAGGTATTACTACGGCCATTTTACAGATGAGGAGGTTGAGGCTCAAGCAGCTGACCCCAGGTGGCATAACTAGTGAGTGTCAGAAGAAGGATTTGAACTTAGGTCTTCCTGAATCCACTATGCATGCTGTGTAGCCTGCTGCCTGGGGGATTCTGCATACAGCTAATAAGGTGGAAATGATTTTTTATGAACATATCACCAGCTTCATGGAGAACACTGGTACAGGTACAGAATAATAACTGGTGGTTTAGAAAAGGCCTGGGTAAAGCGAGGTGTCATCTTCCTTGCCTGTGGTCCCTCGCCCTGGTGTCCTTGCACTGACTATCCCTAGTGCCTGGCATGCGTGCCCTCCTCTGCTCGGGCTCTGGCTTCAGCTAAAGGTGCCCTTCTGCAGGAAGCCTTGCCTCATTCTCTAAGGGAAGAGGCTAGTTTCGCTTCTCTCGTATGTCCTCAGTGCTTGGCATATAGTAGGTGCTTAATATATGCTTGTGGATAGAGAACATGATCTTTGATTTATTGATTATTAGCCCAAACCAGGATTCAGATGGACCCAAAGTAGGTTGTTGCTTCCTTGCCAGACCTACAGCTATATCATTTTAAGGCTCGTTGACTCACATTCCATTTAAGACCTGGTCCTTATGTCTGTCCCTCATAATCTGTAGTCCCCAGCACTTTAAGAGCTTGACTTCCCTCCTCCGGGATGGGCATACCTGGTCTGTCTACTCTTATGCTAGGGTCTCAAAGCCTAGTGACGAAGGAGCACATACAACCAGGCAGTGTGGAATAGAGCAGAAATCCCTGGGTGGACTTTAGGCCAGATTTGGGTCCTGGCTCTGACTTTTACCAGCTCTGTGACCCCAGGTAAGTCTCTTGTCCTCTGAGCCTTAATTTCATTACCTATAAAATGGGTGTAATGATACGTAGACTCCATGTTTCACAGGTTGTTGTGAGGAGAGTATCATGCAAAATATAAAGCCCCACAGACATGGTTTGTTGGTCTGCGTCAGAGACTTCATTAGTGGAGGGAATTCCAGGCAAGGAAACTCCCTCTACAAATGCAAATTCTCAACTATTCTGCAAGACCTAACCTCAAAGAGTCGTTTGGGGACCTCTGACAGGTTGAGGCACTTGACCGGGGGCGGGGGGGGCAAAGTCAAGTATGTTTCAGGGGCAGAATCTGAGTCTGCGTTATCCTGGCTTGAAGACCAGCTCTCTAGCAGTGGTCTATTGTATTAGAATTGGTTGTTGTAGCTGTAGATTTTGTTATTGTCCAGCAACTACTTTCTCAGAGCAAGGTCCTTAACTCAGCTCTTTTCCTCTCCCAATATCTGCTGCTATAAAGACCAGCTGCAAGCCCAGAGTTTCCAACCTTTTATGAACTCACAGGTCATCATTTCAATGATGTTGGCTTTCCAAGTAAGTGCATGTGCTATCTGCCTTCTTCCTGGACTCCAGTTGGTTCTGGAAATATCCTAACACAACAAAGCATCTATCTTCTCTTGAGAAAGGCTCCCTAAGGGTTAATGGAGGCTATGCATGGATCTACTTGGAATTCTGGGACATCTTCCAGCTTTTCCAGGACCAGAAGCAGAGCAGAGGTGGGGAAAGTGCTGAACTGTCCATAGGATCTGAGATGGATTTTAGAAGTCACCTCCTAACTTTAGAGATGAGGAAACTGAGGCCTGAAGGAATGACATGATTTGGTAGTCCATAGCAGAACGGCAGTTGACACCTACGGCTCTTCACTCCAAATCCCAGCCCTTTTCACTGCACCGGGGAAAGGCACCACAGTTAGACTCTATCCCCAGTGCCCAGAGCACAAGACAAGGGCAGAGAGCAGTTAGTTTCTGTCCTCGCCACACTTTCTAGTGCCACATGTCACATTTTGTGTATGAGGACCTCTTGGATGTCGAAGTCCATCTGTTTACATGGATCAGTTAATCAATAAACATATGTTAAGTGCCTACTGTGTGCCGGACTCCGTGCTAAATTCTAGTTCCTGGGACCTTCTTGCTCCCTCCTCCCTCTGATGATTCCACAGATTTTGCACTTGGTTCTGCTACCTGTGTACCTGCTTACCTGAAAGAACATTGGCCCCATTGTTAGTGAAAGTGGGTTCAAATCCCACCTTGGCTTCTGTTTCTTTAGTCGTACAAAAGGGAGATTGGATAATGTGGCCTCTGGGGTCCTTTCCCATTCTAGATCTAGAATTCTGTGTGTGACTGCCCTGTGCTTCAGTTTCCTTCTTTATAAAATGGGAGAATTGGACAAGATTTCTCACTGTGAACTCTCAAGATTCACTCATTTTCTTGCCATGACCTCCCTTCCCCCACTCCCATTGCCCTGACCCCTGACTCCCAGTCTTGTCCAGCTGCAGCCAGCTCCCAGAGTGCCGTTCTTCAACCTGGTCCCTTCCCATGGCTGACTCCCTTGCTCTTGAACTTTCCAGGGATGGAGTTTCCAGTACTTCTCCGGGTGGGCCTTGGGTTACTTGTGAATCATTTGTGGATTGGTTTCAAATTGCCCACATTGCTGTGGATGGAGACTGCTCAGAGCAAGGTCATGCTTAGCAATAGTGGCCGAGAGAGCTGTTTTGTCCCAGGTGTTTTGCAGTCACTTGGAGTTTGTTCTTAGCCGTTATAGAAAACAGCCCTTGCCGCTTCCAGAGAGTTCCAAAGAGCTGGCTCTTCCACTCTGGAGGTTCACAGCCTTTAGCAGGATCTGGTTAAACCACTGCCTGAAGCATCATTGACATGTCCTCATCACCGTTCACTAATGATTGTCTTCCCGCTGTAGGGATTACGATGATGGTGCTTATTGTCGGAACACACAGGCAGAAAAAAAATATTTCTAAGAGCCCAAATCTAATGTAATTACAGAGTCCCTGACTGCTGCCACAAAGTCGCTGGGAAATCATTTTGAAATTATCAAATGGATAAAGAACTAAGTCACATCCTGAGCTTACCCCTTCCCCTCCCCATTACATGCATTAAAATAAATTGGTGAGGGCACAGTGGATGTTGGTGACAAAAGAGAGCATTGGAGACAATTGTGTGAATAGAGGGAAGCGGCTTCTTCAATCTGTTTTCTTTATTTATTTTTCTTTTCTCCTTGAATGAGAAGAGAAAAATGATATAAGGCTGTATAAAGGCATGGGGAGCCTTCTAGGTTCTGACGTGGAGGAAAGAGGGCTGGCCACCCTCCCTGTATTCTCACTTAGGACCAAGTATTTGGGAGAGCGGGTGGGAGGTCACCCAGGGAGAGGTGGACCAGGCCTCCTTCCTTAAGCATTTAGGTGGTACTTTAACATTTGCAAGGTGCTTTTCATATATTCTCACAGTGTTCTATAGAAGTAGGTGCCATTATTATCTCATTTTACAAATGAGGAAACTGAGGCCAAAAGAGGTTGGCAGGTGTCAGAGGCAGGGGTTGTGCCAAGGTCTCTCCTCACTGTCTAATTCTCTCTCTCTCTGGGTAGACAGGTTGCATATAGCATATTAGGAGAGTTACCTTCATCTACAAGGTCACAGATCTGTTGAGGTATCATTCTCTTTTCCATGGGCCGCAGGGCCATTTTCACAATTTAGCCTTGTTTGTTCCAGTTTATACTTGACCACACTGCTATTTAATACATCATACTGTCCCTCTTCTCTTTCCTCTTCCTTTCCCTGGTGGGAGGTAAGGGAGTTAATTCTGATAGCTACAGCTGGCTCAGCAGCCTAGGATATATTAGAATGACCAGTCAACCTAAGGTTTGGGGTGACTTTTGGGGTGATTGGGTCTTTCCTGAAATGCCTGTAGACATGGCAGGAATTCCATAGTTGTCTTGAATTGATCTAAATAAATTCCTCTCCCTTCACAAAATTCCTGATATGAAGCCCCCAGGAGCCTGTTTTGCAGAAAGGAGTGCTACATATAAAGAGGAGATGGAGAAAAATACAAGATGTCTTTCTTGGCTCTTCCCTTAGCATAGAAGTCAGGTACGCAAGTGTCCAAGGGCTATCTATAGAGGGAGTTTCCTTACTTAGAACTCCCTGCACCAGTGACACATAGTGAGTGGAAGAAAAATAAATTCGGTGGTGAAATATCTAGGAAAGAAAGACAATTCCATGTCTGAGCTGTTGATAATAACCAAATACCACTGTTTAAAGTGAGTTCAGAACAAGTATCATCAATTTCATAGCAGGAAAAGTGGTGGAGGAGAGAGAGGAAGACTCAGCCTGAGCTCCTGAGCAGGGAAGGGCATCAGAGAGGATACCTACCCCCATCATCAGTCATTCTCCTCTTGGCCAAGCAAAGAGGGGGAAGGTGGAGATCATCCCAAGTTCCTAAATCCCTTGGTTTATTTCTCCTTTCAAGGATGTCATGGGGGAAAACAGCACCTTACAATGTTTGCTCTATAGAAGTCTGGAATATGGTGGGGTAGGTAGATCAAAGACAGCACTTGAGAAAAGAAGGGACAGGTACAAGAGAGATGCACTTTTTTTATGCTCAGAGTCTCCATGATTTAAACACAGTGTTTATGTACTGAGAGATGTACCTGGACCTGAGAGATGAACACATTCTGTCTCTGGGAGAAATATGCTGGCTGACCCAGGAGTTAAGAATTAGAGGCAGCTAGGTGGCCGGGTGGATAGAACAGTGGACCTGGAGTCAGGAAGACCTGAGTTCAAATCCAGTCTCAGACGTTTATTGTCTATGTGACTTTGGTCAAGTCATTTTGCCTTTGTATGTTTCAATTTCCCCATTTGCAAAATGGGGATAATAATAGGTCTTTACTTTCATTGCTGCAAATTATACTTGAAAAAGTCTGTAGAGGGTTATATATGAATTGTAATTTTGATGACACCCTATGACCCTTAGCATTCATAGTCTGACTCCAGCATACCTTCCCAGGCTTATATTACATTACTGCCTTTCACCCACCCTTAATTTCCCAAGCTTGCATACTTGGTGTCCCCAGGACTTGGCATTCCATTTCCAGCTCCACGTCTTTGAACAGACCGTGCCATTTGCCTGGAGTTCTTCCTTGGATCAGCTTTGAAGATCTTTGGCTTAAAGTCTCAATTCAGGTACCACTTCCTAGCAGAAACCTTACATGATCCCCCTGGTGATTAACAAATTCTCTTTCCTCAAATTACTTTGGTGCTTATCTCTATAAATTAATGCTGTATCCCTTCTCATCGGCTTAAGGAGCAGGGTCTATTTTTTCATTTTGTTTTGTTTTGTTTTTACTGTTACCTAGGTGCTTAGCCAATGCTTGTTGGACTGAACTGAATCAACTGGTTCTCAGAGCTAGGAACTGTGTCTCTGAGAGGCCATTATAAAATCTAGGAAAAACAATAATAACGTGACATTTCTCTCCTCAAAATTCATTTGGTGTAAAAAAAATATGGCTATTACTCCCCTGCTTTGAGCACCTCAACATTTGCCATATTTTAAATTTGATTTTGGGGGACGCTGATACAGTCTAACCTTTTGGGTGACACTGAGAGTCCTTCTATGGAGAAAAGTGAAGTGGAGTTTCAGCCAGAAATTGTGCTCTAGGGGAGGACCAGAGATCTCTCTAAACTCATCTCCCTCTCTCCAGCCCACGTGGTGATGATGATTAGGACGTATGAACATGATGACCAAGTCAGGGAACTGAAAGGAACCCCTCAAGGAACACAAAGTACTCTGATGGCTGGGACTGCCACAGCTACTTCTGATAGTGTTAGATACCTAAGAAAACCATTCATTATAAGAAGAAACCTTTTCTAATTCTGGGCATTTTCTTTCTGCACTAGTGTAAGGGCCTAACATTCCTCTTAATAGGATGTAGATTTTGACACTGGAGCTATTGGATTGATCTCCCTTTGCTTATCTATGGTGTCCTAGTGAAGGTGCTGAAAAGTCCAGGAGGCAGAGAATGATGTCGTCTACATTAAGAGCAGAACTCTGAGTGGGAAGCCTGTCCTGCCACCATGCTAGTACGAGCACCTCTGCTGCTCCTAGGATCAGCGTTTTCAAAGAGAAGGTGATTTTCTTCTTCCTCTAATGGAATGATGAGATTTATGATGGTGGCAGTGCTCCCAGGTGGCAGTCTGTCTTGGAAGTAAATAGATCTCATCACCGAATTTCAGAGTTCAAAGGGACCTCAGAGGTGAGCTAGTGCAAACCAGTGCCTGACAAGAATCCCCCTACAATATGCCTGACATGTGATTGGCCAGTCTGCCTGAAGACCTCCAGTGTGTGTGTGGGGGGGCTTACCTCAGCAGGCAGTCCATCGTACTTTTGGATAACCCTGATAGTTTGGAAAAATTTTACTTCTATCAGGCCTACATTCATCTCTCTTCGACTTCATCCATTACTCTTGGTTCTGAAAAAAATCTATTCCTTCTTCCATGGGGCAGTCTTTCAGATACTTGTTCTCTTAATTCTTCTCCTCTCCCCACTAATATTCCCAGCTCCTTCTATCAGCCTTCCATTGGCGTGGATCCGAGGACCATCGCCATCCTTTTTACTCACCTCTGGATTCTTTGCAGCTTATCCATCTTCTTCCTCAACTGTGGCACCCAGAATTCCATGTGGTCCTTCAGATAGGCTCTGACCAAAGGCCCAGTACAGTGAAACTTGCCTCTCTGCCCCTAACCACTCTGTGCCAAGTACTGGGGATACAGATAGAACAGTAAGGGACTTCCATTCAGTGGAGGGGGATGAGAGGAGCACCTATGGGAGGGCAACGTTACAAGGTGGGTGGAAAGGCCTGGCAGCCTTTATGATGCAGCAGCAGAATGGATAACAAGGCCCACATGTCCATAGGGTACAATGGCTGGGTTCTCCTAAGGCAACCCAAGATCACATTAGCTTTTTTTGGCTGCTCTATCATATGGCAGGTGTATACTGAGCTTGTAGTTCACTGAACCCCTCAGATCTTTTTCCAAATGAACTGCTCTCTAGTCATACTTGCCTTATATTGTACTTGAGCTATTGATTTTTGTAACCTATGTGTAAGACTTGACATTTATCCCCCTTAAATCTCATTTAGTAGTTTTGGCCCAATATTCCAGACTGTCAAGATTCTATTGGATTCTGACTCTATCATCTGGGCCCACAGGGCACATATGTTTTTCAGTGAGGAGAAGACATGGATAGCTCCACCATGAAAGAATTCTGTAAAACTGGAGAGCTTGTAAAAGTCGAAATGTCCTTTGCCATTGCCTTGTATTGCTTCCTTCACAGTGTTATCCTGCTTACTGCACTCTGGTCTTCCTCCCTTTGTATTACTTCTCTAACCTCAGCTTTGTGAGTTCTTCCTAGGTTCCCAGATATATTAACCTGGCAAACTCTTTGGCTTGATTCTGAGAAGGTATTCTGTGTAACCTTTTGCCACATGGCTGAAAGTATGGACTTCTCCAAGAAATGTTATCTTTGCTTTTCTCCAAGCTAGTTATCTACAGGGGGTGAGGATTTAGTAGTTCTCATTAGTGATTTTATGAATAGTTCGTTTCTATATGCTGAATAAAGAAGTCATTTTTGTGGCAGAATCTAGAGCTTCTCTTGAGAATGCTCTGTGGATGTTTGTAGTCCTGTATAGAAGTGTCTCATGATACACTTAATGTATACAGTGGTGGTGATGGGGGCAGAGGTAGCAGGAGACATCTATCTACTAGTTATGCCTGTAGCCAAGACCCTAAAACATGACAGAAGTTAGTTGAAGTGGTAGGTTAGGAATATATTCTCTCCACTCCCAGCTGGGGAATGTGACTCCTCTGGCTCAAAGCTGAGAATCCAGAAGCACCCAAGATGTAGATTGCCCAAATGACAATGGAAAGGTATAATGGGTATTTAATCATAATGTTAGTTAGCAGTATGTACCTTGTTAAAAATAAGGAATTGTTCAGGCCAACAAAGGTATGTGTGTTCAAAAAATACAGACTGGTCTTACACCAAGGTGTAATCAATGAACAGCCCATGGGCTCTATTGATATATTTATGATGTCAAGAGAACCCAAAGAAGGCCCCCAATATGCTGCATAGCCCAAGGATGAGAATTTCCCAGGATAGAGTGGCATGGATAGGCTGCAATCTACTTCACTGCAGTAAATAAATATCCACATCAATGAGATCACAGATTAAGTGGTGAATGAAGGTAGAGGAGGTATCTTGTTAACTCACTTAAATTTTCTTCAGCAAGGAGCCCAAATCTCAAATTGTTTACATGCTTCCTTAAAAACAATTGGAATTAGGATTTTTGGCCCAAAGTATAGTTTGCACTGATTTGTCGGGGATTTTTATACTCTAAGGATAAATAGGGACAAATGAATATCCCTTGATGTCAATTTCTCTCTTGGTTAACCCTATTCAAGGAGCTGGTGAATTGACAAGGTAAGCCATGTTGGCTCCATAGAGTCCCACTTAAGTTAATCATTTTGGCTGGTAGCCATTTCTCAAGATAAATATCACTTAGAGGACTCACATTTTGTTTAACTTTTCTTTTTATAAGGTCTTATCCCAACCTTAAGGGAACATCATGCCACCTCTTTAACTTTGCAATGGTTTATGAATTAGATTGACTCATTTCTTATTGCCTCAATTTCCCTCAGCTGTAAAAATGGAAGGAGAAAATATTATTGTGAGGAAAAATGCATCAAAATGGTTGGAACAGATAAGGTTAGTAAGCTGTGTGGAACAGAGTAAAGGGATTTGGAGTCTATCAATAACTAGATTCCTGTCATTCACTGGATCTCTCTTCCTCATCTGTGAAGTGAAGGGGTTGCACTCAGTGGTCTCTAAGATCCCATCGAACTCTAAATCTATGATCCTATTAAAACTGAACATTTAAAGTGATTGAGAAATATAGTCATTCCTGCTTCACAGTAAGAAAATCTCATTGGAAAAAACCTGAACTTCTTAAACAGATAATATCACCAGGGGGTGGTGCTAAGGTGGGGGAAGAAAGAAGTGATGATTTTCTAAGAATTCTTTGTCTTGCAAAAAGATTGCTTCAAATGTACATGACTCCTGATTCTTAACCTTTCTTTGTGCTTAGACCCCTTTGTTGTCCTGGCAAAATCTGTGGAACTCTTTTTAAAATAATATTTTTACTGATACAGGACATTTGTTTAAATTTCCTTATATACTTGGGAGGGGGAGGGGCTCATTTAGATTTTAGGATCCCAGATTTGGAGATGTGAGGGACCTTGGGTCAATACCTCCAACCTTCTCAGTTTACAGGCAAGAAAACTGTGAGGTACATAGAGGTTGGATGACTTTCTGGGGGTCATGCAGCTGGTAGGTGTCTGGAATAAGATGTAGATTTGGGGCTTCCTGATTCCAAATCTACTGCCTACTCCCATTCCACTGTGATGTAGTGGATGGAGCACTGGACCTGGGTCAGAAAGACTTGAGTTGGAATCTGGCCTCAGATACTTATGAGTATGTGGCCCTAGGCAAATCTTTTAACCCGTTTGCCTCAGTTTCCTCATATACAAAATGGAGATAATAGCAACATCTACCCCTTGCGTTTGTCATTAGAATAAAAATAAATAATATTTTAAAAGCAATGTGCTGGTTGATTGGTTGTTGTCCTTGGCTCTCGAAGATGACCAAAATAACATTACTATGTTAGAGTCAAGTTATAATGCATCTGACTATGGCTGATCAGACCAATACAAGCGTGGAATGCTGTACCGCAGGTCAGGCACAAATATTCCCAGTGAACATTTGGAGTGGATTCTCTAAATTTGCACATCTAGTGTTTCTTTTGAGCTAGTTCAATTCTGCTTTGCTCATAGAGTACAGCACCTTCTCCAATGAAGGCACACCATGCTGGATGGTAGTATCTCCAATGTCACACAATCAATTCCAAAGTTCTTCAGAGAGACCTTGAGAGTGTCCTTGTATCGCTTCTTCTGACCACCATGTGAGCCCTTGCCCTGTGTGAGTTCTCCATAAAATGTCTTTTAGGCAAGCATACATTTGGCATTCAAACAATGTAGCCAGCCAGTGTAAAGCAGTAGAGTTTGAATGCTTGGGAGTTTAGTTTGAGAAAGAACCTCAGTTTCTGGTATCTTATTCTGCCCCATGATCTTCAGAATCTTCCTAAGATAATTCAGATGGAAATGATTCAGTTTCCTGGCATGGAACTGGTAGAATGTCCAGGTTTTCCATACAACAATGAGGTCAGTAGACTCTGTAGACCTTCAGTTTGGTAGGCAGTTTAATACCTCTTCTCTCTGACACTTTCCTTTGGAGCCTCCCAAACACTGAGCTAGTTTTGGTACTGTTATAATAGTGATTATTATTATAGCATGATAATAACTTATGTGATCATTAAAATAATATTTTAAATGTATAAAGTAGAAGACATAGGTTTACATAGGAAACCAATTCTATTGAAATACTTATAAGAATATTTAAAATTTTTTTAAAAAAATTAATTTATTTTTAGTTTTCAGCATTCACTTCCACAGCATTTTGAGTTACAATTTTTCTCCCCATCTCGCCCCTCCCCCACCCCAAGGTGGAGTGCATTCTGAATACCTCTTCCCCTAATCTGCCCTCTCTTCTTATCACCCCAACTTCTCTTATCACCTTCCCCTTCTATTTTCCTGTAGGGCAGGATAGATTTCTATACCCCATTGCCTGTATATCTTATTTCCCAATTGCGTGTAAAATTTTTTTTACCATTTGTTTTTAAAGCTTTGGGTTCCAAATCCTCTCCCTTCCTCCCTCCCTATTCACCCTCATTGAGATGGCAAGCAACTAAATACAGGTTATACATGTGTAGTCATGCAAAACACTTCCATAGTAGCCATGTTGTGAAAAACTAACTATATTTCCCTTCATCCTATCCTGCCCCCTGTTTATTCTATTCTCTCTTTTGACCCTGTTCCTTTCCAGAAGTGTTTGCTTCTGATTACCCCCTCCCCCAATTTACCCTCTCTTCTATCATCTCCACTGCTCTCTTATCCTCTTCCCCCCTATTTTCCTATAGGGAAGATAGATTTTCATACCCAATTGAGTGTGTTTGTTTTGCCTCCTTAAGCCAAATTTGATGAGAATAAGATTCACTCATTGCCTCTCACCTTCCCCCTCTTCCCCTCCACTGTAAAAGCTTTTTCTTGTCTGTTTTATGTGAGATAATTTACCCCATTCTACCTTTCCCTCAGAATAATTTTTACAAAATGTTCAAGGACACTAGTTTAAGATGTCCTGTTCAAGTGCGTCTAAGTTTTCATGTATGGGCTATCAAGTACCTAGTGTGCAATTAAGACTCTCTAGAGCCCTGAGGCAACAAGCTCTTTGCTGGGAGGAGTGGAAAGTTAGTCTAGTTTACAAACAAAATTATAGTGTGTTTTGGAAAAAAGTTTAAAATATTATAAAATGGAAATTTGGTTGCTTCTGTTATTGCAATTGAAAGGATTTTAAAGATTTTAGCTCCTATTTTAAAACCAAAGCTTGCTCTATTTTTAGAACATAGTAAGAAGAACTTGTTGTAAAGCAGTAAAAACACTAGTTTCAGAAAGTATAAGATTTATGTGGTTTGTAAATTGAATAAACTGATAAATATAAAATCAGAGAAAAGTAATTTTTAGAAAAAGTGACATCTGAAAATAAAATAAAACTATCTTGATGAAATAGCAAGCCATCAAATTACATAATAGCAATAGTTTCATGCTTTAATTATCAAAATTCCAAATGGATGGGAGGTCAAAATAGGGAGAACTGTTTGCAAATAAATCAGTGTCAAGTTGGTACCTGGAAGCCATGGGGAGTAGCATCAATTTCGGGCATGTTGGTGGTCTTGGAGATGACTGATGGGTGAGGCCAAGGATCACCTCATAATACCTGCTTTGCCCAGAGATTCTGTATAGGATTGGACTCACGGATAAAAGCTCAGGTGTCCTACAAGAAGAGTGGCAAAATGGAGAAGCCAGGGACTGGGGCAGGGCCAGATGATAAACAAATAATTTAACCTGTAATTTTTCTTCATTTGTTGTAAATTCACCTTTTTTATTTTTTAATATTGGTAATTTGGTTTTCTTTTTTCTCCTTTTAAATCAAATTAGCTAATGGTTTACTTTGTTAGATTAAGAAAACAGCTCCTAGTTTTGTTTAATTCAGTGGGGGTTTTTTGTTTTTGGTTTGTTTTCAATTTTGTTAAAATCATCTTTAATTTTAATTTCATCTTTAATTTTTATTTTTGGTGTTTAATTGGCATTTTAAAATTTGTTGGTTTTCTAGTATTTTTAGTTGCATTCCTAATCTGTTGATCTACTCTTTCTCTTCCTTGTTAATAAAAGTACTTAGAGATATAAAATTTCTCCTAAGGACTGCTCTGGCTGCATCACAAAAATTTTGGAATGTTGTCTCATTGTTGTTATTTCTAATGAAATTATCCATCATTTCAAGTCTCATTCTTTGACCCCACAGTTCTTTAGGATTAAGTTATTTAGTTCCCAGTTGATTTTTATTACTTTTTTTCAGTAGCCTTCAATTTAATATACTTTTACTGCATTGTGATCAGTGAAAAGGATGTGTATGATATTCTTTTGGTCCCACTCGGGGATAATGGATGGCATAGTGTTAAATGGGAAGCCAGTAAGACTGGGTTTCAAATATTACCTCTTACACTTATTGGCTGAATGACCATGGACAAGTCATTGACCATCTCTGATCCTCAGTTTCTGTCATCTGTGAAATGTAGGCAAAAACATTTCTAGTCCCTATGTCACAGGACATTTGTTTCATTTTTAGCACCATGTCTTGCAAACAGGGGAGGACTTTACAAATCCTTGTGGAGTAAATAAATACTTGAGGTATGATGCCCAAATGAAGATATATAGTCAAAGCAACCTGAGAACTTTAAACCACAATATAACCAAATGCCAATAGTAGGATAGTAGTAGTAGTGTTAGAGGCAGAGGTAGTGGTAGTGGTAGTGGTAGTGGTAGTGGTAGTGGTGGTGGTGGTGGTAGTGGTAGTGGTGGTGGTGGTGGTGGTGATGGTGGTGGTAGTTGTTTGCTATTATTCCCCTAACCTCAGGGACCCTAGACATGTGCTCATATTTGAAATACCTAAGTACATGTCAACAATACTTACTAGGTAATCCAACCCTGAACACTTCAGAAAAAGGGAACGGTCTAAATACAGATGGAGGTTGTATTCATTTATTAATGAATTAATGAGGAAAAGGCAGCATTAATGAACAGTCAAAAATAGAGTGTTTAGTCAGAGTATGAGGATGCTTCTGTCATCATCCTCATCATCAATCTGTAACATGCCCTCAATTCTAGTTCAAGTTAGAAGGGAAGTAAGTACCAGACATTCCAACAGCTATTCCTTATCAGTGTCAGGCAGTCAGGGAGGGTGCCGGAAAATCTACCTGTCAGAATTGTGGATGATAATTGAAATGATTCATCGTGGATTTCTCGAATACATCCTTGGTAGTGTGTGACAAACCTTGGCATTCCTTTTGTTTTCCCGCCAGCTCTATTCTGTGTCTTCATCATATAGTTTTCTGATATGGAGTGGTATTATTAGGCCTTGTCAATGTGTTGGTTAACATGATGTAAGATCCAGCGATGGATTTTGGAAATAGGAAAAGAGAGAAATGGAAGCCAAGGCGTTCTTCACCTGCTCTGCCTGACTCATCATGCCAGTGTGATGAAACACCATGCCACTTTCCACAAGCAAGTAAGACTCAGTAGTGAAGATATGATGGGCATTTTTTCTCCTACTCCTTCATCACCCTTAGCCAAGAAGATAAAATGGAAGGGAGGTCTGTGCAAGTTCTCTCCATCATGCCTTAAGGGAGGCCTGCTGTGTTCTGTACCAGAAGTCTCTATTTTAAATATGATGTTCCCAAGAAGCACTCTGATTCTTTGAATGAAGTCTGTGCTGTGTTCAACTATGTTCAACATGTTTTCTCATTTCAACCATACTTCAGTGAAAATGTCTTTATATTTGCTTTTTGCATGATGCAGTAAGGGTCTTAGTGAGCAAAGCTATTCATTGGTCAAAAGGAGGCCCTTATCCATGAAGAGCAGATATTACCATGTGACTTACAGGGAAAAAATACAATTACTGAAGTGTGGTGTGCAGTACGTTTTCCTTCCCTCCTCTAATAGTTGGAAGAATTAGAAATAGATGAAGTTTTTTCAGACCATCTTATTTTTAAAGAATCAGATAAAATGTTGGGACTGTCCTTTGAAGAGTCATTTGTTTGGGACTCCAAAGAGCACGAAAGCAAAGCCTTTAACAGGACCATCTCTCTCGTCCTGCATTTCCTCAAAGGGCACGACTGACTTCAGCTTCACACTGAATTGTTGCTTGGGTCGAGTGACTAGGAAACAAAAACAGGATACCCTACTAGAGTGTGCTGGCAGCTCTTTTACTCAAAGTCACAATGTTTTAGGGTTAGTAGAGACTTTGGTGGCCATTGGGTCCAGCCCTGGACTGCAAGAGCCAATTGAGCACAGCACAACTTCTGGCCTCAGGCTCGAGACCACGGGGCAAGGGGGTGCTTTGGACCAGCTTTTGCTGAAACCTCAACCAATATTTATTGCAGTATTTATGTATTTCTTAACCATTTACATGAAACTGTGCTACCATTTATATTAGATTTCTATCTTTTTAATTTTTAAGTGTCCCTGATGAAGTTTTTGAACATTGTGCCTCTAACCCCATTTTCCTCATTAGCCCTGTGGTTTTTTTGTGCATTTTTGCATATTGAGGTGCTTTTGGGGAACACATATGTCAAGTTATAGCAGAAAGGTCTACTTCATATGAGGTTTGGTCAAAGGGAGAGTACTCGTCCCACTTTATTCCTGGAAGTGAGGCCTTGTTTAATGCAGCCCATGATTGCTGCATTCTAGAAAAAAAAAAAGAATAGCTTAGCAAAAAGAATAAGCCAAAATAGGAAGCTGCCAGATGGCCCAGAATTCCTTCAACCCCTCCTCCCCATTTTCCTCTGCTTCTGCATTTTAGGTGGTTATTTTTCCTTCCACTCTGTGGCCGCTAGGTGGTAGGGTGGCTAGAAAGTTGGACCTGGAGTCAGGAAGACCCAAGTTTGAATCCTGCCTCACACACTTAATAGGTTGTGTGACCCTGGGTAAGTCATTTATCCCCCCTTAGTCTCAGTTTTCTTAATTGTACATCACGGAGTATAATGGTACTCACAGTGTTGTTGGGAGGATCTATTTAGATAATATATGTGAAACACTTGGCAAACCTTAAATCCCTACATAAATGTTACTTGTCTTCCTCCTCCTCCTCCTTATCATCATCATCATCTACCAGGGTGAGTGACCCAGGGTCTCTGTCTCCTTGCCCCCATTTACCATCTCTAAATTTGTTTTAAAGTTAATTAAAGGGCACTTCCTGTGATTCGTGCCCAAAGCTTATTTTGTGGTACTTGTTCCAGGTAAAAAGAAATTCAGGTCATGGCCCTGGCTTTATGCCTTCATGGACTCACTGTACTTGATAAATTCAGAAACTTTTTCTTTCCTAATGAGATCAGCCCATGAGCACAGTAGGGTGGGATACGGAGAACAGAGTGGGTGTCAGGGCTTGTAATTTCAAAAAGGCTTATTAAAAGATCTAGCGGCAAGCAACCAGGTGGTACAGAGGATAGAATGTTGAATGTGGAATCAGGAGGACCTTAGTTAGAATTCTGCCTCAGACACTAAGTGTAGGGAAAGGGACTCAACTCTCAGCTTCACTGTCCTCATCTGTAAAATGGGGATAATAGCAGTACCTACTTCAACAGAGCTTTTGTAAAGAGCAGATGAGATAATACATATGTAAAGTGTTTTGAAAACCTTAAAGCATTCTATAAATGCAAATCCTGCTTCTCCTGTCCCTCTTCCTTCTTTCAGATTTTTCTCTAAGAAATTATCATTAGTCTCATTTTCCCAACTAATCTTAAAGATAAAAAGGATGATATTTTTAACAGTTCATTATAGAGTCCCATGGATCTTCCAGGAAACTTTTCCAGGTAATCACAAGATTTTTTGGCTTGTTTGCATAGGCCATTTTCTAGTAATCCCTTGGCTCACACACCCCTCATTTCTCTTAGCACCAGTGTTTGATGAACCCTCACCCTCCTGATCCCCCGTGCATTTTTATCCTACTGAAATAGGCTTGGCTTTTTCTTCTTGAATTCCAAGTCTCCACCATGAGCTCTGAATTCACTTGGTCTTATATTTCTTCCTCTGTCTCACCTTATGGAGGTATTTACTTCCTTCAGTTCATTTCGAGCCATCCCTGTTCCTGGCCCCAGCCTTGCCATTCCTGCGTAGAGGAGTCTCCTTTTCCAAGGCTTTGTACAAGGTTTTTGTATGTTCACTAAATATGCAGCAACTTCCCTCTTTCCCCTTTTGCAGTAGGTCCCATTTATAAATTAATCTGTAAACATCTTGAAGAAAATAGGGCACTGAGTAATTACTAGCTTGGCTTTGTAAAAATTAATCTACTGTCCTCGACGACAGAATAATGGGACTGATGAATCAAGGGGAAGCCAAAGCTATATGTCTTATACCTTGACAATGCCCTTGAATTTTGTCCCAACCCATCGGAAGCACTGCATTTCAATGGGAAGAGTTTTGATTCTAGAGTGAGAGGACATGAATTCAAATCCCACCTCCCTACTTCTATGACTTTGGGTGAGTCACCCCCTGGGCCTCAGTTTCCTCCTCTCTAATGTGAGGGAGTTGAACCAGTTGGCCTCCAAAATGCTTTCTAGATAGAAATTTATGATCTGAAAAAAGTTGAAAATGGTTTTATATATATATATATATATATATATATACTCACCAGCAAACTAGACTTTAACACAGGCAAAACAATTTATCAGGTGTTTCCAGGCTTGCAGCCCAGGTCATCTTTAATGATCATTTTCTCTATTTCCCTTGCTTAGCCTCTTGTCAGATAAATTCAGTTATTTCTTGGTGTTCTTCCTCAAACCTGTACTTTTTCTGCCCGCTATCAGTCTGAGTCAAGCCTTAGCTCTTGGATTATTTCACTGGGCTCCTAGCTTGATACCTGGAGCCTTCCAATTAGCTCTTGGAAGAATGGAGAGTATCATTGTCCCCAAACATTACTGACCATGTCACCAAGAATTTGCCATTTCCTCTCGAGGGAATCTAGACTATCTGTAGCCTCAATCTGTGTACTTTCATTGGTCACAGCTCCCTGGCTTCCTTCTGCTTACTGTCCTCTGCAGTGAATTGCTCAAGCTAGTTCAGTGACTCAACCTTTAGCCTGTGGCCTCAAGGGGTTAAGACACAGAATTATTGCACAGCGACTGAGTATTCATATGCAAAGAACACATTGTCATTTTGATCTTTATAGATCACCAACAAAATCTGTAGTGTTAGTAATAAATAAGCAAGCCTACCATCTGTAGGCTGGATAAATATTGTTTTTTGCACGTATACATGTTACTGTTTTTCAAATATGTGAAGATGTTGTTCTGATGAATAATTCAATTCAACAACCTTTTATTAAGCACCTGCCATGTGTCTTGTACTTAATTTCATAGTATGTGCTTAACTTTGTAATAAAATACAAATTCACTTAAAAACATTACTCAATTAGTAGTACCTTTTTGTCATCATGTGTCTTCTCATCGTTTCAGTGAGCAGATATTAATGGTACAATTACTATTATGTGGGAGTGTCCCAGAGGAACAGTGAATCTTTCCTGATTCCCTTAAGTTGCGACTGTTCCTTCCCTTTCCCTCTTCAAATCATTACGGATATATTTATCTTTTTAAAAGTTATGTCTCCTCTCCTCCTCCAGAAGAATGTAAGCCTTTTGAGGACAGAGACTGATTGCTTTTTTGTTCTTTTTGTTGTCTATGTATCCCCAGTATTTGTGATAATCACTTAGTAAACATTTATTAAGCCCCTACTATGTGCCAGCACTGTGCTGAATATAGAAGATGCAAAGAAAGGAAAAAAGACAGTCTCTGCTCCTGATGAACTCACAGTCTAATGGGGGAATCAATAAGCAAACAACTGTACAAATAAGTACCTGGCACATAGTAGGCACTTAGAAAATGTCTCTTGAATTAGTCCATGAGTATTCATGAACTTTTCATACTCACATCTGGAGCTAGGCAAGGTAGGGTAGGTTCATTGGTGAGTCATCAAAAAGGTGGCAAAGTTATAAAAAGTCATACAAGGAAAGCTCAAAGGATTGGAAATTATTTAGCTTAAAAAGGGATCTCAATCCATGTCTGTCATAAGATCACGAATATAGAGCTGGAGGGAATCTGAGAGGTCATCGAGTTAAACTCCCTCACGTTCTAGATGAGGAAACTTGGGTCAAGAGCCATCAACTGAGCAACAAGCATGTGCAGAGTATAATGGGGGCCTAGCCAGTGAGCCCAGTCCTTCCAAGCATGTGCAGAGTGCTCCGTTGATGCAGTCTTCCTGAGGACTAGGCTCATTGGTCAATCCCTCATTATCCATGCACTTGCTATGTAGGCTCATAGAGAGCGGCATGGTTTAATGCATAGAGAGACATCCTTAAAGCCAGGTACACTTGGGTTCAAGTCTTGCCTCAGAAACATACTGGCTATGTAATCCTGGGCGAGTCACTTAACCCCTCCGAGTTACAGGCAGTTCTCTAAGACCGTAAGTTACAAAGAAGTTGCTGCCCTGCCTTGGTAGTGGGGGTTTCTTCATTTGGAATTTCCCCATACAATGAAATCAAGTGTCCGGGTTCCAACCTTGTGTAGGCTCGTAGAAGCCCTGGAGCTAGAAGGGGCGCTTCACTGACTGGGATGTTCAGTGACTTACCAGAGGTCACATCGATAGGGGATTTGAACACAAGACCCCTGACTCCAGAGCAATTGATCTTTCTTTCCACTGTACCACTGTACAAAGAGAAAATCAAAAGAGTCCCTGCCTTCAGGGAATTTACAGTCTCTCCGAGGAGGATAACATATATGTGTACAGGTATATACAAGATAGATCCAAGATAATCTGACAGTTTTTTTATAGTTTAATGATAGACTTCTTATATTTAGAGAGCTCTCAAGTTGAAGATGATGACTAGCTTATGTCTGCTGACAGCAGAATAATAGGAAACAGGTTAAAGTGGCATCTTGGGTCACTTTTTAGAAACATGGAGGTTTTGTCTGGTAATGTGAGGAGGCTATTAAATTTTGAGTTTCAGTTAGTGAGGACTCTTGTGCACTTTTGAAAAATTGGTTAGAGTTCCCTTTGGCATCAGATGGTGGCCTGTAACTCCATTTGACTTCCTCCTGGGTGCCTGGTTCTTAGGGGATGGTCTGCTCTGTGACCTCTCCTAGATCCTCCTAAATCAATAGTTCTAAGGTTTCATGTGCCATTGCATTACCCTATTTTTATTGAGTTCCAGCTGAGCTCATTTAAATGAGTTTTCTAAGTGGGCTTTTGTGAGACATTTTGTCAAGTTGGCTGCAGTCTGGATGCATTTTCAGTACTGCAATACCTCTGTCCATGAACTCTGATTCTGGTGGGAAGGAAATGCTTTTTGTTTATTGTTGCTCCAGTTACTTCTGCATAGATTCCAAAATTAATTCTACTTTTTCTTAAATGAAGGATCCAAGTGATACATAAATTGTTGGCCTAGTCAGAGCTTCTTTCCATTGCACTCTGTGCTCCAATCTTTCATTGCAGATTGAGGGAATTCAAACCTTCTTGAGATTTCTTCTTTTGGGGATTTCTTTTCTTTTTAAAAACATTTCTCTCTTTCTTGGTTGTCTTTGGGGCTAAATGCCTAGAGGAGAAAGTAAAGGAGGACAGCTACATTATTTTTTTTCTTCTAAATAAAAGATCAAGCCAAGGTTCCAAGGGAAGCTTAGACCTCAGGAAAACTAAAATGAGCATTTTAATTCAGTCTTTGGGGACTTTTTTTTTTCAATTTTAAGCATCTGTGGGCATCACTCTTTTTTATTTCCTCTAAATATTTTGTCAGTGAGAAAAAAATTTAGTTGCTAGTGCCATCACTGTGGCAGGAGTATGATGTAATCGATAAATGTAGGTGGAGGTCAAAGGGCAGAGAAATCAAATAATCATATCTCTCTAATGGCAAGTTGCAACTGGATTTTGAGCACTGCAGCTCTCTATGCCATCCCTTGTTCACTTATTCATTCTGCAGGTGGTTATAGAGTGCTTGCTATGGGCCATTGTAGCATCCTGCAAAGTGATTTAGATACCAAGACTAGAACATAATCTCCTGGCTCTAGATAAAGGCTGCCAGCTAACAGTCAGACAGTTTATATCCTAGGAGGGTGGATAATATGGGACACACACTCCAAAAAAAATACAGAGGTAGGCTGTGAAAATTCAGTGAGAGATAACAGAATTACACAAAGCAGATTCTAGTCTGCAAATGGATTATTTTTCTCATTTCATTAACATTTATACTTCTGTAGGTCCATGAGCTCATTGTGTGGGATCCTGTATTCATATAAAGTACAAATTGCTACTTTTTCACAACTTCCTATCCTCTTCCACCCTTGTCCTTGTCATCCCATAAAACCACCACAGAGGCTCAATTGATCAGTCAATCGACAAGCATTTATTAAGCATGTACTGTATTGCCCAGGAACTGCGCCAAACCCCAGGGATACAAGTGAAAAGACTAAAGGCTTGCCACTCTACTACCTGTGGCTCTTCTTTTAGGTATTTGTTCTGTTCAAACGTGCGTTGTCTGCTAGTGAAACATTTAGTTAATAAATGTTTGTTGTTTAGATTAAGTCCTAAATCCCTCCCTTATAATGCATGACTGCTCTGCCTCCTAGCTTTAGGTAGCTAGGTGCCACAGTGGATAGATTCAGGAAGATTTGAGTTCAAGTTGGCCTCAGACACTTCCTGGCTGTGTGATGCTGGATTCTCTACCGCGATCCCTTTGTGCGTGAACTGTATTTTGGTGGAAAAGAGATATTTCTTGTTTATTTTTGCTCTCGTTACTTCCTTTTTGATTAAAAATACTAGTTTTTATTTGGAAGGATCCAAATGATATATAAATTCTTTCTCTGGCCAGATAATATCTCCTTTTCACTCCCTGCCCCCCCCATTACAGAATGAAGGAATTAAATCTTTTTGAGATTTCTTCTTTGGGGGGATTTCTTTTCATTTTACTAGATATTTTTCCATTTCTTAGTTGTCTTTGTTTTAACCTTTGTCTCAGTTTACTCAACTGTAAAATGGGGATAATAACAGCACCTAACTCCCAGGGTTGTTGTGAGGATCAAATGAAATATTTGTAAAGTTCTTAACACAATGCCTGGCACATAGTAGGCACCATATAGAATCTTATTCCTTTCTCCCATTTCTTATCTTGATAATACATTTCTTGATATGTAAGGAGCTGATGCAAATTTATAAGAATAAGAACCGTTCCCCGATCGATAAGTAGTTGAAGAATATGAACAGATAATTCTCCAGGAAAGAAACTCAAGCTATATATAGCCATGTGAAGAAATAATCCAAACCACTGATAACTAGAGAAATGCCAATTAAAGTAACTCCAAGGTTCTTCTTTATATCCATCAATTTGGCAAAGCTGACAAAAAAAGAGGAAATAAGGATAAATTTTGGAAGGGCTGCTGGCATACAGGCATATTGATGCATTGTTGGTAGAGCTGCAATTTAGTATAGCCATTTTGAAAAGCCATTTGGATCCATGCCTGATGTTACTAAACTCTGCATGCCTTTTGATCCTACATGAGACCTTTTTCACAGTTTTTTTGTGAACAAGCCTTTGTTGTTACTGTGCTACAGATAATATATACCTCACTGATTCTTTCTTTTGTCCTTTGGGGTTATAATTCTGATTCTTTGTAGATTCTGATGTTCCATAATTGAAACTACATAGCTTCGGAAGAATGTTGTCATTTTAAAAATGGGTTTTTGTTCCCTGGGACAGCTGGGAATACAAAGAAAAGGAAAAAAAAAGAAGTCCATGCCCTCAAGAAACTCACATTCTAATGGAATAGAACTTCGAGTTAAAGGAAACCTGAATTTTTAAGTGGGATTAGTGGAGGGCAAACTATATTCTAGAACTGGGTATAGAAAAGAAGAAGGGACAAAGGAACACAAGTCAAGCCAACAAACATTTATTAAATGCCTACTATGTTCCAGGCATCATGTCAAGAACTGGGGATACAAAGAAAGGCAAAAGACAAAGCAAAACCAAAGCAAACAGTCCCTGCTGTCAAGGAGCTCACAGTCTAAAAGAAGAAACAACATCCAAACGTGCTACATAGCATGTTTATTTATTATATATAATATATATTATAGATTTATTATATATTCTCTATCTCCTTGTGTGTATATTTATGCATATATTGTATATGTGTGTATATATATGTGTGTATATTCTATATTGGATCATTTTGTATTTTATTATATTATTTATATTGTATATTTTACATATGGATTTTCCAATTTATCATGTATGTATGTATGTATATATGTGTGTATACATATATATGATAAATTGGAAGGAATCTCAGGAGATAATACAATAGCAAAAGCCTTCTGGGAATAGTTGGGGAGGACTCAAGGCTTGTACTTAAGGGAAGATGATTTGCTTTTTTCAGGAGAGAAAGAGCATGTGTATGATGGAGGTATTGTGAGTTAAAGTGGTCTAGGGCAGCTGAGTCATGAATATTTTAGAAATAGACATGTAATAAAGGAATGATCAAAGAGGTCTCGTATTAGAATTGAGATAATTAGGGAAAGAAGAAAATCTTTAACAAGAGGAAGCTAGAGGGAACACAGGAACAAAGCAAGTAGACAAGACAGTAGGATAGTCTTTTGGTTGATGTTGCTGTTTTTGGGTTGTTTTTGCTGTACTTGTTTGCAGCTACAAAACTATGCTGTATAGAAGGGAATATGGCAGAATTTATCTGAAAGACAATGCATTCAGAAGGCTAGTACTATGGAGATGTAAGAATGGATTTTCATAGATTGTGTTACTCTAAACATTTTTAGGAACCTCTTTCTTATATTTTACTACAGAAGAGTCATGTCAACAAGTACTTATTAAGCTCCCACTATATGCCAGGAACTGGAGATACAGCAAAAGGAAAAACAAAACTCGTCATTGTGCTTGAGGAACTCCCATTCTAATGGTGGTGCAACATGCAAACAACTATGTAGAAATGTGAATTGGAAATAATTTAAGAGGGAATGTATTAGCATTAAGGAGGATCAGGAGATTAAGGAACTTGCCTGAGGTCACATCATAATTTTGCACAAGGTAAGATTTAATCTAAGAAGCCAAGAAAGCCAGGAGAAAGAGATAGATGGGGAGAGAACTCCAGGTATAGGGGACAGCCTCTGGAAAGGCACAGAGGTAGAAGATTGAGTGTCATACTTTAGGATCAGCAAGAAGGCCAGTGTCACTGGGTCAATAGAGTATGTGGATGGGAGTAAATGTGAGAGGAAAGATAGATAGGAAGGGGAATCCTGGAGGTAATAAGGAGCTACTAGAGTTTATTGAGTAGGGAAGAGACATGGTCAGACATTCAGTTTAGTGCAAGATATACTGGAATAGGGAGAGACTTAAGGCAGGGCATGCAATCAGAAGGTTATTAAAACAGTAAAGGCCCCAGTTGATGAGGGACAGTATCATCAAGTTGCTGGCTGTGGCAGAGGAGAAAAAGGGACATATAAAAAAGATGTTGTGAAGATAGAAATAGCAGAACTTGGCAATAGAGTGGGTATATGGGGTGACTGAAAGGAAAGAGTTTAGGATATCACTCAGGATGTGAACCAGGGTGAATGGGAGAATGGTTCTATCATTAATAGTAATAGGGAAGTCTGAAAGAGGGTAGAGTTTTGGGGAAAAGATAGTAAGTTGGTTTTGGAAATGTCGAGTTTGAGATATCTAGGGAACATACAGTTCAACATGTCCAATAGACAGTTGGAAGAACTTTTAAGCAATACAAACTATAACAAACCCACATTTATATAATGCTTTAGGACTTACAAAGCACCTTCCCAGTAACAGTCCTATGAGAGAAGTAGAACAAATGTTATTCCCATTTTACAGATGAAGAAATCAAGACTCTGAAATGGTAAGTGGTTTACCCTTGGCCATACAGTCAATAAGTGTGTGAGGAAGAATTTGAACCTAGAATATGGTAAATAAATAAAAATACTTTATGGAAAGAAATAGAGTGTCTCTCCAAGGTCTCTGAATTCACTGATGATGGTATATACTTTCTCTCTTGGATGCTTGACGGGTGTCCGTAATAGTCTGATTAGGCCCTGGTCCTTTGCTCCTTGCAGAGACAAAGCGCTCACTTTCTTTATCGGGATTTTTGCCTGTGTAAGGAGTTAGCAAGAGTCCCAGGAGCTCAACAAGAAACTGAGGGAATGACTAGCAGTTGCCCAAGTCATCTTGCCCACCCCCACTTCAGCATCTAGACTTCCATAGTGCTCAACATCACACTTTTATTTTATGGTGAGTGTTATTGTCTTTCTCTTTCCTTCCTCAAGAGCCAGCATAAAGCATCAAGGATCTCTGAGCAAGTTGTTAATCTTCCCAAATACTGGGAGGTCCATTCCTTTCTTCTTCACCTCGTCAATTAACCAATCAGTAGATCAACAAGGATTTGTTAAGCATCAACTATGTGCCACACAGAGGTAGTATGGCATGATATACAAAGAATCAGCCTTGAAGCCTGAAAGAACTAGCTTTAAGTTCCAGACCCAGGACAAATCACTTAAATTATCAGTGCCCTGGGCAAATCTCTAAGACTCTAAGTTGCAGGGTAGAGCAAATCTCCCTATTTGGATGGTGCTTATACAAATGAAAGCACTATTCAATTTCTAGTCTATACCCATACCAGGTGCTGTCCTAGGTACTAGAAATTCCATCCCCTCCCATTGCACAAATGATGATGTACCCACTACACTGAAGGCGTTGGGCATGCCAAAACAAAAATTTGACTGCTCCTGTCCTGAAGTAAAGACAATAAATTTGTTGATTCCAAACCTATCAACTTGATGCCATGTTGCTTCTGTGTACTATTGGTTCTAATAATAGAGTTCTAATGGAATTTTACCATAGAAACCTTAATAATTTTGTTCATTTTGGAAGTATAGCATCTTTACATAGAAAAAATTTGTAAAGTACTTATATGTTTTCTATTCTAAGAAAGCTCAACATTCTAGTAAAACTCTATAGAAAATTATGGTTTCTATGCAAACATAGTCTTTTAAATTTTTTAGTTAAAAAGATAAACATATTTTCTAGTGGGTTTGGTTTGGTTTTGTTTTTGCTTGTGGGCTTCTTTTCTTTTTATTTGTTTGGGGCAACAATTCACTGTCAAGGCAAAATTTCCCAGTTTTTTTTCAAATATGTTTGTTTGCCAAGGAGCAGAGAAAGCATTAATTTATTTTAATTTCTTTTTAAAAAATTAATAACACATTTACATAGCATGTTAAGGTTTGCAGAATGTTCCTCACAACAACCCTCTGAAAGTTTTATTATCCCTTTTATAAACCCCTTGAAAGTTTTATTAGCCCCATTTTACAGATGAGGTAGGCTCTGAGATGTTAAGGAACTTGCCCATGATCATCCAACTAGCAAGTGTCTGAAGTGGGATTTGAGGACCTCTGACTACAACTTCAAATGCTATACTTAAAGATGGGCTTGTGAAAAGACATGGTAATAATATTGAACCAAAATGTATTGCCACCAAATGTTGCTATAGAATTATTACTCTGTGTAGCATTTGAGTGTGCTGCCTTTTGTCTTTGGGCTTTCATTAAGAAACATTTTTGGTGTAACTGCGCTGTTTCACCCCTTGATAGACTGTCCCACCATCTTACTTGAGTTAGGTATCTACATTGCCTGGTCAGAATTGGATGATGGGGCTCTGGGCCTATAGCAACCCTTTCAGAGGACGAAAAAAAAAAGCTGTTGTATCCATGCCAGAATTTCAGTCCAGTCTCATGTTTGCCATATTAGGTCAGAGACTTTCTGCATCCATTTCCTTTTTTTCATGTAAATTGGGAATTCAGGGTTTAAAAGTAAATCATCTTCATGTTATGAGACTTGACTTCCTAGTAGTTTCCCCTTTAACATTTCTATGAAACGTGTTAGACAAGATTAGAAGAAAACCAGCCACAAATGCCTCTGTATTAAATATCACCCTACCATATGAACTTTTTATGAGCCAAAGCTGGACTGCAAAATATCATGTATGTATTTGGGAGAAGATTGGCTCTGACTTTATGACTGATGATGAGTGGGTTTTTATCTCCAGCATGAGTTTTGCAGATAGGATTAATGCATTTTAAGCACATAAATGTGAAAAAGTAGGTAAGAAATATGTTCTCATTGTAAGCCGGTAGTGGTGTACATTGAGTCTTTCTTTTCTTTTTTTTTTTTTAAAGCTATTGAAATATACTATTGATAACTAGAAAAAAGAGGCATACATTTCTTGGTCCCCTAGATACTGAGAGGGGGTACCTCTAATGTCAACTCTGCATTTAATGGGCTTTCCAGGACTGTCTGAGCTTGATGGGAGGCCAGTCCCATCCAATCACGAGCATTTTTAAATGTGATTAGGTGCTGTCACAATAAATTTAGCCCTCATATGTTAGATCAGGAATTCAGGTGAAAGGTCACCCTCTTCCACAAAGTGGGCATTGAATGCTTTGGTTTGTTCTAATTGTAAATGATAGTCAATGAAAATCATTTATAAACCTTGTCTAAATGAGTGATCCTCTGTGGAGAATGCTTGGCTCCTGTTGCTTCTGAACTAGGCTGGTTTCAGAAGGTTTCATGCCATGTGACTGTAATAGGGCTCAGAACTTAATGAAGTCTGTATATTGAGACTCATTTCCAATTGATGGTCAAATGGGCTTCTTTGAAAAAAGTCACCATCGGAATCTTGGTCGCATGACTTCATTTGACTTGACCTTTGTTATCCTGGGCTTTTAATTGAAATATTACCTCCTTAGAAATCGGATGCCTAATCTAAGTCCCTCACACATGTGAGTAATGGTTGACGTACGCTATAATGCTGATTAATAGTCTCTTCAACTAAACTAATTATTTTAAAGGTCATCTAATTTTTATGCTCTATCTTAAGCAAATGTTTTAGACTTAACTTGAGCTTAGTTTTGGGGAAGAATAGTAACATGTTGATTTTCCTCTTTGATTTTTTTCCTTATTTTTAAGAGCTTTCTTTTATCCAAACTTCTTTTTCTTATTTATCTTTGACAATTTTTTTATTAAGTACCTATTAATATCTGTTGGTGGCTCCCAATCACCTATAGTATCAAATATAAAATCTTGTGTCTGGCTTTTAAAGCCCTCCATAACCTGGTTCTCCCTTAGCTTTCTAGTCTTCTTATACCTTCCTCCTATTGTTAGACCCTGTGATCCAGTGACAATGGTCTCCTTGTTCTTCCCGCATGACAAATATTCAATTTCCTGATTCTTAGTATTTTCACTGGCTATGCCCCATACCTACATCTTTCTTCCTCCTCATTTGCCCCTCCTCTATTGCTTGGCTTCCCTCATATCTCAACTACAGTTCCATCTTCTGTAAGAAACCTTTCTCAGTCCTCCTTAATCTTAGTGCCTCCCTATGTTTTCCAGTGGGTTTTTCTTTTTAACAGAAATGAGTGTGGTATTTTGTCAGAAACTTTTTTTTTTGCATTTATTAATATAGTCAAATTATTTTTATTGATTTTGTTATTAATCTTGTTAATCAAGTTTATACTTTTCCTAATATTAAACCTGCATTCTTGTTAAAATTCAGTCTGATCATAGTATATAATCAAATCACTACCAAATAGAGAAATGTAGATTAAAACAATTCTGAGGTTCTACTTCATACCCATTAGGATGAAGGTGACAAAAAAGAGAATGATAAATATTGGAGGGGTTGTGGGAAAACAGGCAGATTGATACACTGTTAGTGGGCCTGTGAATGGGTACAACCAGTCTGGAAAGCAATTTGTAATTATACACAAAAAGTTCCTAAGCAGTTTGTGTCTTTAAACTAGCTATACCACTGCTAGGCCTATATATAAAAGAGCCAAAGGAAGAAGAAAAGATTCTTTATGTACAATGATATTTATAGCAGCTCTTTTTGTAGTGGCAAAAAATGGGAAACTCAGAAGATGTCCAACAATTAAAGAATGGCTGAATAAGTTATAGTATATGAATGTGATGAAATTCTATTGTGCTGTAAGAAATAAAGAAATTAATATTTCCAAAATAATTCAAAAATATATGGAAAGACATATGAACTGATATAGAAGCAAGCAGAACCAGGAAAACAATTTATACCATAATGTCAATATTACAAAAATGAATAATTCTAAGGACTTTTGTTAAGTCGATATAGAGAATAAAATGATCAGATTCAGGAGAACAATTTTACAATAATAGCAAAATTGTAATGACAATTTTGACAGCTATAACAACTATGATCAAGACAATGACCATTTATGATTCCAAAGAATTTTGTGATGAAAACATGCTATCCAGAACACAGGGAGGTAATGGATTTAGGGTGCACAATGAGACATACACATATGTATCTTGTGTTTAACCATTGAAGGAATTTGTTTTTCTTGACTATGTATATTTATTATAAGAAATTGGTTTTTTTTCTTTCCTGTTCTTTTTTTTTAATGAGATGGTGGGTGGAGAGAAAATAGATTTCTGTTCACTAAAAAGTTATGTATGAAATGATTTGAAATGTTGCATGTATTTTCAGATGAGCTCACAGTATTACCAGATTTACTTGTTTCCCTTTCTTCCAAAAAAAAAAAAAAACCTCTCAGTAAGTGGGAGCAATCTGTAAATGCATGTGATGTAAAAACAAAACACACCAATAAAACTGAAAGTGACAAAAAAACTTAGCGCTTTTCCTCTGAGATTACCTCCAATTTATCTCGTAGACATCTTGTTTGCCCATAGTTGTTTGCATGTTGTTTCTTCCATTAGACTATGAGCTCCTTGAGAACAGGAACTGATTTTTGTTTTTGTTTTGTTTTGTTTTGGTTTTTTGCCTTTCTTTGTATCCAGTTCTCAACACAGTGCCTGGTACATGGTAGGAGCTTAATAAATGTTAATTAATTATTAGTCACAGTACCTAAAACAATGTATAGATCCATATTTAGTATCAATGAAAAGACATATGTTAGGCTCCTACTATGTAGCAGGCACTGTGCTAGGCACTAGGGACATAAATGCAGAAGGGAAGCTGTTCCTACTCTCAAGGATCTTGTAGTCTTTTTTGGGGAGGAAGGGATGGGCTGCTTCATTCTTATTCTTTCCTTAATGATTTCAGATTAAGCTGGTTTTATGCTAATTTCATTGAATCTTTATGTATCTTAGGAAATGTCATTTCAAGGTGTCAATGTCACTGAATTTTCCAGAAATCTCAGATTTCAGATTGTAGGAGTGGGCATTCATGGTATAGTGAACATTTTTACTACTGAAAACAATCCCTAGTCTACAGTAGGCATACTCATTGATACTTACTGACTTCAGTGAGAAAGTGGGAACATTGGAGGACAGAGAAAAATGTGTTGGGAAATGGTATGGCTCAATAAAGGAAAGAGATCAAAGGCTTTTTGATGGCTTAGAAACTTCACATCTGTGTGTCACAAATACTTTAAGAAGAGAGTTGGAAGATAGGTGAGGGGAGCATTGAAAAACATTAAAAAAAATGAAGTTGACTATAGTGTAACAGACAGGAAACAACTGTTTACTGATGTGGTTATTTTCTGTTGAAGCAAATAAAATCCATTTGTCATTTCAGAATCAGCTGTTTGCATAGTGAGATTGATTAGAACAAAGATCAAAATCAATATCAAATGAGAAGAAAGAAGAAAGGCTAATGATAAGAAGACACTGTTTGATTATAGCAGCTCTAACACAACCTATTTAAGCAAGTTGTTTATGCCAAAAAAAAAGATAAACGTAAACTTGCTTGACTCTTACAGTACTTTTTTCTTAAATAAGTTTAACTGATTTGCAACTGCCAAAATGAGTTCAAAAGAACTCAGAAATAGACTTATCCAGCAAACATTTACTTACTTCACCAAGTAGCCTTATAGCAGCCAATGGCAATGTAAGCTATTTTGTAAAACATTACAGGGTACGATGATGGAAAGTTATGGACAATGTCATCTAACAAAATAGTGAAAATTGATTAAGTGGTAACTGAGCCTATAGAGAACTTGGCATGAGACAGCTAAGCCAGATAGATCATCCTGAGAGTAGTTACATGTGGAATTAGAAGGAGTGCAATAAACAGATGTGACAAAAGAACAGATTAACTAGTGTTTCCTTAATGATCTAATTTAATCAATGCTGGCAGAGGTACTACCATATTTGTACTCTACCATCCAAATACCCTGCATTTGACAGGAAATTGTAATAATACTTAAGAGGTTGAAGTAAAAAAGGTCACCTAGAATGCCAAATCCACACAGAAGAGGCCCATCCTGTAGGAGGCACAATTTTAAAGGCACTCAGGAATTAATTTTCAAGACATTTCAAAGGCAGGAAAATTATGGGAAAAAAAGGAAAAGGAAAAGATCAGAGATGGTATTTTCGCCCTGAAAAAGGATGGAGAAAACATTTGCAACTATAAACTAAATGTTTAGTTCCTAATCTCTATAAAATTTTGTGAGAATGGTCTATATAGTTATTGAGAGTATCTTCAATGAATGTGTCTCGTTACTATTCATTGAATAAAGAAACTTTCTCTTTAGAACAAAATACATCCTCAAAGGTTCTTTTCCAGCAAGGTATCAGTTACCATGACCTTGGTAACATAAAGTTCTATGAGAGATATGACCAATTATTAAAGATAATATATATATTAATCATTGAGTTTCATCATCAAGCAAGAAACAATAAAATTGGAAGTTGTTCTTATCTTAGGTGTTTGCTACTGTAACAGAGTGCTTTATGCAGACAAATAGAAGAAAGCTTTCTTATTGATGCCAACATTTTCCAAATGTTCTTATTTGCAGATGATAATGCATGATTGAATTAAGCTATGAAACTCAACAATATCTCCTTATTGAACTATATAGTTATTTAAAGAGTTTGACCATGGGGATGTATTGGAAAAACAAAGTGGATATAAAGTGTGTATTACCTAGATTATTGCAAAGATCAATTGTATGGGTGGCCCATGGAGTGAATTGGTAGAGACTGATCTAGGACTATAGTTAAACAGGAAAGTACTTTGATTGTGTTGCATTTGGGTGGTTGCCCAAGGCTTTCAGTGACTCCAAGCTGCTTCACTGCCACAAAAGCCCAACATTTTAACAAAAATCTTCTCCTAGAAATGCTACATGGGCTGGTACTAGGGAGGCAATGTGGCACAATATAAAGTATGTTGGATTTGCAGTCAACCTACATTGCAATACTGGCTCTGTTTCATAGGATCTGGATCACTGTGAGCAAGAGGATTTCACCTATGTAGGCCTCAACTATAGTTTCCTCAACTATGAAATGAGGCAGTTGGACTAGATAGAAGGCCTCTGATATTCATTCCAGCTCCCGATCTGTGATCCTGTTATGATACCAGAAGAATAAAAGTTGCGAAGGACAATGAAAAGATGACTGGTTGGTAGGTTAAGTAGGCCGTGCCATGTGACTGGAGATGATTCATACGTGAGAACAAGGATAAAGGGTATCAATAAGAACATGGGGACTTAGAAAAAGGGAGTGGGCTAGTTATGTGGCAAGAGTCAGCAGCAAAGTGTATTCTCCCGAGGGTTGTACTGGTCCCCACAAAATATTGGAAGAACCAGAGAAAGGCCTTTCGCACATTGAATGGATCAGTTATGAAGGTCTTGCAGGAAGATTTGGGCAAGAATTACCCAGAATAAGATGATATGAAGAGAGGGAGTGCCCATGCCAGTTAGATCCATTGAAGTTTCAGAGTTGGCAGCATGGAAGAGCCTCTCAAATCAGCTTAAAGAAGCCCCTGCATGACTGACTCAAGAACTTCAATGAACCTTATCTTCTTGAGGGTCAGAGCAGCTCTCAGGAGGACCAGAAGTGTACTCAGCTTCATCTCAGCTTCTGTGTTTCTGACTCCCTTCTCTGCCATAGCTTCAGACAACTTTATTCAATTTATTTCTCCTCTTTTAAAGACTGCTTCATGAGGTGGATGATGAGGAATCAGTTAGTCTGGAGATCATCAGCTCTGACATGACTAGTACTACTCTCAATATCTTTGTGAAGACTTCAGGGAAGTCATTTCTTCAGTGTCTGTTTCATTCCTCATTAATGACTTCTCAAGTCTAGGGTAGCTGCCTCCGTTGCCTGACCATGTACTGTTACCACCCATGAAATGCTAAGAGAACATTTCCTTTGTACACCTATGTATTTTATTTTCTTCACTTAAAAACATTGGGTATACCCCTATGCAATATTTTTGAGAGGCTATAGACAAGATTTCTTCAGGATGAAGAGATGTTTGGGTGGGTAGAAATCTTCACTGTTGAAGCAAATAGCCATGTTGGGTCCCAGAGTCATGTAGGTATCAATGAACCATCAAGCAATACCAAGGTTAGGTTTCACTATAAACCCAGGGAGTAGTCTTCACATGAGCACTGTGGAAAGCATTATAACCTGGTCATCCTTCTTTTTCATCACATCCCCATTGCTGATTAAAAATGCCACCAACTACAGAATCCTAAATACTGAAGGATAACATTGCCTATGTAGTAAGCTTTATGGGGTAGGAGGATAAAATTGTTGGCTAAAATAAAATGCTTTTTTTCCCATGTAGACTCAACATAGCCACATTATTTTGGTCCCCTGCTATAGATAAAGTTGGCTGTACCTTTGCATTTTTCTCTGCCTGATTTATGATTGTGTACATTTTCTGTACCAATCTTTTAACCTAGCCATTTAACCATGGCAAGATTAATTTTCCTCCCCAGTTTGATTACTTTAGTCATTTACATGTAGGGTTTAAAGTAGGTCTCAAAGTGTGTTTCCTTTTAAGAAATTTAAAGAAGTGAAAAAGGAAGCATAAACGTGCAGACTTTCAATAGGGAGCCTGGAAAATTGTTGTATTCCAACAAAGTCTGCATGACTGGAAGGATATAAAAATACTGTGTATGACTCCTTTGAATGCATCTAAAGAAAAGAGATTTGTACATTTATAAGCCAGCTTAAGAGTTGTAATCATCCAGTGTGCACACTTTGCAAATGAGCCCACTGAATTTTCTTCTATTTCTTCCAAATGGAATTTTTGCCCATGTTAACTTTAATACCAAATCAACATCAAGAATTTTATTGACTCCTAGTTATAGACAATCTTAATGATATAGCTTTGAATCATTAAATGTAGCAAAGAGGTAGAAAAGATCACTTTTTCATGATTTAATGACCCCCTTCTCATCAAAAGTTCAATATTTCCTCCCTCCTCAGATGTCCCAAATAAAATACAGCTTTAGGTTGAAACAAATAGGTAAACACATAAAAATAAACCATACTGTACTATTGCTGAACTTGTCAACCCGAGATTGGAGAAATAGTGAGATGATTCAGGTTGGAGAGTCAGGAAGATGCTAGGACAGTTATACACACACAATTGTATTTCGGTTTAACTGGTTTCTTTTGTAATCCTATATATTTTATTTTATGCATTTAAAAACATAATTCTGAGAAGGGGTCCAGAGGCTTCACCAGACTGACTGCCCAAGGGGTCCAAGACATACAAATAAGTTGAAGATCTCAGTTTTGTAGAGCAGGTGGGAGAAGGGCATCCCTCTATGGCAGGGGTTCTTGTTCCTTTTTGTGTCGTGAACCCCACTGGCAGTCTACGGAAGTCTAGCTGTTTAATATCTGTTAGGGCTTTCTCATTATCATTCCCAAATACTGACATCTCTATGGGGACTGATGGAGGACCCAGGGTCCGCAACTTCCTGTCAATTCCATAAGCAGGAATTATTTGATTTATCTAGAACCCATTTTCCACTCAACTGGATTGGATTAGCACTGAACAAGATTGGATTCATTCCAATCAATCAATCAAGCAACATATATTTCTTAGATACCAACTAGATGTCAGGTAGTCTGTTAAGTTCTGGAGAGACAAAGAAAAAAAAAGCAAACGAGCCCCTGTCCTCAAGGGGCTAGCATTCTGTAGGAGGAGACAACACGTTACTCTTGTAGTATTTGTAACTTTTAGTAGCAGTTGGCAGGGAAGGACTCATCTTGGAGGTGATAGCGCAGTGTCTGGCACATAGCAGGCACTTAATAAATGCTTATTGAATTGAATTGGTGCTCTTGATCTCAGTTTTGAAAGACAGTAGGAGTGCAAGGCTTGGAGGTGAAGAGTATTGCATTCCAGGTATGGGGGACAGCCTGTACAATTGTCATTCCCACATTTCAAACCAACATTGGCTCCAATGGTCTCTGTGCATTCAGAAGCCTTTCCTTCCTTAACCTTCAATATTCACCACTCTGCACACCCTCACTTTAGTTTATTAGATTCATTCTCTTCCTTTCTCTTATGCCCTGATCTACTTGAGCAACCACTGCTTTTGGATCAATTAATCAATTGAGAGACATTAAGTCTCTGCTATGTGCCAAGCACCATGGTTAAGCACCGAGGGATACAAAGAGAAAGAAAGAAAGAATCTCTGTTCCCCCAAAGTTTCCATTCTATCCATCACAATTGCCATCTAGTCCACAGGCTAGAGTTCACTGGAGCTCAGTACCACCACAACCAGTGATCAGGGCATTAAGACCAAGTGTTTTACAATCCATGTGGTAATTAACTATTGCGGACAGCTGTATGAATGCTGCCTCTTGCCTGCACAGCTGTCTGCTGTCCTCTGAGATTCTCAGTATTAACAGTTTGTAAGTATTACTGAAATAGCTAAAAAAAAATGGGGGTGGGGGTGGTGTGGTTAATTCATATCCTGTCCCAGGTGGCAAACACTCTGAGAACAGTGCCCCTTACTGTCCGGGCTAGTCTCCTTCTTGTTATGTTTCTGAGCATAAGCCTAGTAGTAAAAACTTTATTGGTAAAAGGATGTTTTAATTGCTCTTTTCTTTGAAAAGAGCCTATGTTTAACTCAAACAACAAAGAGTCTATTTGGAAGCACAACCCACTCAGTTTGGGATTTTGACTGGGACAAGTTGACTGGACTTCCAGATGCTTTTGTGTGTGGTCTTGGAGAGAAAGATGGAGACTTTATTGCAGTACAAAGATGAAACCTTATGAAAGTCCAGAAAGGAGTTCAGCCAACCTAACTCTTCTGTGAATACTAAAAAAATACCTTCTCAATGAATATTCTGTTAGGAATAGAATCAAGGAGAATTTGGAAAAGCTTAAAGATTTTTAAATAGCACATATGCTTAGAATACGAATCTTACATGGAAATGTTTTTTGCTGTTCTTTTACTTTTAGAAATTTCACAGAGGTCAGCCAGAATCTTGTCCAGGGAAAGGTTGCCATCATTTATAATGATGCATTAGATAGTCCCTCCCTGCAGAAACCAAGCAGAGTATGGGTGAACTTTGTTCTATTTGAATCAGTGAAATTCTCTGGCCAGTATTCATTTAATAATTCTCCTATTACCAAGATATTGTACCATCCTCCCACCCTACTCTGCTGAAATTACATATTCTTACAATCTGATTAATTATGTATAGTGATTACTTTGTTTTTCACTTCTCAAAAACCCAATTTGACATGTCACTTTTCTTTCATTTTCTCTCCAATGATATTTCCGTGAATGGACACAAGTTTTCCCCTCTGGAGACTTCTGTTGACTGGATGATACCATCTGTGTAGATGTGTTTAGTGACTGTTTTCAATGTTTTTAGAACTGTGTTTAATTGATAATCAGGACGGAGTCCCAGTGATTAGAAAAGTTGACTTCCTTGTTGATAAACAGTATTTGTCACACTAATGTTTCAGGCCTTCTAATTAGTGA
>NW_020954577.1:41600850-41631907 GCF_900497805.2 Vombatus ursinus
TACTATTATATGAAATCATCATATACACACACACACACACATATACATATACATATATACACATATGTATATATAAAATCTATCCGTACACACATGCACACATACTGAGTGCACAGTAATGAATGAGGGAGGAGTGGTAGTAATAGTAGACCTTTCATGTATGGACAAACTAAAATGGTGAAGGCTATTCATTCTTTTAAGATGAAAACTGAAGGGGCAGCTAGGTGGTGCAGGGAATAGAGTACCAGCCCTGAAGTCAGGATGGACCTGAGTTCAAATCCGGCCTCAGACCAAACACTTGACACTTACCAGCTGTGTGACCCTGGGCAAATCACTTAACCTCAATTGCCTAAAAAAAAAACAAAAAAAACTGAGATGCAATAGGACTGTAATATAAAAATAATAAGAAGTGATTGATTGGATGCCCCCACTGAGGTTCTCCTCAGCTCTCTGTCATGGTGTGGAAGTGATATTGTATAAGTTACTTCATGTTTCTGTAGTCTAATATACAACATGGAGCTAATCCCTGCTCTATTCATTGCATGAGGTTACAATACAGTAAGATAATATATGTAAGCATTCTTTGTAAGATAATTGCTATGCTAATATAAAGTATTACTATGCACTCTCATAGACTCATGTGTCCTATTCAAACATTGCTACGTACCTTCCACAAACTCCTGTTGCAAACTCCTGATTTTGAGCTCTAAACTTCTCCGTCTGTCACCATTTTGAAACTTCAAGAAACTGCAAGAGTTGGAAGGATAGTGGGGAGAAATGGGTAGGCAGTAACCCAGCAGGAAGATAGTTTGAGCTCTGGATCTGGGTAGGTGTTGTAGGCTCTAACCAGTCAGAACGGCACAACCTTCAGTGACCTCTGTAGCCTTAGATGACCTTTGTGGTTCCTTCCAACTCTAAATTTATACTGTATGGCCCTAGGATCCTGTGAGTGTAAGAGAGCCAAAATTCATATCCACATTCAAACTGACCAGGGCATGAAATCTAGATTACTGTGGAGCAAAGCTCATACTATCATTAGGGTCCTGGTTCTAGCTGGAAGAGAAATGTGTCTATTAAAACTGAAGTTTTTACAATCTGTTGCAGTAAGCTTTCCTGTCAATAAAAGACAATACACATACCATTTACTAATGTGTGAGAATTACAGATGTCGCATGTCAGGTCTGAATATGTCACTTCTATGCTCAAGAATATTCACTGGATCCAAGATAAAACAGAAACCTCTTCTCAACTTGGCATTTAAAGCCCTTCACCATCTGCTTCCAGACTATCCTTTCATATTTATTCTACGTTATTCTCTTCCTGTACTATATTCTAGACAAACAAATGTGGTAGCTATTCCCCAAATTTAATATTCTTTACTCAGCCTCCACACCTTTATTCAGCCTCATCTCTGGACCACACTCTTTCCTCATTGCCCCCTCTTAGGATTCCTAAGCTTCCTTCAAAGGCTCAGATCTGAGGCTGCCTCCTGCATAAAGCCCTGCTGTATCTCCTTAGCTGGTTGCGCTCCCTTCTTCCTCAAATGAGTTTTAGTTTACATGTATTATTTTTTTAGCAGAAGGTAAACTCCTTGAAGGAAGTGTCATTTGTTTGTCTTTGTATCTTCAAAGAACACCTAATGCTGTCCCTTACTGTGGTAAGTACTTAATAAATGAGGCAGCTAGGTGGCTGAGAGGATAAAGCACTGGGCTTATGGGCAGGAAGATCAGAATTCAAATCCCTACTCAGACACTCACTAGCTGTGTGATCCTGGGCAAGTCACTAGACCTCTGTTTGCCTCAGTTTACTACTCTGTACAATGAACTGAAGAAGGAGATGGCAGACCACCTCAGTATCTTTGCCAAGAAAAGCCTAGGGATAATATTGGCATGGGGTCATGAAGAATCAGACACAACTAAACGACTGAAAAACAACAACTTAATAAATATTTGTTAAATTAAATTGAATTGAATTGTAGCTGAGATCACATCCTTACTTAGTATTGTCATGGGATGACATTTCCTACTTTCCCTTTTTCCTTAGTCTGATAATTGGTAGTGCTTCATGGAAGGATAACAAAGGATGACTAATGAATGAAGTAGCTAGCATCAATTCCTTTTCATGTGCATTAACCTGACTTCAGACTTTAGTTCCTACACAGTCTGCTGCCTTGAAATCCATAGTTATTCTTTGCTCCTCTTCAAGGTCCATTAAAAGTCCCTCCCTTTCTTTCCTGACCTCATGTGATGTGATTGCTTCTGTCTCTGATTCAAGTGATGTTTGTCTTAAACCTTTAGCCTCTTTCATTTCTGTTGTTGTTCAGTAGTTTTCAGTTATATCTGACTCTTTGTCACCCCATTTGAGGTTTTCTTGGCAGAGATACTGGAGTGGTTTGCCATTTCCTTCTCTAGCTCATTTTTACAGAGAAGGGAAACTGCAGCAAACAGAGGTTAGTTACTTACGCAGGGTCACACAGCTACCAAGTGTCTGAAGCCAGATCTGAACTCATGAAGATGAGTCTTTCTGAGTCTGGGACCAGTGCTCTATCCATCTTTTTCTAACTCTACTATAAAAATATTTATTTTTCCATATATAACCAGGCTTCCAACCAAGCCGAGGGTATTTTGTGTGTGCCCCCTGCTCCCTGGGCCTCAGTTTCCTCATCTTACAGTTGAGGAGATTGGACTGGATGGTCTCCATGGTCCCTTCCAACTCTTGATTTACAATCTTATATGTGTGTGTATAAAATCCTCTCTGAGCCTCAGGCCGCTTCCTATGATTTATCTGCTAAGTTTCAGCTGGGTTGTGTCTGCTTTGCTGGAGTGGCTTCCCATCCCATTAAAATCTCACAGATCTTTCTTGATGGGTTGATATATTCTGACACACCTGTGTGAATGCTGTCTCTCCCATGAGGTCATGGAGGGCAGGCACTAAGTCATATATTGCTTTTGTAGCTCACGGAATAGATGTCTGATAAATGTCTGTTGAACAGAAATCAGCCGTAGCACAGTCTTCGTGTAGCTGCCTCTGTAGGTGCCTCCTGGGGTATTTTGTAGCAGTGGTTGTCTGTTTGTTCAGTCTTGCTGGACCTTAACCAACAAGTCATTGAAAGTATAAACTATGTGAGCTGAGGTGTCTGTAATGTCAAGACCTCCATGCAGCTGATTCATCCCCCTTAGTGGATTTATGAAAATGTAAAAGCAGTTAGTGTCACATTAATGCAGAGTGAGCATTTTTTCCTCATTCCACTTTTTATTCATATAGCATTTCTTATTCATTTCCTTAAGTGGTGTTTCCTGAGCAGGTAATGCAAGGGCTGTGGGAGATGGAGGCAGAATCATGGCTCTGGGACTGGCCATCGTGTGGTTCATAGGTGCCAATGAATAGCCCTCGACTTCCCTCCTCCGCTGAATCCCATCCATATTGTCCCAGGGATGTGGAGCCTGGCTGAAGATTACTGTGGAGTTGAGAGTAGAAAGACCCGCCTTTGTATGGCAAAGCACTGTGTGCATCCATCATCTTTTTACTTGCAGCAGCCTAAGTGGATGGTTGTATCCATTTTGATTAGCAGGCTAATCAATAGCAGGGCAGACAGATGCCCACAGGCTTGATCCCAGGAGAGCCTATAGTTCAAGGCAAAGGAAGATGTTCATTCTCTTCCTTCATTGTCTTCCTTGTTGAGATCACATTTTTTTGTCCAAGAGCTTTAGAGTGTTGGTGATGGGCAGCATGAACATTGTGTATAGGTCTAGTGTTTAGCACATTGTCTGGCATATAGTAGGCACATAATAAATGCTAGTTGACTGAATGACTGACTGACAGAATCTGATAATTGTGTTGGAGATTCCGAGTAGATGGTGCTTTGCTTATGTGGCCAAAGCTGAAACACAAAATGTTTCCAGGGCAGGTGATTTCCTAAAGATTCAAGATTTCTCTACAATTCTAACTTGTTTGACCAGTGGATAGAAACTAAAGATTTATGGCAATGGCAGAAAAGAGGGACTGTGAAAGGGACCGTTAAGGAACTACACACTACACATTGGTCTTTTTTCAGAAGTGTGCAGGAACCTAAAGAATGCAAGGGTTTTTGAGGCTCTTGTCTTGAATTTCCAAAGTCAGCCTGGAGTGTCAGTTGCTATTTGGGGAGCGTTGATTTTACTTCATAACTTTCTGGGCAGGCCAGCCAGGGGCAGTGAAGTCTGGGAAGAACATACTGAGACATCCCGTGCCTCTGACTGAAGGACCTGTCTTTTGCGTTCTGCTTGTTTTCTCTTCTGTCTTTGCCCCTCCCTTCTTTGTCATTTGGTAAATCTATAATACTCATGTTTCTGGCTGAGGAATAGGTGTCAGCAGAAAAAAAATAATTGGAATTTATTCTTATTAATTATTGACCAAGCGTATGACAACCTCCTGGTTATCCTTGGAAGTAGTAATAGTGGTAAGAAGGAGAAGTGCTAATAAAAACTAAATCCAAAGCAGCAATTCCGTCCTTCCTCTCCCCTTCCTCCTATTATACCCTTGGTTCAAGGATGAGTTTCCTGCTATCCATTCTTTAGCCTTTATTAAAGCTACTTTCTTTCCTCAAATAAGCACTTGATTTCTGAAAATTTCCATAAGCAGGAAAGGCAAAAGGCAAGAGACCTGTTGCTATGGGCTGTGATTTCCATGAGGCAATGCACGTGCGTGCGAGCACATACACACACACACACACACACACACACACACACACACACACACACACAGAGGCATTAGCATAAGCAGGTTCTGATTATGTCTTGATTGCACTCACTAGTTTGGATTGTGCTAACTGGTCCTTCACCTTTCTGTTTCATTCTTGCAGGCTGCTTGGTCAGGATGCCATGGTTAACCTTTGGCTTTCTATTTTCAGCCTGTGATTAGGGTGAGCCTTTCATTTCCATCCCACACCCTATGAGCTGGCATGGAAACCCCTTCTTTTAAAAATTCCATTCCTCCAGCCAGCTGCTGGGCTGGATCTTGTACTTGTTTGGAATGGCCGGGGCACAGGGAACTCCTGTAGTCTGGGTGGCAGTGTGGTATAGGCAGAGAGGGTGTTGTCCTAAATGGGCCCCTGCCAGGTACCCACACTTCAGAGAGTGGTACACTTGGAATCAGGAGAAACCTGGGATCTTATCTCACCTCCAGCACACTGATTCGGTTATGTGACCTGCTGCAAACCACATAACTGAGCTTTATTTTTCCCATCTATAAAATGCGAAAGGAGACATTGTATGTCTAGCATTTTGTAAGACTTAAAATTATATTTACATGTTAACCATTATCTTATTAGGGTCCCATGTGTTTTTCCCTCTGCTGTTCCAGCAGGTTGTTGCAAATGAAGCCCACTAATTCTGAGGGTCGCCTGCTGCTTCTGGCTGCAGCCTGCTATGGGGGGCAGGGAAATATACAGCCCAGGGCTCACTTCCCTGCATCCCTGGGGGTCATTAGTGGTTCTCTAAAGCCTCTGCTTCTTTTCAGATGGAATCACCATTTCTCCAAGCTTTTGTAGTTTTTGGATTCCAGGATTATAAATTTAGGCTCGGAAGGGACCTCAGCGGTTGTCTTTTCTCCTCCCCTCATTTTGCAGATACCAAGGACCAAACAAATAAAATGACTTGTCCTGCCTCACCCAGGTAATGAAGTGGCGGAGCCCAGATTCAGGCTCAGGTCTGCTTCTCATTACACTGGTTCACATGATCATTTGAATGAATTCCCTAAACTGTCATCAGGTATGAATTACTATAAGGCAATAGATTTTTGTTGCCTTCAAGAGTTCCAAGGCAATATAAATTCAGAAAATCTTAGTGTTGTTAGGAACGTGACAAGTCCTCTGCTTTAACTTTCTACCACCTACTGGTATCCCTTCCACAGAAATCCTGACAAGTGTTCACCTATTCTGTTGCTTGAACACTGGCAGTGATGGGGAAATCACTCCTTTGCACAGTAGCATTCCAGCTCAAAACCACTCTAATTGTTAAAAGATTTTCCTTCTATTCAGCCAAAGTCTGTCTCCCTACAACTTTCCCTCATTAATTCCAGTTCCATCCTCTGGAAGTGCCTCTAATAAGTTTAATCTTTCTTCCAGGTGACAGCCCTTCAAATATTTGAAGACATTTGTCATAGCCGCCCTAAGTTTCTCATCTCTAGCGTAAATTCTCTGGAAGTCATGTTTCCTTCAGCTGTTACTTGTATGATGTGATTCTGAGTTTCCTCACTGTCCTGGTTGTTCTACTTTACCAATGTCCCTTTTACAATTTGGTGCCCTGCAGTGAACACGGTGTTCTAGATGAAGCCCAACCAATACGTAGTACAAGACAACGGCCTCCTTTATTTTGGCTGCTTTTTTCTGTTAATGCAGCTGAAGTTTCTAATAGCTTTTTTGAAAGCCATAATATCAAGCACACAATAAACTCAAACCCTTAAATGCTTTTCACATGAATTGCTGTGAAGCCAGGTTTCCACTCTCCTGCTCTGGGCCAGATTATTATTTTTTCTACCTCAGTACAGGACTTTAACCCCATTAGGTTTCATCTGGCTCATCTAAGCCTCTCATTTCTGCCTGGTGAGACCTTTTTGGATCCTATTCCTGTTAGCTATGTTAGGGCCACCTGGTTACCCTTTAGAAGGGATAGATTTACTAAATACAATGATGCATCTTTTTCTCCTGGGGCTAATAACAGACATCTTCACATCTGCCGATGCTTGTGAACCTTCCTTGTTTTAAGCCCATTCCTCCCTCCTACATGGCCCCCACCCCACCTCCCTCCTCCTCCAAGCGGGGACTCTGTGCCGTTTCCTGGTGATCTAGCTTCACCCTTTGTGGGAAAAGATGGGACCTCTAGCCTAGCAAAATGGGGTCAGAGTTTCTCCTCCTTTCCTTTCTTTTCTACTACAGTCTTCCAGTTACCAGTCTCTTGACACTGACTTCAATTTCCCTCAGTCTCCTGGAATCTTTTTCATTCTGGCTTAATTTCTGGATTAAACCTCAAGGGCTGGAATGGAACAGAGGTGATCTAGTCCAACCATCTCATTTTACAGATGATGACCTGAGGCCAGGAAATGTTAACTAGCTCATCCAGGGCCCACAGGCTTTGCAAATTCAGGGCTCTTTTCACTCTACTAGGTTGCCTCCTTCATATATTACTTCTTCCATCCTATCTAATGATGATGATGATGATGAAGATGATGCTAATCATAATAACGCACACACATGTATTACTATCATGTGTTCAAACCACTTTCCTGATCTCCCCATTGCTATGCCTTATAATTACAAGCAAACACAAATAGCCCTATGAGGTTGGTAAATTCATGTACTATTGTATCCATTTTACACACAAGGAGATTGAAGATCTGAGAAGTTAAATGACTTGCCCGTGGTCATACAGATAGTAAGCATGCACTTTCTCTAAGAAGCCAGAGTACAGAGAAAAAAAAAAGTTCTGATGATGATCCTCTCAAATGAGGGGGTCAATTGACATTTTATACATACATACATACATACATACATATACACATATATAAAATATAAATATTTGTGTGTGTGTATATATAAATGTATATGTGTTTATGTGTGTGTAGACACACACATACACACATAATTGGTGAGTGCCTCAAGAGAAGCAGACACAAACCCATATTTTACAGGGTGCAGGAACTGTTTCATTAGTTTCAGCCTCTCTTAGATCAGAAGCAGGGTTATTGGCCTATGGTGATTTACATGATAATTCCTCCCTCTCATTAGCTAAGATAGTCCTACTGTTGATATCTGGCCATGTTTAGGTATCTTTGCAACTTTTTTCCTTTCTTCTCTCTTCCTGATAGACCCCTGCTTACTGTGTAAGCATTTACCCCAAGCTGGCTTAACTCAGAATCCTTGAACAATTACAAGTCACAATCAGCCAACTCGTAAAGACCCTTGATTAAAATATTCAAGGGTGTGTAATATTTCTTCCCATCTCAATTCAATTAGGTTCAAAAAGCATATATTAAATGCCTACTAAATATTAGATACTGTAGGTATAAAGAGTGGAATAAAACTCTCTCTGCCTTCAGGGAGCTTCCTTTGGACATTTCTTTTGCCACGTCTTTTCCCAGTACCATTGGGAGCAGATTTTTGGTGTTTAAAATTAAAGAGGGAGGTATGCATGCACTACAGCTCTGGTTCCCATTATTTTCAAGTATGAACAGTTTTTTAACATCTGAAAAATTTTCAGACCTCCCTGCCTCATGCTAATAACTGCAATTAATATTTGTTAATTAAGAACATACCTAATGGCAGAAAGCTACTATGAATTCAGAAACATTTTATATGTACTTGTGTTATATTAATTAAAACATATTTGAAAAATACTAATGCATGAGATATATTATTCAAGGTACAAAATTTTCTTGTGTGAAATTAAATCTGGATTTTCAGATCCATTGCAGTAACTTCACGACCCTTTCAATGTCTCTAATGTCCAGATTGGGGGCAATTTGACGGAAGGAACAAAACCCTAAAACATATTTCAAATCCATCTGCATTTTCATGCCTTAGAATGAAAAAAATCATTTTTAACTGAATGACTTTTACCTAAGAAAAAGAAGTGGCTTCTTTCTACCTAATAAGAATACCTTTTAAACCAACTGTAACAAAAGTCCATGTAAGCTGGACTCAAATGCTGACTTCTCATTTTTATTTAATTCTTAACCCTGTGGGGTTTCCTTTGCATTTTGGAGGTCACTGTGTACATTGTCCTGCCTCTGTTCAGTTCACTCTGAGTCAGTTTTCAGTTCATAGAATTCTTCCCATGTTTTTTCTGACTCTTTCCTATTTATCATTTCTTTTGGCCCAACATGGTTCTATTATGTTCACATACTGTGATTTGTTCAACCATTTCCCAACTGATGGACATTTACTTTATTTCTGGTTCTTTGCTACAACAAAGGAAGTGCTGTTTCGAATAGCTTTATGCCTATCAATCTTTTTTCTCTATCATGGACTTCCTTGGGGGTATAGGCCTGGTAGTAGAATTAGTGAGGAACAGTTTAGTGACAATTGCACTGCCTAGTGTTTCAAATATACAGTTTAGTGACTTTGGGTATAGTTTCAAATTGCTTACTAAAATGGGTAGAACAAATTATCTCCATCAGAATTACATTACTATGCCTGACACCCTACATCATCTCTGACAACTGCCATTTTAATTTTTTTGTCATCTTTACCAATCTTATTGGTATGAGATGGGACTTCAGAGTTATTTTAATTTGAATATCTCTATTAGTGATTTTGGAGCATTTTCCCATATTGATAGCTTGTATGTCTTCCTTTGAGAACTGCCCTTTGAGAACTGCCTGTTCATATCCTTTGACCATTTTTAAAAATTGGAACATGGTGGCACATTACAGATACAGTGTTGGGCTTGGAGTCACAAAAACCTGAGGTCACATCTTGCCTCAGGTACTGACTACATGTATGATCCTGTTCAAGACACTTGACTTCCATGTGCCTCATCTGCCTCATTTGTAAAATGGGCATCATACTAGCACCTCCCTCGCAGGATTATTGTGAAAATTTAATGAGTTAATGGATGTAAAGTGATTTGTGAACCTTAAATTGCTGTGTAAACGCTAGTAGCTAACAAAATCTATGTCAGAAAAATTTACTAGCTGCTAACTGTTCCCCTTCTGACTCTAATTGCACTGATTTTGCTTGTGCAAAAGCTCATCAATTTTACATCGACAAAATTTTCCATTTGGTCATCATTATCACCACCATCAACTGTGATATTGGATGTGTTGATGCTGATCTCCACTATTCTGCAGTACAAAATCAATTCACTTTTTTCCAAGTAGCATTAAAGAGAACATGATTGGACCAACGTCGGCACACACAAGTATAAAGAAATGAAAACTCACGGGAACCTGGTCCCCAAATTTTGCTACTAACACAGCTTTACAAACATTTCCTGAGGTCATTCAATCTACAGGATCCTTTTTGATTTATCAGCCATGTAAGCATTGCTCCTTCCTCTCCCCCCTGCACTCACTGTCCCTTTATTTTAATTTAATTTATTCATTGGACTTCCTCTTGCCCGTGCCTGTGTTATTAGGTATAAAAGAAAAAAAAGTCTTCCCAAAGCAGGAACTCTAGATTCTACTGTACATTTCCATAAAAAGTAAGCATAAAGAAGGAAGAGGCTGTGCTATTATTTTTCATTAAGTGCATTGCTTTTAAAAGAAGCAAAATGGAGACACTTGAAAATGCAAATTCTACCAGCTGCCTCCTTAATTAAACCCATATTGTCTAGTGATTTGATGTGGTTTGCCATTGTTTCACAATCTAGTGAGATAGTTTGAGTGTGTTGATACCACCTAATAACCACTACTGGAGAAAAAAAAATACAACATCTCCAAAAGTATTCCCTCCTAAGGGTGAATCAGAGGCATCATCTTCAGGTATAAAGGAGAGAACTGATTTTGCCCAGTAGATTTTCTTTGGTATTGGGAAGTTTCTATCATTGAAATTCACAGACAATTCTCCAAATACCATTTTAGCTGAGTTTCTACTTTAAAGAATCTTTTACCAGAACTGCAAGTTAGGAAAACAATTAGGTTTGCTCTTTCCCTTCCCTTCTCTGTTTATGATCTCTTGGCTCTGCCAGGGCCAGCGAGATAATTCTGTGGAAAGAATATGGGAAGTAGTCCAAAGAACTGATTTTGAGTCCCAGCTCTGCCCCTTCTTCTCTGTGTGATATCTTTGGGCCTCAGTTTCCTCATCCATAACAGGAGAGGGTGGTCCCTTTCAGCTTTAAATCTAGGGTTCTATGACTAGTGAACCACCTAATGGCACAGGGCAGAAGACTCAGTTTCCTATTGAGTGTCAACTTTGTGATCAGCACAATGCTGGGTCTTCTCAGAGATAAAAAGAAAGCTACCATCTTTAGCTTGAAGTCTAGTTGGGAAGACCAGGCATATCACTCAGTCACTAAGTGTTTATTAAGCACTTACTTTATGCCACAAACTGAGCATAATTCCATGCCTTCAAGGGATGTCTTTGCCAGTGAATATGATGCTCTAGTTCCAGGATAGACTATTTACTTAATGATGTTTCTTCTTCTTCTTCTTCTTCTTCTTCTTTTTCCTCTTCTTCCTCCTCCTCTTCCTCCTCCTTTTCCTCTTTCTCTTCTTCCATCAAGGCCAGGCTGGTATAAAGTTATAGAGAGGAATGAATGAAAATGCATTTATTAAGTACCATGTGTCAAGGCACTTGGGACACAAAGATCAAAAAGGTCCAGTCCCTGACCTCAAAGTGCTTACATTTTTTAAAACGAATATTATTTTTATTATGTTTTATTTTACTTTTCACGTTCTTTCCCTCCTTATCTTTTCCTTCCCCGTTAAGAAAGCAAGTAAAAAGTAAAGTTATTACAAACACATGTGGTTAAGTAAAATGCACTCCTATATTGGCCATACCAAAAAAATAATATACTGAAATCTGTACAAGTCCATCACCTCTATATCCGGAAGTGGCTAGCATGATTCACGAGTTCTCTATAATTGTGATTGGTCATTGTGTTTATCAAAGTAAAGGGCTTATTCTCACAGGAGAAACAACACATATTAGAGTGTATTGTCTGGGAAAGGGTGAAGTCATGGTGGCGGGAACCATAGGGACATCAATGTACATTTTCCAGAAACAATGGTACTATAATAATGATTTGAGTAGTCCAGAAGATCTTATTATCTAGAATGAAGGAAGTTATAATCTGGCTGTGATCTGCCTTCAGTAAACTACATCTGAGTATTGTGTTCTATTTCGGGCACTTCGTTTTAAGAAAGACAGTAATAAAATGGAGAGTTCCCAAAGAAGGTGATAAAGATGGTGAAGGAAGTTGGACATGCCCTTTTGAGAAGAGATTTAGGGGGCCTGTGTTAGTGATTTACAAATATTTGAAGTGCTGTTATAGGGAAGAAGGATAAGATCTTTTCTACTAGTACTCGAGAGCAGAACTAAGAGCGATTAGTGAAAGAGAGACACAGATTTGGAAAGCAATGTCATATAAAAATGATGAATGTTAAGACAGAAAGATTTGGGTTTAAATTCTGCCTCATACTTCATAGCTGTGTGATCACAGCCAAATCAATTCACTTATTTGAACCTCAGTGTCCTCATTTAGAAAATGGGGTTAATAACTATTATATTCCTTATAAGGTTGTTGTGAGGTTCAATTTAGATAACATGTAAAAGATAGATAACTTTGCAAACTTTAAAAGCATATGTAAATGTTAGTTATTACTATCTTCGTCATGACTATTATTGCTATTATTATTACTTGGTTTGACTCAATATAAGAAAAAAATTCCCAAGTATGTACATTTTTCCAAAGTAGAATGGACAAAGCAGCTCAGCTATGCAGTGTGTACAGTGCCAAGCCTGAAGTCAAGAAGACTCATCTTTCTGAATTCATATCTGTCCCTGGGCAAGTCACATCACCCTGTTTGCATCAGTTCCTCATCTGTAAGATAAGCTGGAGAAGGAAATGGCAAACCACTCTAGGATCTTTGCCAAGAAAGCCCCAAATGGGGTCATGGAGACATGAGTGAAACGACTGAACAACAGCAAACGTAGAATGTGGTGCTTGGGGAGATAGTGAGTTTCTCATTACTGGAGGTCTTGAAGCAGAGGATAGATGAGCATTTGTCAGATCATATCTGTCCTTAAAAACATAGCACATTATGGGTTCGAGTAGGAGGCATCTGAGGGTCTCTCTCAATTCTGACATTCTATGATTTTATGAGCTACATTCAGGCTAGTAGCTTACTGTTCAGAGATAAGGACAAAGACCTAAATATAGTTATTTCTATAGCTTATCTTCAAACTTCAGCTAGTGGTGCTATGTTCCTGTTTGTTTGCAATATAGTAGCAACATGAGTGCTATTTCCTAAATGTAGAACAGATCAACATGTATGTGATATTAAACCTAAGATTAAATTTGTTTGTTACCAAGTTACTGTGATGTATAATGGAGTGAAATTGATTGAAGCTTATGAGTAATGGGTATTCCTAGGTTGGCATCAGTGCTGTGCTCTGATAACTTGCAGCATTTTCCTACTTTCTTGCTCATCACAGACACAAAAAGGACTGGCTGTTAAATTACATCACATTTATGGATATTCTCATTTCTACTTTCAATAGATTCTTTCAACTTCTGCTAAATTTTAATTTCTCCCTCAAAATCAATTAAAAACAAAAGATAGAAACATGCAGTTTCTGTGTATTTTCTTTTCTTTTTAAGAATTTGTTTTTACTGAGCCACTAAGATTAGCTACTTCCCAAATGGCGGTATTTGTCTGGACAGTTGAGCACACTCTTGAAGCTAAGGGCCACATCAGTGATGTATAATTAGATGGAGGAAAAAATCTCTGCTTTTGGATTCACATATCTGGATATTGACTTGTAATATATGGAAGAAAGGGTCAAAAAGTTTTTTTTTAAATCAAGTTTAATAAGTTATAGGCAACATTTTTGTATTTGCTGCTGCTTAGAGACAGCTGTTTTCCCCAAGGTAATGTGACAGGGAGCTGTCCAGCTTAAGCTCACTTAGGTAAAGCTGGAAAATGGGTCTAGTCCCACACACCCAGGCACGAAAACAAACACACATCCACAAGATTGTGAATGCAGCAAATTGTCTTGATTTTTTTCTTGCTTCTTCATTCACTAACTGTCAGCATACTGGCATCCTGTTGAATCAACTAGATATCCTGAGGGACAGACATGCATTGGCATGTGCCAGAGGGATTAAACCACTACCATCACTACTACCACCTCCATGGTGGAGAAAGCCCCCCTTCTATGCATCAAAGCCCTGCAAAGAGCAGACTCTTTACCTCTTCTGTTTCCCCCTGTTTTGCCTTTGTTTCCAGGCACCTCCATGAGCCATCTAGAGTAGCTATCTCTGTGGAGAAGGGGTCTGCTATCTGAGCTATTGCTACTACCCACTGATGACTAACTGCCAATTATGGATAAGTAAGCAGAGGAACCGGTGAAGAGTAGCACCTCCACCCCCACAACATTCAGCCTGCCCCCTTCAGCCATCATACTTGTGAAGATGTGTCTTGGTAATCATCTCTGCAGGTACATTCCCTGCTTTCAGCAGCCTTAGCTACTGTAGAACAAGAAAACGAAGCACTCACTACCAAAGATAGCCGAGTAATACAGTTGGACTGAACACTGGGCCTGGAACCAGGAAGACCTGAGCTCAAATCCAATCTTGGACAATTACTTGCTGTGTGACTCTGGGCAAGTCTCAACCTCTTCCTCAGTTTCCCCATATGTAAAATGAGGATAATAATAGTACTTACTTCCAGAGTTGTGAGAATCAAATGAGATATTTGTAAAGTTCTTTAAAACATTATACAAATGCTATTATTATTATTATTGTTAAGTTGTCATCAATTATTTGTTTACTTTCCCATTCCCCATATCATACCCTAAGTTCCTTGAGGGCTAGAATAGTTCATGTAACCCAGGGCCTTAGTAGATGGCTAGTAAATATTCATTATTTTGAAATGAAGCCATGAAGAATGAAATCCTTTATCTACATAGAGATAGTTGTCTCCTTGAATTCTACACTTCATTTCCATGGACATTTATTGACCATCTGCCTCATGCCAAACATACCATGTGCTAGGTATTGGAGAAATTAAAGACTAATAATCAAAATTCACAAGTGTTCTGTGCCTACTGTTTGCCAGGTACTCCACTGGGTGCTGAGTATACAAATTAAAAGAACAGAACAAAACTTACTCATGAAAAAGTTAAATATGCAAAATACGTATATACAGAATAAATATAAACATAAACATAATATAAAATATATGTGTTATATAATATAAACATAATAAATAATAATAAAATAAACATAAATACAAATCAATACAAAGTAGTTACCTACAAGGTGGTTTGGGAAAGAGGGCACTAGCAGTTGGGGGGAATGAGGAAAGGCTTCATGTAGAAGGTTAGTGCTTGAACTGTATCTTGAAAGAAGAGAGATATCCACCAGGGTCCAGGTGATGAAGGAGTGTATTCAAGGCATATCAAATGCCCAGTACAAAGGCATGGAAATGGGAGATGGGGTTTGGGGTGTGTGGAATATATGTGGGGAATAGAGAAGCAGCCTTTTAGATGGAACAAAGAGTGGGGGATGGCGTGGGTGGGAATGTACAATGAGTCTCATAAGACAGTTCAGGTGGGGGTTATGAAGGGTGCTAAAAGCTAAACAGAGAAATTTATTTTTTTTTATCCTAAAGGCAAAAAGGAGCCACTAGAGTAAGAAGGGGAACTATGTGGTCAGATCTATGATTAAGGAAAATTACTTTAGCAGCAGAATGTAGGAGGTACTGAACTGGGAAGAGACTTTGGCCAGGAAAATCATTTAGGAGACTGTTGCAATAATTTAAGTGAAAGATGATGAGGGCATGAAACAAGATGGTAGCTTTATGAGTAAAGAGAAGGGGATGTATGGGAGAGTTATTATGGTGGTAGAAGTAGCACAACTTGGCAATTGATTGGCTATGTGGGACAAGAGTGGGAGTTAAAGGTAGCACTATGGTTACAGATCTGGGAGTCTGGAAGAATGACGGTGCCTTCAAAAGATATCAGGAAGTTTGGAAGAGGAGATGGGTTGAGGGGTAAAGATAATGAAATTTGTTTTGGACATGTTGAGTTTAAGATGCCTTCAGGACATCCAGGTTGAAATGTCCAATAGGTAATTTTAATGTAGGATTGAAGCTTAGGGGAATGGTGGTGCTGGATATATAGATCTGTGCTTTGCTGGGGTAATTAAATCAGTGGGAGGTCATAGTATTGAGAGAGAGTGTAGAAAGAGAAGAATAGGGGACTTAGTACAGAGTCTTGGGGGAACACACACATTAGAGCATGTCATCTGGATGAAAAGCAGCATAGGAGACTGAAGAGTCATTAGACAGATTGAATGACCTCCAGAACAGCTAGTGTCATGAAAGCCCAGAGAACAGAGTATCCATGAGGAGAAGGTGGTCAGTAGTGTCAAATACAGCAGAGAAGTTGAGAAGGATGAGGGCTGAAAAAAGAACATCAAATTGGCAATTAAGAAATCATTAATAATGTGGAAGGGAGGAGTTTTCGCTGAGTGGTGAGGTTGGAAGACAGATTGCAAAGAATCAAGGAGTAAGTGAGAGGAGAAGAAATGGAGGCTGTGAGAATAGATGTTTTCCCCGTAGGAATTTAGCTAAGAAGAGGAGGAGAGAGAAGATGATATTTTGAGGCTATGATGGTATCTAGTGAAAGGTATTTTTCTAAGATGGGGGAGATTGGGCATGTTTGAAGGCAATAGGAAAGGAACCAGGAATAGTTAGAAAAATACTGAAAATTAGAAAGGGGTCTGAATGATTGCGGTTGCAGTCAGAGAAGACAGCAAGTTACGCATTCAAGGGCTCATGTAGCCCAGGAGTTGGTCTTTGCATGGGAGAATAGCCCTAATTGTCAGAGACTTGGAGAAATGAGGATGCCTTCGAGGGTTCTGGAGATGAAGAGAGGAGAGAAGAGGGAGGTCACATCAAATGACCTAGTCTTACCACTAAAATAAGAGGTAAGTTCCTCAGTTGGGGGTGGGGTTGAGAACAGGAAAGTATGAGATGCTTGAGAAGAGAAGATATCGAAAAGTTTTTGTGGGAAGTAAAATAGGAAATCAGTTATGGAAGAATAAAATGATTGCCTTGTAGTGAGAGCTTATTTAAAACTGTATAACATGAATTTATAATGTACCGAATTAGCGAGGTCAGGTTTTCCTCCAGCTTCCAGCCCATTTCCTCCAACCCATTCAGAAGCATGTTAGTAGGTGTAGAAGAGGTGGATGGTGGAAATGATCAGGGGCTGAGGTTTGCCAAGAGATGAACAGCCATAGGATGAGGTGGAAAAGGATGTAATATGACAGTGTAATGTACAATTCACTAACTATAAGGTCAAGAGTGGAGATGGAGGGAAATAAAGTCAAAGCAGAGAAAGTATTGAGGAGTGCTATTGTTCCTGCCTTTAAGGAACTTGCCATTTGCCATCTAATTGGGGCAATAAGACAGCTAGTTGCATAAATAAATAATGCAATCTGGAATATGATAACCACATGGGAAAAGTATTAATGTTTGGGGAGGTTCTGAGAATTCATGGGAGGGAAAATTATTTCTATTTAAAGTTAAGGGAGAGGGGAGATCAATGAAGACTTCATGGAGGAGTTGGTAACTGAACTGGGGTTGGAAGGACTGGTAGGACTTTTTCTTTTTAATTTTATTGTTTCATTTTATTTTTATAGCCCAATTGTTCCTCTTTTTCACCCCCCTCCATATGATTTAACTCTCTCTTGAGATCAAGAATATCATTTAGGGGCAGCTAGGTGGCACAGTGGATAGAGAACCAGCCCTGGAGTCAGTAGGACCTGAGTTCAAATCCAGTCTCAGACCAGACACTTGACACTTACGAGCTGTGTGACCCTGGGCAAGTCACTTAATCCCAATTGCCTCACCAAAAAAAGAAGAAGAATATTTAAATAAAACTAGTAGATGTAACAGTCATGTTGGATGGTATATATCATATTTTGCATTGGTAGTCCCCCACCTCTCTAATGAGAGGAATATGATGTGTTTCCTTATCACTTCTCTGGAGCCAAGGTTGGCCATTTCAATTAATCAGAGTTCAATGGACTTTTCCTGGACTTTTCATTTACATTCTGATAGTTATCTATATTGGTTCTTCTGGTTCTACCAATTTCACTTTGCATCAATAATCAGGGAAAAGATAAGAATTGGGGATACCCAACATGGGATATAGGGGGACCAAAAGCACTGAGGTGAGAAAGAGGAAAATAATGTTAGGGAATGCAGAGTTAGTCCTTTTTCCCTGAGGTGAAGGGCTGGAAAGGACCCAGAATGCAGAGAATCTTGAATGCCTGCCTAAGGAACTTGGAGTTCATGCAGTAAGCAGTGGGAAGACAATGAAGGTTTTGAGGCAGAGAAATGGTATCTTTGGCCCTTGAAAAGTTTCTTGAAGTAGTATTCAGATGAATTGGAGGGGAAATAATCAGAACCAGAGTGATTGATTGTGAGGTTACTGGGCATTTTAGAAAGGAAAGAAAATGCCTTAGGTGCACCATTGCTTTCCCTAATCTTCTCTTCCTTTGGTGACTCAGATAATAATACAAACCATTCTTAAGGCTAAACTTTGATTGGGGATGAAATTATAGCTGGGAGCATCTTTGTTATGGGGGTCCATTGTGTTAATTTGGTTCTGTCAGTTGAAAGCATTTTAGGATTACTACCAACTTGTCGAGTCTCACTTTCTCGAGAATTAAGTGGTTATTATGCATGGATGAAAAATGAAGGAGGTAAGTGAATGTATCAGGTGGCAGTCTTTCTAAGTGACAACATGTAATGTTCTTCTCTGGGTGCTTGTGAAGGCAACTTTGTCAATCTGCTGTGTTGGGTTTGGTGGTTGATAAATGAAAATGCCATTTTTATTCTAAATAGCATTCTGCAGGCATGTGATTGTGGTCCTCTGTTTTTATGACTCAATTTTCTTTATTCTCAAACATACTACTAATGTTCTACAACAAGGATTGGATTTGAGGAAAAGTACCAAATCTCTCCCTCTTGGTCTGACCTTCATGCTACAGGGAATAGGCTTCATGGAGGAGGCGGAGCAGGGGTGGGGGGAAGGGAAATTATAATTGTGCACAACCGTGGGTCAGGTAGAGAAATCAAGTCCTTGTTCTTGGTCATTCTATGCTGCTGATTGGAGGCAAAGTTTAAGAAGCCATTTGCTAGTTCAGCAAAGTTCTTCTTGCTCTATTAGGTCATTCAGCTACTCTTGACACACAGACCACCTGGTCAGAGTCTGATTAAACTATATGGAGATTTGTCGGCTTACTAATAAATAAGGCTGTGACTTCGGTGAAATGGGTAATTTAGCTTTTCAGTAAAATTGCGCTTAAAACAAGAAGAACAACATATCTCTCTTTGACCAGCTGAAGGGCAAGTAGTCTATGTTTTTGAGCTAAATATTGTGATTTTGTGGTTTATGTTTTCATTTAAAACTATTTTTCCCGCAAACAAGATAACCCTCCTAGATAATTCTCAGTGACTCTCCCTCGAATGATCCTTCTTAAACAGTCCACCTAATCTCTATTAGCACACATCCATTGAACAGTGCTTTGTAACTCTTCTTGACAGCCTTCCTGCAGTTGAGTTCGAACCTTTGCCTAAGGTTCTTTTCCATTCAAATCGGCTCAAGTGTTGATTTTGATCAAATGGCCTTAGCTAATTGACTGGCTAGTGTAAAAGCCTGCCTCTGGTTTGTTCTCCAAAAGTAACAATGTTGGCCCTAAGTAAGTCTTCCTTACAGATGTTGCCTTTCAAGAAATGTGGAAGGCTGTGCTAGTTCTCCTCCTACTTCCCTAAGTGCTGTTATCAACCTTTCTTCCCCATCATACTCAAATATCTTGACTGCTTTCAGCGGCGTCCTCAAAAGGTTGGACTTGAATTTGTGTGACATAAATTCAGCTCTTCCTTCTGTCACTACCTGTGTGATGTTAGACGAGCGACTGAATTCTTTTTGCCTTCAGCTTCCTCAACGACAAAATAAGTGGTTGCACTAGGATCAGCCCTTTAAACTGTGGGTCTCGACCCCATATGGGGTGGTGAAAAACTGGCCAACAGTAAAAGGTTTCTGAATGCACGATGACCAAAAACTAATTCAAAATCAAACGTGTAATGAATCTGAGGTGTTTCTGGCAGTGCTTGCACCTCACTGTAGTCGTCGTTCTGAACACAAAGCATGCACACTTTGCACGCTCATGCCCTCAGGCCACATAACACCAACCACAGAAACAGGAAAAGGGGTTGTGAGTGGAAAAAGTTTAAGAAGCCCCAGACTAGGGAAAGATAGGTGGCACAGTAGATAGAGCTCCGGGCTCGGAGTCAGGAGCACCTGAGTTCAAATCCGGCCTCAGACACTTGACACTTACCAGCTGTGTGACCCTGGGCAAATCACTTAACCCTGATTGCCTCACTAAAAAGCAAAAAACCAAACCAAACCAAACAAAAGAAGCCCTGGACTAGATGACCTCTATGGGCCCTTCCACCTCTAGCTCTAAAATGCTTTGACCTTAGTCCTTCTACTTCATGATATTTTCCAATAGTAGTGCTTCGCACTGAATATTCTTTTGAAGGAGATGCACAGTATAATTATCTTCTTCACCATTCATTTTGTATTATCTTGCTTGGGAGCACTGATGTGGCATCAAGGTATTATCATGCCATATAATTCTCTGGGGAGTTTCTACTAAGTGACTCTGACCCATACCTTTGTGCACCCACACATTAAAGGCTTATATTTAACTTAACAACAATCATCTTCCACCCACCCAAATCTTGTGTGACAAAGGGAACTATTGTCACACCGGAAACATTTGCCATTTTTCTCACTTTGGTTTGGGATCTTCTAACATCCGTCATAGAGAGGCCACCCCCATTTGGGGGATGATTCAGTTTCATCATATTCTTTCAGAGAACTTTTCAGATTCTTATAGTAGACTAAAAATCCAAATGAACTTAAAAATAATCGTTCTTAATTTTATTCATAAAGGGTGTAGGTGGACAACTGGTTATGAATGTTAGGCGTGGTATATAGTGCATGAATGAATAAAGCATTTATTAAATAGTTACTGTGTGCAAAGTCCTGTGCTAAGTGTTGGGGATACAAAATGAAAAGTTAGTCCCTGATGTCTGGTAGCTTCCATTCTGATGTGGGAGACAACCCACAGGGAAGGTTTCAGCACAGGTCAGAGGGGAAGATCCCATGATCCTTAGGGTGCAGCAGCAAAGCATGTGGTCAGGTCTCTTCTTTAATGCTATTTCCACAGATGAAACTATGTCAGTTTCTGATAGTTGCCATTTAACAGTGCCAAGGACACGGGTGAAAATACTTTCCTTTCTTAGGTTTTTCAATAGATGGAGAGTTCATTGGTTTACAGTTTGCTATTCATATTAGCACAAACACGTTGGGCAGATTCTCAAGTTTTCGATAGCTTTCCTAAACTTGGGTGGCAGTTGTGTGCACTATTTAATTTTTTAGTAAAATTTTTATTCATATAGTTTTTCTTTTCTCAATAATATTTTTTTCTCAAATTACACATAAAAACAATTTTTATATTCATTTTTTTGAAGTTTTGAGTTCCTAATTCTATCTCTCCTTCCTTCCCTTAGCCCTTCCTTGAGATGGCAGGCAATCTGATAAATTTATACATGTGCGATCACGTAAAACAATTTATACTAACAATTTTGTGGAAGAAAACTAGAACCAAAAAAAAGAAAGAAAGTAAAAAATAGTATGCTTTGGCCTGTATTCAGATGCCATTAGTTCTTTCTCTGGAGGCAGATAGCATTTTTCATCATGAGTCCTTTGGGATTGTCTTGGATTATTGTATTGCTGAGAATAGCTAAGTCATTCACAGTTGTTCATCATACAATATTGCTGTTACTATGTACAACGTTCTGGTTCTTCTCTCTTCACTCTGTGTCAGTTCATGTAAATTTTCTCAAGTTTTTCTGAAATCGTTCTGCTTGTCATTTCTTATAGCACAATAATATTCTATTACAATCATATGCCACAACTTGTTCAGCCATTCCCCAATTGATGGGCATCTCCTCAAATTCCAATTTATTGGTTTTTTTTTGGCGACTCATCTCCTCCTCCTCCTCCTATTAATCACAAGAATAATTATTAGCATTTATGTAGTCAGGTTTGCAAAGCACTTTACACATATTATCTCATTTGTTCCTCATAACAACCCTGTGAGTTAGGTGCTATTATTTTCCCCATTTTTAAAGATGAGGAAATTGAGGCAAACAGAGGTAAAGTGATTTACTCAGGGTGACATGGCTAGTAAGTATTAGTAAGCTGGTCATTGCATAATGAATTCTTTGTCCATAGCAACCCATGAATACTGAGTGACTTCAATGCAAAGAGGAGTATGGTAAAAATATAATGGAAAATATAGCTTAATACTAAGAAATAAAACTTTTGTATTTTGTGCACTTTCTTTAAGAAGAGAGTTAGGAGGTGCTTGATATGGGGATCATACAATGATGACACGGAAAAAGAAATTGACTATATTTTAGTATATAGGAAAAAAGGTGGACAAAAAAAGGTGGGAATCATTTTTAAATTAGTTTTCTCTCTGTAATCAGATCACTGACTTATTAGACCAAATATCAAAATCAATGCCAAAAGAGAAGAAAGAATAAAGAAGATATTGCATGAAATAAAAAACAGGTACATAGGGCAGCTAGGTGGCACAGTAGGTAGAGCTCTGGCCTTGGAGTCAGAAGGACCTGAGTTCAAATGTGGCCTCAGACACTTGACACTTACTAACTGTGTGACCCTGGGCAAGTCATTTAACCCCAATTGCTTTACCAGAAAAGCAAAAAAAAAAGGTACAACCTGACCTATTTAAGCAAATCATTGATGCTAAAAAGCAGAAACTAGAAATAGACTATTATGTTTCCTAGGGAAACTGAACAGATGTGACTCAGTTACCACAATGAGGAGGTCAAAAGATTCTAGAAACTGCCTTACCTGACAAATGCTTCATTCCTTTGTCAAAAAGAGAGATCACAGCTAAGAGCAACATTGATTTAGAATATAAAGTTGCTTGTAAAATCTAACAGAGGAAGGTGATGGAATATTAGAAGTATCACCTTACAAAACTGTACATAGGAGAAATAAACAAATTTATAGAAAGGTTGTCAAGATATCCAGTTAAACCAGAGTATTTTAAGGTGAAACTGTATGGAAGACAAAAGCTAGATGAAAAATGAAAAAGATCTGCTGATGCTTTTATGACAGCTCTTTTATTTATTGAAGAGAGAGAAGCCACCACCAGAGCCATCATAAGGGTGAGGCAAGGGAGGACTTTGCCTGAGGTGTGAAGAAAACATATACAAAATTCATTTCTTAGCTCAAGCAAGCCGTGGCATTAGGATAGGGAGGCACAGCTTTCTATTCTTGTTTCAGGAGCAAAATTAGTTATGGTGATAGCCACCACTTTAGGGCTCTAACATAGAGTGTTCTTTGAGGAAGTAGAAATGACACAAAAGACAGGAAGAACAGCTACATCAATCCAAGTGTAAGAAAAGTAGTTCAGGTTGGTGATGCCATGATTTGGACAGTACTGGGGGATTTCTTTGCAAAATATCTGATGCAGAGGAGAATTCCAAATAAATATTGGGAAAAACCAATCTCCATTGTTATTATTGCCATCAAATAAAAAGAGAGTCTAAGGCCGTCTAAGAAGAGGCAAACCGACTCAGGTTAGAAACAGAGATGGTCAAAGCTCCATGCCAGTTAGCATCAAATCAATTTGCTTAGTCAACGAACAATATACAAAATGGAACTTGGTATTCTCTGCATCATTCAGTCAATTGTGTAACTATAAGAATATGGTTCTCTGTAGAATATCATTTGTAACAGCCTGCCTTTTCCATTTGCATTCCTTCATCAAGAGCATCCCCAATATGTGGATATATACAAAAATCACCAAGATTTTTATAGAAGTGGGAAAGCAGGTGCATGGATGAGTAGTAATTGCTACTTTTTCCACTATCAAATATGATAGCTACCAACCTCAGCTTCCCCAGAAGAAGGAATTATATGTATGTGCCCCCATGCCTGACTTAAGAGATCTTCAAGAAGGTACTCAGAATAGTCGTTGACCCCCTCTGTGAGGCATTTATGGGAGGATATGGACAAAAATTGAAAAGGATAAGAAGGCACAGAGAAGTTGTGATTTACTCATTGGGGAGAGTACTCACATCAGTGCAATTATACACCCATGCCATAAAATCATAGGATTTTAGAGATCATGTGACCCAATGCCTTCATTTCACAGAAAAAAAATGGAGTTATGAAGAGGATAAATGACTTGTCTAAGGCCATACAGTTAGTTAAGTGCAGAGCTGGAATTTGAATCCAGGTCCTAAACATTTTCCCTAGTCTTCTATGTTCTCTTCCTCTTCAGGTCAATATAAGTGTGTGTGTGTGTGTGTGTGTGTATGTGTGTGTGCGCATGTGTGTGTGTGTGCATAAATTATACACACATATACATGCATATATATACACACAATATATCTCTGTATGCTATATATATAAACTTAAAAAGATAAGAATATATCTGTATAAGTATATATACATATATGTATATATATGTGTATGTGTGTATATATGTATATATATATATATATATATATATAGTTATCTGTTTCTATGTTGTCTTTTTCCTGTAGAAGAATATAACCTCCTTGTTGGAAAGGCTCTTTTTAGTTTGTCTTTTTAGTGCCTAGCACAGTGCTTTATGTACAGTATCAGTTGTCATTATTTTCTGAATCAGTGAATGTGTAAATTAGATCCATTCATAGATACATTGAGTCTCCCTGGTCTCTAGGGTGACCACTTAGTGCATTGAATATTTATGTGTTAGTGTCTTCAGGAAAGCTATTTACCAGAGTCCCTCCTTTATGTGCAAGGAGAGAAGGGTCAGTCATATTTCCTTTACAGTGTTGTCTGAGCCTTGAGATGCATAAGGACACTTAATTGGGTAGTTTCCAGGGATGCTCAGTGACCAGAGTTTTGAAAATGTGCTACCCCTCCCAGTCGACAAATCAGTGCTTTGTTCTTACTAGTCCAGGGGTGGGGAACCTGCAGCCTTGAGGCCACATGTGTCCTTCTAAGTCCATGGGTAAGGCCTTTTGACCAAGTCCAAGTTTTACAGAACAAATCTTTTTATGAAAGGAATTTGTTCTGTGAAGTTTGGATTCAGTCAAAGGTCTGCACTTGAGGACCTAGAGGGCCACATGTGGCCTCGAGGCCATAGGTTCCCCACCCCTGGACTAGTCCAACCTTATTTCTTGGTGGCTTCTCTTCCAAATTGATGATTTTGGTTTTTTTCTTCTCCTTGGCCTCTTCCTCAAATCCTTTCTCACATTCTTCTTCCTCTCTTTTTCCTTTATTTCTTCTAGAGATAGCTAGGTAGCAGTGTGTATAGAGTAATGGTCCTGGAGTAAAGATTCTTCAAATTTGCTCAAATATGTCCCCAGACACTTACCAGCTATATGACCCCTGGGCAAGTCAATTAACATCTGTTTGCTTCAGTTTCCTCAACTGTAAAAAAAAAAATTGTAAAAACAGTAATAGTAGCCCCTGCTTCCCAGGGTTGTTTAATGATCAAATGAGATAATATTTGTGAAGCACCAAGCATAGTCCCTGGCACATAAGAGGTGCTATGTAAATGCTTATTCCCTTCTCCCTCCCTTCTCTCTTCCTCCTTCTCCTCTTCTTTCCAGTCTTCTTAAGTCCCTGACCTTTCCCTCTTCTTCTCCTCATCTACTCTCCCTTGTCATTCCTGCTCCTTTGTTCCTCTCATTCCCCTTCTTTCCTCCTCCTTCTAGTTCCCATCTTTCTTCCTACCCTTGTTTCCCTCCCTCCTCTTTCTTTTTTTTTTCTGTTCTCCTTCCTCTTCATTCTCTCCCCACTCATTCTCTGTCCCTCTTTTTCTTCCTCCTCCACATTCTAATCTGCCTCAGAGCTCCAGTGAGTAATGGACTCAGCCGGAAGATGTGACTGGTTAAATGAGAATGAGCATGAAAAGGTCAGGGATCTAGAGAATGGGGAGTCTCCTCTCAGTCCCCTTTGTGGGTTCAGTTCAACTGTTTTCCTCCCAAATCAATTTGGGTCTATTGTCACAGACCTTACATAGTGGAGAAAGCCCTGGATTTGTGGTCCAGCCTGAGCTGGGGCATGGCTTCTTAACCTCTCTGGTGTTCAGCTTCCTCATATGATAAATGAGGATAAAATAATCACTTTTCCCTACCTCCTTCCCAGGGTTTCCAGAAATGAAATGTTTTGTAGACCTTAAAGATGTGAGCTCTTACAATAATAACTGTAGCTAACATTTATATAGCACTTTATATATGCTGTCTCTTTTGATCCACATATTAATAAGTAGGTGCTATTATTATACCCACTTTATATATGAGGAAAGAGAGACTCAGAAGGGTGTTATGACATAATCAGAGGTTATTATAAGCTCACTTAGTGTCTCCTTTCTATCATCCATAAACAACAATGACAGCTTGCATTCTACCCTCCCCCAAATTTGTATATATCATCAACGTCTTTGAGTAATGGAAAGAACATTGGATCTGGAGGCCAGAGACATAGGATTGAAGCCCTGGCCATGATGCCTCATGACTGTGTGACCACCAGCATGTCACTTAACATCTCTGAGAGTTCCTTCCCTCCCTGTCAAAAGGTGCTAGTATTCTTGGACTACCTGCTGTATAGGGTTGTTGTCGAGAAAGTCGCTCTGTAAACCCCAAAGGGCTGTATGGATTTGAGGTATTTATGAACATGTGAAACTCTGTCTGAGGGCCCTGCTGTTGTGTGTGAGCTCACTGATAGCCTAATGTTGAACAGAGTGAATTCATCTCCCAAAGTGCCTTGGGAGGAGTAATTTACACGGCAGGAGGGAGGATCCGCCTGGTTAGGAAGATATTGGGAATGAGAGAAAGTCAAGGAGCTAGCAAATTAGTATCAGAAAAGTCCAAGAAATGGACTCCTAGGGCAAAGAGGATAGAGGGGCCTCGGTGTTGTTATGGGGGCAGGGGGTCACATCTACAGACCCAGTCCAGCATTGCCAGCATTGTCTGAATCTTTTTCTTCCTCTGCATTCCCATTCATTGAAATCAGAGAACGAGTGAGATTTCCTTTGATGCCCACCAATTCTGGGAAGGAGAGATTTTTTTTTTCCAGGAGCCTAGCTGCCTCTATTTTGTACTCTTAACAACAAACCTCAAGAAAACTCATGTGGGAATTGAAAGAGACAGGGGTGGGAGTGCATGCTGATGTCTTGGAATCCTTTGAAATTCATGAGGTCAGTGTAGATTTTATTGTCTGGACATGCAACCCTCACCTGTAACCAGCATTATCACAGAATCTCAGCTGCTGGGAAGGCAGGGGCTGTTTCATTTCTGTCCTTGTGTCCCCAGGTCCAAGAACAGTACCTGGGACATAGAAGCAGAATGATAGATGGCTGCTTGGGGATTAATTTATCCCCCAACTTCACAATTATACAGTGCTTTAAGATTTGCCAAAGGCTTTTACATCCATGATCTAGTTTGATTACAGATTTAAAATGGGAGGGGGTCTACCTTTGATACCACCTATACACTCACTATACACATGAGGGAAATGAGGCCAAGAGAATTGAGGTGACTTGTCTAGGGTCACCCAGATAGTAAGTGGTAGAGTCAGGATTTGATTCCAAAGTCCCTGACTCCAAAGCCATCACTTTCTCCACTGCACTTCACTGTCTCAGGACAAATTCATTTTCATTTCAATATTCATTGGAAACTATATTTTTTCCAATGAGAAGTATTAGGAATACTACGGATGTTAGAGGTAGAGATTTTTTTTAAGCAGTACATCTGTAAGAAAGTATGCTTTTGATGGACATCCTCCAAGAGCCATTACAGGATCATGAATTTAGAGCTGGAAGGGACCTTGAGGTCATCTGGAATAACCATCTAGTTTTACAGATGTGGAAATTGAGGCCTGGAGGGGCCAAGTGCCTACTGAGGTAGCTAGGTGACACAGTGGTTGGAGCATTCAACCTGGAGTCAGGAAGACAAATTCAAATATGGTGTCAGACATTGTGTAACTGCGGACAAGTCACATAACTTCAGTCTGCTTCAGTTTCCTCATCTATAAAATGGGGATAAAATAATAATACCTCCCTTCTAGAGCTGTCATGAGGATAAAATGAGATGTTTGTAAAGCACTTTGCAGACCTTCAAGTACTATGTGTAAATGCTAGCTCATTATTATTATTGATATTATCCAGAGTCACACAGGTTTCATGAACTCATTGACCTAGAGCTAAAAGAAGATTGTACACTTGGCACTAGATGGAGCTGGAGAAGTCCAACCCCCTCGTTTCACAGATGAAGAAACTGAGACCCAAAAAGGTTTAGTGACTTGTGCAAGGTATCAAGGGTAGTAATGGAAAGGGAGAGGTGTTGGGGATTGAACCCAGATGTCTCCTGTCTCCAGAACCAAAAGCTGCTCTACCATGCAGCTTTCTAATAAGTGACCAAGCCAGGGTTTGAACCCAGGTCTTCAGTCTCCAAATTTGGCTCTCTCCAGCTATAAATATTCAAGCACGTTTTGTTTATTCAGGTTTTTAGGATAAAAATAATGCTATCATTGAAAAGCTAGGATTTCCATCAGACTTTTTAATTCTTTCTAATTCCCATAAACCCTTGAAATGAAGACTTAAAATGAAAATGACAGAACGCCTCTTCCCCTACTCTTAGACCATGTGTTAATGCCCTCACTCCTTGTGCCCCCATTTATACCTGGGATCTCCCATGTGCTCAGGACTGTGCTTTAGAGAGATGGAGCCACACATGTGTCTCCAGAGCAAGGAACAAGGCAGCCCTTAGCAAAACAAACTATGACTCCTCTGGTTTAAACTCTGGCTGTTGGCAACTTTGCTTTCAAGTATCTTCTTAAGGAAACAGAGGAGAAATTGGGGCTTCTAGTACAAAGGCATCATCGTCGTTAGCTCCCAGAGTCTCAAGTAGCACCATGAAAATCTTTGTGACATTCTGCTTTTCCATCTTTATTCTTGTATTTGATCTTCAGAGAGTTATGCAGTTTGCAAGAATCAGTGAAATATGGTGGAAAAGACTGTCTATCCCATGTCAGGAAGCCCGGGTCTGACAATTCACTTACCCTTTCTGGGTCTCAGTTTCCTCATCTGTAAAACGAAGAGGGTGGGCTTGATGACCTCTCTTGCTTCTGCAAGCTCTAAATCTATGACCCCAGAGGCTCTAACCCTTGCCAAGCCTCAGTTTTCTTATGTAAATGGAAGTAATAATAGCATCCACCTTGCCTAGTTGTGAGAATCAAATGAGATAACGTATTTAAAGGGCTTTTCAAACCTTAGAGCGGCAAATAACTGTCAGCTCTGGTTATTATTACATGTCTTGGTAGTGTGTGATAGCAAGCCACCATGCTGAGAAGATATGATTACATGCTGACCACCAGACCATGACAACTTCTTAACAGGGTCTTGGGCATGTGGCTAGCTTAACTCTGCTCAGAGTTATAGCCAGCGTAATCATCTGCTGTTGAGGAAAAAAATTCCATTGCCGAGCACTAATTTCAGGCTTCATTTAAGCACAAGTAACACTCCACTGTTAAAATAAACAAGAAAGGGTTTTCTATTACCCTTTATCATGCTTGCAAAAATATTGGGCATGTTACGGTAGTAATAGTAATAACCCAGCCAGTTAATGTGTTTGTGCTAAATCATAAAAACTGACACCAAGCGAAGAGAAACATGTTGGAAAAAAAAGGAGAGGGTTCAAAATGCACCCTTGCCCACCCCTGAGAAGGACAGACCTTTTAAACAGCTACAAATATATTTTAAATAGTGGGCTTACAATTTCTCACATATGTAGGTGTTAAGAATCCTGGTGAAATTTCTGTACATTGGATTCTTTATGCTTTTATGTTCTTCTGGCTGTATAGTGGTCTAAGCTAGCAGGGCAGGCCAGAAGGAGAAGCCAGCTCTGTGGGGGGTGATTGTGAGGCTGTTTTCAGAGTTAATTAATAGTAGCTGAGAAATAGTGTGGATTAGGTGCTGGAGTGTTGGACTAGGCTTCAGAAGGATGGGTTCAAATCCAGTTGCTGCCGCTTCGCTCCCTGTGTGACCTTGGACGGATCATTTAATAGCCTTCAGCCTCAGTTTCCCCCCCTGTAATATGAGGATAATGATAGCTTCAGGACCTACCTCACAGGGTTGTCATGAGGATCCAGTGAGTTAATATATGTGAGGAGCATTGCCGACCTTGAAAAGCTTTAGAAATGGGAGCAATTAACTTCTTGGTTCTTTGTGTATATGGGAGAAAGAAGGGGAAAGTACAGAGAGATAAAGCAGACTTGTCTCATTCTCTTCAGGGTTCTGCTCTTCCTTATTAGGGTTAGGCTTTTCTTTCTACTGGAGTTACAAAAATTGTTTCATCCTTGAAAGTGTAAAAAGTGATGTGTTGTGTGTGTGTGTGTGTGTGTGCGCGCGCGCGCTTGCACTCAAGCAGGGCACGCCCGTGAGATCTTTGGGGAACCAGCCAACATAATTGCATCCAGAGGCTATCCAGAGTCCTTCATGATCAATAATGCAATTGACAGGACTTCCTCTTGTGATTTGGGTCTAGGTAGATCATGAATGACTCCGTGAACTTGTCTTTTCTTTCCCAGAAAGGGCAGCCATTGGCGCTGAAGCCAGAAGGGATCTCAGAGATCATTTAGTCATTTCAGTCATGTGTGACTCTTTGGGGTTTTCTTGGCAAAGATACTGAAATGATTTGTTATTTCCTTCTCTGGTTCATTTTACAGATAAAGAAACTGAGGCAAACAGGGTTAAGTGATTTGCCCAGTGTCACATAGCCAGTATCTGAGGCCTGATTTGAATTCAGGGCTTCCTGACTCTAGGCTCGGTGTTCTATCCACTGCACCACCTAGCTGCCCTTCATTTAGTCTAACTCCTCAAAATACAAATGTGGAAACTGAGGCCTGAAGCAAATTGCCAGAGGTCACACAGGTAGTAAAAAGAGCTAGGATCTGACCCAGGTTTTCTGGTTTATAATCTAGTGCTCTTTCTAATCCATCATTCTCTAAAATCCAATAGGAAGACCAGGGCCCCTCAGTTTGGCCATTGGCCATTGGCTCCATCTCATGGGCTGCTATGGGAAGCTCTTCTGGTCATAGCTGCTGAGCTGGGCAAAGCGTGCTGCTACCTTTCCTTTTGGTCTAGGGTCCGACCAGATGGTTCTGGTAACTTCCTTCATATGCTGTGCTTGGATTCAGTGTGTGTGTGTGTGTGTGTGTGTGTGTGTGTGTGTGTGTGTG
>NW_020954577.1:41631917-41714034 GCF_900497805.2 Vombatus ursinus
GTGTGTGTGTGTGTGTGTGTGTGTGTGTGTGTGTGTGTGTGTGCATGGGGGGAACCTTTAACTTTTCTTCTTTGTTGGATGTCACCGTCACATAATGGAGGAGCCCAGGGTGTCCGTGACAATCTGGGCACCTGACACCTTTCTCACCCGCTTCTTGCCTAATACAGCAGTCAGCCTGTCCCTTCCCCCTTTCTGGGCCGGGGTGACAGGGCTGCCAGTTTTGTTGCTGCTGAGCCAACGGAGCTGTGGAGGGGCCCCGGGGAGCCAGCCAGCATAACTGCCACCTGAGGCCAGCTGGCGTCCCAAGTGATAATAAGAGCAATTCAGGATTTCCTCTCCTTCCTTATATCGTGATTTGCATCATCGTGGATCACTCTCTGTATTACGTTCTTGTAGAGAAAGGCTTTAAGTTATTAGCTGTTAACTTACTGATAAAAGTTTTTTATACTAACAGTCATAAACATTACTGAGTCCAATGGTGTCCTGGAATTTTGAAAGAGGTTTATCATGTATTTGTCTGTGTCATAATGGACTCACTGCGGCATGGAGGCAATCCTGGGGCTTTGTAGAATATGCCAGCAGGGGGCAAGCGTGGGCCGGTTGCCAAGAGCCCTGGCACCAGACTGTTTCCAAGGACCAGGCTGGCCACGTGGAGAGGAGTAGTGTGGAAAGCGCACTCTCTGCATGTTGAGTCGGAGGACCTGACTGGTTTCCTATCCTGGCACTGCCACTTATTACCCGTGACCTTGGGCAAGTCACTTTTTAGCTCTCTGGGCCTTGGCCTCCTCATCTGTAACAGAAAAGGATAGGAATAAATGGCCTCAACACCCTCTCAGCTAAAGATCTATGCTTCCTAAGACAATCCTTAATGCTAGCCTCATTGCCAGAAGGTGACTTAGTAGGTGATTTTTTTCCATCCATGTTACTCATGCAAACCACATTTTGCCATCCTGAAAAATATTGAAAATGTGTCATTTAAAAGTATTAGCATTACTATTATTTTTAAAATAAATTTTCTTGATATATTTTATTTTTATATCACCGTCCTTTCTTACTGTATCCTTTCCTCACTCCATTCCACATAATCAGCCCTTTCAATAAAGATTTTAAAAAAAATTCAACCAAACTAATTATCAAAATGAAAAAGTCTGAGGCTGTCATCAGTATTTCATAGCTGTGGTCACTCAGCTCTGCAAAGAAGCAGGAGAAGGGGTCTATCCTGATTCTACTGTGGGCCTTGTTCATTATACTCCAAAAAGATGATTTCCTTTGTTGTCGATCTTTCTCTTTACTTTGTTGGGGTTATGTGTATTGTTTGCTCGGTTCTGCTTATTTCATTTAATATCAGGTCATATAAGGTCTTCCCATGTTTCTTGGTATTCGTCATATTCGTTCCTTATTAGAGGACAGTGACGTCCCATTCCTTTGATGTACCATGATTCATTCAGCCATCCCCCAGGTGATAAAGAGTTGAGACTTCTAGCAAAAAAATAGATGAGGATGATGGCCAGGATCCAGGTGGCATCTTGTAGCGGTGACTGAGGAATTTGTTCATTTTGTTCATGAGAGAACTTTTCAATTTTCTCTAATGGAAATTATCTCTTTTATCTTTTGTAAGTGACCTCTCTCCCTTGTTTGATTTGGAATTCATCCCTTTCCTGTTGCTGTGAAAGGTACATTATCTTTTTTGCTTCTAATTTTTATGGTATAAGCTTTAGTATTCAGCTCATGTATCTGTTTGAATTTATTATGGACTATAGTGCATAATGTTGGTCAAATCCTAATTTCTCTTTGATTGCTTTCCAGCTCTTCCAGCAATTGTCATATAGGGAGTTGTTTCCTGGGTAATTTATGTTTTCAGGTTAGTTGAGCCCTGAGTTATTGAGTTCAATTTTTTTCTGGTTCTTTCTTGTCTAGTCTGTTCCATTGATCTACTTTTCTATTTTTCAACTAGTGACAAACGGTTTTGATGAGTACTGTTTTAAGCTCTGGTTTGAGATCTAAAAATGTTATTCTCCTACTACTCTCCTTTTTCATTATTTCCCTTGACATTCTGTCTTCTTCCAATGATTTTTATTATTTCGTCTAGCTCTGTAAAGCCTTCCTTTGGTAGTTTGAATGCTGCCATGCTAAATTTGAAAATTAATTTTGATAATATTATCATTCTTATTATCTTGGCATGGCCCAGCCATGAGCACTGAATACCCCTGTAGCTATTTAAGCTGTTCTTTATTTCTTTAAGAAAATCTTTGTTGTTTCATCCTTTCCCCTAATATTCCTCATCACCTACTTTCTTTCTCCCCATTCTTTGCTCACAGGGACTCCTCCAGAGCAGGGCTGCCAAGCTGCCTCAGCCTCCTTTCATGTTGGATTTAGTATTCAGCTGAGTTCCCGTCCTGAGGAGCCTGGGGGGAATAGGGAGGCAGAATTGGATCCAGCTGTGTTTCAGTGCCCTTTCTATCCCAGGCAGAAGACAAACATGATTCCACCCTGTCTTACTCCTCATGTGTGGTTGGGCAGAATCAATGTCCGCTGCCTTACTGTTGGTAGGGGCAGGCAGAGAATGAGATGTGCAGTCAAAGTATCTGCAACAAGAGGGTATTGATTGTAGACACAAGCCAGGGGCTCAATTTATGTGTCTGCCAGGGGGAGGGAGGCTGGTAAGGGAAGGATGCTGAATAACCTGAGTACTTTAAAGATTAACCTTGTCAGGTGTGGTCATTCATATGTAGTTTACCTTGTTTGAACTCTCTTTTTTTTTATTTTGTTTTTGGGATTCAGCTTGATTACTCTGCATCTGGCATATAATTCCCTTTGGGTGAGCTTCTGAGAGCCCGTAAGAGCTGGAGACAGTGTCTACTCCATCATCTTCTGCCCCTGTGCTCCTAGCACTTACTGGTCATCAGATCTAAATGGAACTCAAAAACTAGGAAGCCTAATTCTTTTTCATTTTCGGTTGGCCTTGGGCACACCCATGCCTCCTTATATTCATTCACTGCTTAGCCTTGGTGATCCCTGGAGTTAAACCTTGAAGGAGAGGTCTAGTCTAAACTGAAAATCAGAAAAAATAAATAATGTGTCCAAAGCCGCATAGGTAATAAGTAGAAGAGCCAGGCACTCTGACTCCACACGTGGACCTTGCCACCCCCTTCCACCACACTTGTATCCCTTGATCAGAAGGAAAAAACAACCTGAGGTTCTTCACTGGTCCAGATTACCATCAAAGTCTAATGAGAAGAAAATAGAAAGTGAATCTGAGCATATTCTACTCTTTTGTGATCTCCTACTGGGCATAGTGAAGAGAGTACTAGGTGTCAGGAAGACCTGAGTTCAAACCCTTCCTACTCTGTAACCCTGGGTAAGTCATGCAGCCTCATTCAGTCTTGGTGCTCTTCTTTATAAAATGGGCCTAGGAAGAGAACCTACTTCCCAGGGCGGTTTTGAGAATCAGATGAGATACTATATTTAAGGTGTTATTTGAATGCCAGCTACTTAAGACTCCTTGGACCATCATCATGTGTTAGGTCTGATTTTCATGGGGCTGCCTGATTTCTTCAGACCCCCTTCCCACATAGGCATGTCCCTGTTTTCATAGTTGGATTAATCTTGATTTCATTTTCTAGGAGTGGTATGGAGCCTTTTGGAGGATTTGTTTTTTTGGTTAAGTGTGAAAAAAAATAACTTGTTTAGTCTCTGGAGTAGCAGCCTTGTTGTTGTTTCAATGACATTTAAAAGATGCCCATTACTGGGCATCTTTACAGTGTGGGAAGCAAGTGCAGTCAGAGAAGATGAATGAATTGGAGAGACTTGTTAATGCATTATGTTTGGTTTGTTGCAGGCTGGCTAGGGAGAGGAGTTACTCTTGGCCAATTTGCTGTCCAGCTTTTTTTTTTCTTCTTTTCTATGCTGATGTATAAAGTGTCTAGCATGCATAGCTTGTAGAATTTTCTTAAACTAGATCCTGAAGAAAGCTAAAAAATAGTGAGAATGAAAGAAACACAATTCAACATTCATCCTGTCCCTTTTGCTTCTTGCCCTATCAACATTTGCTTTCATGGTGCCTTTAAGACATGATGATTCCCGACTGTCAGGTTGCAGCTTCTTACATGGCCTGGGAAAGGGGCATTGGTGGGTTGACTTCATTGTTTGTCTCTGCATATCAGTATTTGTTGAATTGTTCAGCTGAGTGGGAAGATGGAAACCACTGAAGACATCAACCAGCAGGTATTTATTCCACACTTTGTATGTGCCAGGCACTATGCTAGGAACAGGAGATACAAGGACCCCAAAGGAAGTAGTCCCTGCTTCAAGGCTCTCTTGTTTGATGCAGGGAGAAAACATGAGCTGGAGTGGAGTACTCATTGCCTTCAGGTCTATGTATACTGACCTGTGCCACTTGATTGGGTGAGAAAACTCAGAAATACTATGTACCCATAGGCTATATTCATCCCACACTTACGAGATGGATTGGTCACAGTACTTGGTATCTCACTAATTCACTTCTATGCAAAATGACATATTCTAATTGTCTTTGTTTCTTATTCTGCCTGCCATGGACTTGAGAGAGCAATGACTATCTCATCAAAGCTTTATCCACCTTGGGCCTACTGCAAAGCCTTGCACAGATTAGGCACTTAATAAATGTTGGTGGTAGTGAATAAATGAATAAATGCCCTAGAGGGGTCTAAGATAGTGTCTAGTTTGTCCTTATTTTCCTGAGGCCCAAGCAGGTGACTTACCCAAGGTCCCATAGCTGGCAGCATGAGCCTTGGTTTATCTCTCTACAAAGTTTGCTTGGCCTAGTAGCCATGATGGATGCCTTTCAGCCCAGAAAAGGGCTATTGCTTACTGAGGGTTGGGAATGAGATTGATTGGAGATATCAATGGCATAGCTATTGTTGGTTCTGGCCAAAAGCAAAGGTTCATTCCTTATATTCATATATGAGCCCATCTGGTGTGGGCAACATAGTTAAAGGCCACTGATTATTTATCTTCCCTTTCTGTTTAAGATGGCTTTCAGCTAGAATGGGTCTGTGAATAAACTGGAGGGTGGAAAACATAATCATAGCAAGAAGTGGCAAATTTCCCTTTTTGAAAAGTGGGAGACGTCTCAAGACAACCTCATCACTCCTTATAAACAAATAGAAGAAGCTGTAACCATGTTGATAGGAAACTATGTGCGTGCCATCGTTATCCATTTTCACTGGCCAAGTTTGTGGTAATTAGGGACTGGGTATGTATTAGGTCAGCCTGAGTTCAGACAGTAATGTTTGAAGAACTACTGAAGGAGAAAATCTCTCCTTTTATGAGGAGACTTCTAGTCACTAGACTAATTTGTTTATGGTCTAAAGATTCATTTGTAATTCCAGAGTTGTATATTTTGGGAAGGCTGTAGGTTGCTAACGTTACCGGCATTTAGGCCTTTGTTTTCTTCTTGGATATCTCCTATCTTTCTTCTCTATTCACCCTCATCCCCAGCTCCCAGTTGCAAAGTTTTTAAGGTTAGCACTCTAGTTTTATAGAGCATGTTGGTCCAAGTTACTGCATCAGCCAGCACTATTTTCTTGGTGTTTGGTAATAGAATAATGAGGTATCTTAACAGCAGCCAGGGATCAATGGTTCTGTTAGCAGGTTACATGTTTTGTGCGGGTTTATGGTGCTATTTTATTTCTTCTGTGAAAAGAATTAAATTTATATAAACTCCTATCTTCTTTGCCCCCAAGTATATTTTCCTTTGCCAGCTTATTGAAAATTGTTGCCTGTGTTTCCTCTAGAATATGGATGTGAATATGCTTCTCAAGAGCCTGAAGCACGAGCACTCTGTCCACTGATAAAAGTCATGACCCTTCTTGGCTTTTGTTGATGGGCTTTGAGAGTAGTTTCAGACAAAACATTCATCATCCAGAAACTACTCTCCAACCCCTCTCAGTGGGTTTTTGAACAAGATTCGGCTCCATCTCTTACAATTCTGAAGTTCCTTCAAAACTCTCTTCACTGGACCCATCCTCAAAGCCTTCTTGGATGGGTCAGACCTAAAAGACCTTGTACTCCATTGCTGGTCTTCAAGAATCCAGGGTCCCTTCACATCATGATGAGACATTAGAGGAACCTTCAATGCAGACTTTGTATTGTGACTTTATTGTTGTTATGAACCTGTGATTTCAATAGAGTAGGGAACTCACAAGAAGGAAGTGTGAATGCCAGCATTCTTTCTGTAACTGATGGTCTTAGAGAATTGCCTGATGCGTTGAGAGGTTGTGACTTGACCACAGTCACATAACCATTATTTGTGAAAGGCAGGACTGAACTTGAACCCTCCTGATTCTGATGCTGGCTCTCTATCCATTATACTATGCTGTTATGTGGACACATGATGTGTAATATACACCAGGAGAGTGAAAATGGCAGTCCACAGGGGAATGGAGAGACATGTACCTATTCAAAAAGGACCTTAGTGAGTACGCATCACATGATCAGAAAGGGAGGCAGGCTAGTTTTGTAGTAAGAAGGAGAGCCTTTGGCTATCTGGATGAAACAGTTCTGAAAACCTGAATGACTGACTTAGGGTCATCTAGCCCCTAAGAGGAAGACACAGCATTTAAATCTTGATTCTAAGACCAGCAGTCTATTTCTATAAATGATCAATTGTATATATTATAGATTATAAATCTATTCATGCAATAGACAGAGGGCTAGAATTGGAGTCAAGAAGACCTAGGTTCACATCTCCTTTCTGATGAGGTCACACTAGGTATGTGCCAGTTAACCTCTCTAGGTCTCAGGTAACCTTGCTAGGATTATAGAAGCGTTATTAATTATTAAAACAACATATTAGTTGTGTTTGGTTAAAAAAGGAGGAAATTCTTAGGCAAGTAAGAGAAACCTTTTATAGAGAATTTATGGGAAAACATGAACAAAAATTACTCAGCATAAGAAGACATCACTAGATATTTATCCATATAAACCGAAAATGCCAGACCATGATTTAAGTACCTGACATAGTAACTTAAGAGAAGTCTCTATCAGGATTTATTGGCTCTTTAGACTTGATTGGGTTATGTGTTTTCCATGAGAGTGAATGAGGTAGATTCATCCCGTAAACACTCATTCTTTTTCTGATTGGTCACTTGCTTGGGAGGATATGAAGGGAGAGACGGATACATTAAGAGCAAATGAAAAAATGATTAGAACAAAGAAGCTTTCTGGGAATGACTCACCGAGAGTATTTTTCTCTAGCAAAATCAGGTTTTGTGAAGCCCTGCTTTGAGGGAGAAAAGGAACACTGGCAGACTTGGGAATGTTCATTTTTTTTTTCAAGGTGGCGGGGGGTGGGGAGGGGTGTTGTTGCAGCTCTTGTTTCCCTTGCTTTTCATTAAAATTTTCAGCTTAGGTCAGTTTGAAAGGATACGTAGCAGCTTCTTCCACTGCTAATTGGCGTTGCTAAGGAGAAGGCCCTAGCGGCGTAGAAGCTGACCTGCTGCTTATTTCAAGTTGACCCTTTCTTCCTCTCTACTACTCCTGTTCCTGAACTGTATAGAAATCTCATGTGAGATAGATAACATATTGTTCAGGACCTGAGGCAAAACATTAATTAATCAGGTATAGCTAAATTTTGTTCATAAGATGCTAGTCTACTCCCATGTCATAGTAAATATATATATATGTATACACATATACATGTATACACTCACGTATATGTACATATTATATGTGTGTATTTATAGTATACATATATATACCTATATGTATCTACACAAATGTGTGCATTTTTTTTTTTTGCTGGGGCGGGGTCCCAAATTTGTGATTCTGTGGTATAGGTAACTGTTGTTGAGGAGAGTGCCTCCAGGGTTGCATATAAACAACCAACTAAGTCTTGGAGAGCGCCCTGGGGGCAACAGAGAGGTCTTGTGCCTTGGCCCGTGTCACAGAGCCAGAACATATCAGAGGAAGGACAGACCCAGGCCTCCCTGACTCAGAGGCCAACTCTCTATCCATGCTGACTCACTGCTTTTCAAATACAGCATGTGGAACACAATTCAATCTTTCCTAGTGCTTCAAGGGAGTGAGTGTGGGCACTAGTGATCAATGTATGGCACCGTCTCTATAGAATGGAGGTAGCAGTAGCCCTGGTCTTGAAGTGAGAAGCCCTGGGTTCTGGTCTGAGGCTGGCCAACAACCCCCTTGGTAACTTTGGCCAAATCACTTTACCTGAGGAACCAAATGGAAAGTCAGAGGACAGGTGCTGCAGACACAGTGTTTGACATGCTCAGAGAAGAGCATACGATGTAACTATGATAGCTAGCATGTTTATGATGCTTTAAGGTTTGAAAGGACTTTACATCTTTTATCTTATCTGAACTTCACCACAACTCTGGGATGTAGGTACTATTATTACCCCCATTTTATTGGTGAGAAAACTGACATTTAAAAGTTAAGTGACTTGCCCAAGGTAATGTAGCTAGTAAGCATTGTGAAATAGGATCTGATCCTAGGTTGTGCTAATTCTAAGTATTACACTTCAGCTCTTAGCTTCCCCAAAGAACTAGAAAGGATACCCAAGTTTATCTAGAACATCTCTCTCACTTTCCTGATTAGAAAACTGAGTCTCAGAAAGTTTGAAGGGCCATATAAACATGAGTTATTTTTTATATGTCCAGAGAGGCCAAAGTCACAGAGCCTGGATTTGAACTCAGGTCTTAGGAGAACTATAACCTTGATGTCTATTTCTGTTTGCTGAGTTAACTAATACTTGCTCACAGAAACTGTCAGGGATCAAAAGCTCCTTGAAGGAGTACATTTACATTCAGGACCTCTAAGTTGTCTGTCTCTCATTGAGGTGAGTAACTGAAAATGTGACCTGTATTCGAAAATCAGCTGCAAAAGCCAACCTGCTCCTTTCATATTTTCATCAAGTGGAAAACTTTTCTAAAGATCAGATGCTTTAGGGTTGGAAGAGACCTTCAAGATAATTTGATGGTTCAATCCTTTTATTTTATGGCAAGGTAAAATTTATATAAAGGAGAATGTATAATTTAACATATACTGATGCCTTCTCTGTTGCCTTTTTGGGACAATAATGCTATTGGGGAGGTTTCCTTCTCCTAGCACCTATTTCACAGGGTTATTGTGGCACAGTGAATAGAAGGGCAGGCCTGGAGTTCAGCAAGACCTGAGTTCAAATCTGACCTCAGACACTTACTATCTGTGTGACCCTGAGCAGGTCACTTAACACTGTTTCCCTCAGTTTCCTCATCTGTAAAATGAGCTGGAGATAGAAATGGCAAACCACTCTAGCATCTTTGCTAAGTAAACCCCAAATGGGGTCAAAAAGAGTTGGACACAACTAAGAACAACCAAACAACAACAACAACGAGTTATTGTGAGGATCAAATGAGATAGCATAGCTTTGCAAGTCTTAAAGGGCGTTATAAATGATAGTGAGGATGATGATGATGATGGTGGTTGTTGTTTTAAAAACTTAGTCTCTTTGGAGATATTGACAATCAACTCCCCCCCGCCCCAGTCTTTTAAAAATGATCACCTCCAGCACCAAGTTCTCCTGTGGATTCTTTGGGAGGGTCCATTCACTCCTCTGGTCTTCATCTGCTTTAATGTTTCTTCTAGGTCCTTATCAGATCCTGATGTGGTGATTCCATTGTTACTGATAAGAAGAGGCCACCATAAAAACGTTGACAAATCTCCCATTTCCCTTCTTTTTGTTGTCTGTCTGACTTTGTCAGCAAGTGTTCTTTCTTACTTAGTCCTGGGTGCCTTGAGCGCCACTGCAGCTTCTCATAGCCTCATTTTCCTTCTTTTTTTCTATCACCTTTCACTGTCTTGTGAGGGCCCTGTTGTTTGTGCTGCCTCCCTTCATAACATTTTCCAAATGAGAGGTGTACAGAATCACTTGTTAGTTACAAAAAATAAAAGCAAAAAACCCCAAGCCAAACCAAACCAAAACCAAACCACTACCACCACCAAGACAACCATTTTTGATTCAGGAAAGTTAGAAACCACTTCACAGGTTCTCCTTCAACAAAGGTAGAATCATTCAAAATTCCTTTATAGAGACAATGAAAAAAGAAAGATAATGTTTCTCTCATTATTGATACCAGGCAAGGAATTAAAGAGGGGGATATGTTGAATCACCATTTGGAGGATGACCCACTTAGACTCCAGATAGAAGAGGGATTCCCTCTAGCTGATTCTCCCAGTAGATCTGTTTGTAGGTGGCCAGAATGCTAGGTCACCTGCATGCATACATCTTGTTCAGATATTGCACTGCAGGTGATCCAGCAGTGAATAGAAAGTCAGGAGAAGATCAGATTGCATTTGCCCAATTTTGTAATGCTTTCAGTTATCTGTCAAAATCCTTCTTCAAAATAACTTCTCTAAGAGGCTATGGACTGTGAATTATGGGATATCATAATCTCTAATGAATAAAAAATATGGGTTATCCAGAAGTCAATACAGAGATACCTGATGTGTGGAAGCAAGCAGTAGCATGTTACTAGTGATGCCTTGCATATAAGAAGTAGCCTAAGATATTATCAAGGAAATGTGTATTTAGAATAGGAAGTGGTTGGTCATGCAGTGAGAGCCATAGTATTGCTACTGGGTATTGCGTTGGTAGCCATCAAATCTTACACAACCTAAAGAAAGGGTTCTTGGAAGTTGGATGCATCCTACATTGATGATTTACAGAAGGGTATGGACAAGCCTTCCACAGGATGAGAAGGCACAAATGGGTTGCGTTTTGGACTGAGTACTCACATCAAGACTACCTGTGCATGCTGTCATCAAAGGTTCTATTTATTGAAGCTTACTTCCCTTGGTTTAAGTATTCACATGAGGCTGATCTGCATGGACTAAGTGAAAGGGGCAGTAGAGTCCAAAGGAAATCAGCTTAGGTGCTTTCTTCTCCCCAAAGATATGAATAATGGTCAAATAGTCCCACACAGGATATGGGTCCAAAATCTCTTGATGTTTCTATTAGCATAACACAATAGTCCCTATTTCTAAAGTTTTTGCATGGGGGCCTAGAATTTCATGTGTCTTTAGACTATCCAGGAAATACATCCTTACTCTGCTGGATCAGACCAATTCCGATAGAGTGCTTTTCTAAAATATCTTTCCTGAATAGCATGCTTTTGAAGTTAAGTAATCTTAGTCCTTTATGGTATAGTAGAAAGAACTCTGACTTTAGAGTCAGAGAACGGACTTGGGTTCAAATCCTGACTCCGATGCTTACTTCATGTGTGACCTTGGACAAATAATTTAGCTGTTCAGGGATTCAGTTTCCTCATGTGTGAAATGAAGGGGTTGGACTAAATGGAGTCTAAAATCCCCTTTAGACCTGTGATCCTATATTCTTCTTATATAAACATGCTCAGACTTTCAAAGAGCATCTTTTCCTTGGAAAAGTCATAACCCACCAGGGAGAGATCTGTACTCTTCTTCTTTGACCCATTTCAATGCTGAGAGACCAATGTAAATAAATACATAAGGAAGTCATGTGCCAACTTAGGTGAAAGGTGGAAGCAAAAGCAGGTAACAGAATGAATATAAAAACATAGTGTGGTCTTGTAAGATTAGTGAAAAGAGAGCTAAAACTCTGAATGAGCTGAGGTGGATGAGGAAATCTAAGGCTAACAAAGAGGGCTTCTGTTACCTTTATTGAGGAAAAGAAAAGGATCAAAACAGGAATTGAAGTGCTGCTTTGAGTGGATGGCTAATGATTCCAGATGACAGAAAATAGTAGTCATGCTTAACTATTATTTTGAGTCTTTTTTCCCACCTGAGAAGTTGATCTTTGGATTGGAAAGGACAAGGCAAAAATAGGAGTTATTTTAAATCCCCATATAAGGAAAGAGATAGAAAAGATCACCTACCTGCTCTTATTTTAGTCATTAGCATCATATGAACTAAACCCCAGGGCACAAAAGAAGTGGCTCATGTCATTGCTAGGGCAGCCTTGGTTATCTTTAATAGATTATTTGAGAGAGAGAAAAGCTATGGTGAGATTGGAAAAGAGTAGAAGACCATATTTGGCAAGATAAAAGAAGAGATGGAGTCTGCAAGATATAGGCCAATTTCTGGCAAAATTCTAGAATGCATTATTAAAGGGATGGACAGCAAACATTTAGAAAAGGAAGCAGTGATCACTAAAAGTTAGCATGACTTCATCAACAACAGGTCATGACAGAATCAACTTGCCAGAGAATTACAAAATCTGAGATTTGTAAATCTGGCTTTCAATGATCATCTAATCCAGCCCATTTTTTAGCTAAAAGTGCCTCTGCAGCATTCCTAACTAATGGCCAGTCATCTTTCACTTGCAGGTTTCATGTGTGGGTGAACTCATTCATCACCTCCTGAGGTAGCCCATTGTACTTTTGGACAATTACAGTTCTTGGAACTTTTTCATTTAAATTATGCAGAATCCACCCCTCTGCAACGCTCACCCATTGCTCCTAGTTTGGCCAAGTGGAACAAGTCAAACTCCTCTGGTATATCACATATCTGAAGGTTATGTCTTTTCTTCTTCTAGATAAACATATCCAGTTCCTTTAACACAGCTAGGGGGTGCCATGCTACAGAATGCTGGGCCTGGAGTTAGGAAGACCTGAGTTCAAGTCCTGACTGAGATGATTACTATCTGTATGACCTTGGGCTAGTCACTTAACCTCTGTCTGACTCAGTTTCCACATCTCTAAAATGAGGATAATAATGGGACCTATCTCACAGAGTGAGGACCTGGTGAGAATATTGCCAAGGAGTCTGCAAACTTTAAAGAGTTATTATTGTTTTGATGATGATGATGTTGTTGTTCGATCTCCAGGTACTCTTATCATATAAAGAATTTATTTCTCATTGTATAAAGGGCTTTTATTAAAACCCTCAGTGCTTCTACGACTGAGTACTAGAGACTGGGTCTGTCCCTGATGTCCCTTTATTTCCCTTAAGATGTTACTGCCCTTCTTTCCCTGACACTGCTGCCTCCTCCTACTCCTTTCTATCACCTGTCCATGGGGTCTGGTGAGACAAGCCAACATCCTTGGCACGTTGCCATGTGCAGTGTGAGATACAGGCAGGAGAGAGTTAAGGGACAGATTGGAAGCTCGTGGGCTGTGAGTCTCTGCCGTGTTTTCCTTCAAGCAGACCATTTCAACCCTGGTTCCTCCACTTCTTTATAGTAAATGAGGCTTATTCATCCCTGTTATTTCTCTTCTTTCTATGGGTATATAGAGGCAAAATGTATGTAAATTACCCACCAGGGAGAGGCTAAAAATACTTACTGGTTCTTGATTTTCTCTAGCCCCAGACACAGTTGTGATTCATGGTACAACTGAGCCATGGATAGCAGGAAGGAGTCTGGGTGATTTCTGCCTCCATCCACCCATGTTTTCTTCAGTAAGCTGTTTCAGGTCTATCCATTTTAAGATAGTGATGCTGTGACCACTACTATAGTTCATCTAGCACCAATAAATGAGCCAACATGCATTTATTAAGTACCTACTGTGTGCCAGGCACTGTGCTCAATGACAGGAAGACAAAGATAAAAGTGAAACTATTCCTGCTCTCAAGGAGATTGCATTCTCTCTAAGGAGATATTATGAACTTGAATTCATTACATGCAAAATGTCTTCAAAATAAATCTAAGAAAAAATTTGGCCAGAAAGGACACCAACAGCTTGGGTGATCAAGGAAGGCTCCACGTGGAAGGTGATGCTTTAAAAGCAGATTTTCAAAGGAAGCAAGGGCTTCCGAGAAGTAGAGGTAAGGTGGAAGAGCATCCCAGGAATGGGTTACAGCCAGAACAAAGGCATGGAGGCAGTAAAGGGAGTGACCCAGCTATAACAAATAGCAAGAAGATTATAGAACAGTAATGGAGGTGACGTCCTGAAATGTCCCCGTTATAGAGATATGGTAAAACGAGTACTAGGCCAGGATGCAGAGTACTGGTTCTGCTACTCATTTTGCTGTGCTGTATTGAGTTAGTAGCTAAGCCTCTCTGAGGCTCTATTTGCTCTTCTGTAAAATAGGTCTAATAATACCTGCTCTTCCTAGCTCCCAGTATTGTTGGGAGTATCTAGTTCATTGCATTCCTTCAACAAATGTTTCTTCATGAAATGAGATATAAAAATGCCTGCAAAGAGTACAAAAATAGAAGTGTTATCAGGGGTCTTAATGGTGATTAAAATAAGAAAGGTCAAATAAGCCTATACTTAGCATCTATTGACTCTTCTTAGATCAAAACCAAACAAACACAACATAAGAACTGTTTATTTCTCTTCTGTTTTGGGGTCTCATGTACTTGGCAGAGGCAGATTTCCTTCTGTGGAAAGGCAAAGCCTGACACATTTCAAGGGAATGTGAAAATCAAAGGAATCTGCTGATCTACTTCCAGTGATAATTTTTGGGCCCATGGTTCATCTTGGGGCACAGGGAAAGAGAGGAAAAGTGACATTAGAGAGGACCCAAGAGCTGTCTTTGCTTTGAAAACCTCATCCTTTTCTGAAGCATCATGGGAGACAGAGAGGCTGGGTGGTGCAGTAGATAGCACACCCAGTGTGAGTTCAGGTCCTGCTGTATTCACTGACTCTCTGACCTGTTCCGAGTCATTTTCCTTCCATCTTGATCTCTTTTTCCTCATCTCTCAAATGACAGGTTTGAACTAGATAATATCTAGATAATAATAACTAGCATTTGTACAGATCTTCAAAGTACTTTATAAATATTAATTAATTTTATCCTCATAATAACTTTGGGAGATGCCATTATTATTTTCATGTTACAGATGAGGCAATGGAGGTAGTCAGAATTGAAGTGACTTGCCCAGCATCACAGCTAGTCAGTATGTGAAACTAGATTTGAACTCATCTTCCTGACATCAAGTCTAGCACTCTATCTACTGTGCCACCTAGTTGCCAGTTACCTCTCTGAGGATCACAGAGTTGGAGCTGAAAGGACATCCCACTTATTTGGATAGATAAAGAAAATGATTCACAGAGAAATGATCTGACTTGTTCAAGGTCTGGGCGCCTATTAAATTGATTAGTTTAGAATCATCTAATATCTAGAAGAGGCTGACCGGAATGGAGACTCAAGACAGGATTTGGGTGAAGGCTAGGGATGATAGATGTCTTCAAGTTATCTGAAAGGCTCTCATATGGAAGATGAATCAGGAGCAATGGTTAGAAACTGCAAGGAGTCAGGGGTGGGACTGTATGAGGGCAAAAACTTCCAAAAGTGAGAACTATCTCAAAGTAGGATGGGCTGCTTTGGGAGGTGGCGGCTTCCCTTCAGGAGGGATCTTCAAGCAGACTGGATGACCACTAATGGATTTAGAGTTGGTTGACATGTCCATTTTTTTATAGGTGGTATGACTTGAAGAGATTTGTCCAGGTCAAATAGCTGGTGAGGGACAAAGGCAGGTTTTCAACCCATGCTTTCCTGCTTCCATGTCTAGTGCTCTCCTCCCTATATCACCCTGCTGTAGAAGGGGATTCTTGACAGGGCTTATAGTAGATCTTCACTGAGATCCCTTTTGCCTCCAAGATTCTGTCATTCTGAGCATCTCTAAGTTAGCCAAAGAGATTAGATGGCTAGCTGTTTGGGAGGGAGGGGAGTCAACTCTACAATGCTGGGGGAGGTGGCTGCTACTGGGGCAAGGAAAGCTCTCCAGGTTTGGTTCCCAGGACAGCTGGCCTACTTTCTCTGCCCTAGTTCTGGTGAACATAGACAACGGCCACTTCCTGACCCAATCCCTTGTGAAGCTGATCTGAGAATGGTGAATAAAGAAAAGCTCAAGCTGCCTTTGCCTTGCCAAGTAAGACCAGTGTAGCAAGAAACGCAATTAATTTTGTGGTGCTGAGACACAAAGAACATGGGGCTCCTAAAGGCTGGGAAGCTGTGGTGATTCAGACCAAGATTAAGATTTGGGGATTCTAGCTTTGGAGGCAGTAGTAACATCTCCCTCCTGGAGGTTGTGGACAGCTCTCCAGGCTGGAAAGAATCAAGCCTTTGGAAGGTAGAAATTGCTAAGCTTATTCATTATTTTCTATGAGGTTGAATGATGGGGGGCAAGAACTGATGTCTAGGTCTAGGTCACTTGAGGTGAGAAGCAGAAGAAGTTTCATTCCTGATTTTCTTCAAGGGGAGGTGTCTCTCCCACAGCCTTCCCCAATAATTATCTTTCCAATCCAGCTTTCCTACTTAATCCTTAGAGGGTTTTATTGCCAAATGTCCTTTTTCACTTTCAAAGAATTATTTCAAGGTGCTTGGCTCCATAGCAACCAAAGCAATAGCAACCCATTGGACTGTGAGCTTCTTGAAAGGAGGGACTATTTATTTTTTGCCTTTCTTTGAAGCTCTAGAGCGCAATGCCTGGCACATAGTAGGTACTCAATAAATGCTAGTTGACTGACTGACTAACAGGAGGGCTGCATGAGATCATGGCTAGGCAGTATCCATTATATAAGAATGCACTTTTTCCTTGGGACGTTGGAACTCACAATGTGCTATCCTGATGTCTCATGCTCATCTTCCATGGTGTTTCCTGACCCACTGTTGGCAGATCTTCATGACCCTCATTAGAATGTACAGTTTAGAGAATAAGATACATTTTATCCTTGGTATTTGTATCCTCTGTGCCTAGTGCAATGCCTGGAACAGAGTAAGCCTTGATAAATGCTTATTGATTGATGGAACTCCTACCTGCATGATACTTTATCGCCCATCTTGGTGCCTTTCCAACTGTCTGCCCCCATACCTTGAATGCACTTCCTTTTCACCTTTGTACCTGAAACCCTTCATTTCCTTAGCTCAAGCAATATTTTCTACATGGAGCCTTTCCTTACCCCTCCCCAGGCCCCGCCCCCCCATGATAGTGACTTACCAACAAAATATCACTTTATATTATTATTATTTTTTGTATATACCTACATAAGTACTTGTCATCTCCTCCAATAGAACCTAAACTCCTTGAGGGCAGGCATTGTTTCACTTTTCATCTTTAAATTCTCATTACCTAGCACAGCATCTGGCACATAATAGGTAGTTAATAAATGCTTGTTGACTGATTTATTGTCACCCCTCTGAATTGGTTTTCCCTTATGAATCCTTTATCTTGACCCAGCATGCCATTTTGCTTATTACCTTTTTCCATGACTTGAAGCACATCCCCCCTCCTGCCCTCCCTTTTCCTTCCCCCTCACCTCTACCCTGCCAGGGTTCTTTCCTTTTAGCCATTTTGATTGGCCCCAACAGCTGCTACTCAGGGGAGCAGAGACCCTATAGGAGGTGAAGAAGCAGTGAATAATGCTCATGGCAAAGGATTGTAGGAGTAGTGGACTGAAGCGGGGAGAGCAGAGCTATTGGCAGCTAGGCCTACGTTATCCTTGTCTTCCTGAAATATTTGTGAGAATTTTTCCTGGGCTGGGGGAAGGAAATCTAGGAATTGGGAACATCCAGAAACATTTGAGAGACCCAAAGCATCTTTGTGTCTTAAGGGAAAAGAAAGTATGGAGCGGGCATATCTCACCCTGACATTTAGGGCAGTAGAGGGCTGGACTGGAAATCCCAAAGAGCTGCAAATAACAGTGACTTTAGAGCATTGTTGAGAAGATTAAAAGAGATAATGTCTGTAAACTGCCTGGAAAACTTGAAGGCCCTTATGTAAATATGTACGATAACAGATAGGCTTCATGGCTTTGCAGTGGAGAGAGAGAAGATTCATAGTCCTGCAGTGGACTATGGCTAGAGGATAGGACCTGGAGTCAGAAAGACCTGAGTTCAAACCCAGCCTCAGACATTTACTGGCAATGTGACCTTGGGCAAGTCACCTAACCTCTGTCTGCCTCAGTTTTCTCAACTGTAAAATGGGGATAATAATAGCAGCTACCTCCCAGGATAGTTGTGAGGATCAAATAAAATAATATTTGTAAAATGTTTTGCAAACCTTAAAGTTCCATATAAATATGATGATGATGATGATGATGGTGAGGATGGTGATGATGGTGATTGTGGTGATTGTGATAATATGGGGTCAAGTCAGACCCCAACACATTCTGGCGGAATGACCGAGGCAAAATCAACAATAAGATTATGTCTACTTTCAAACAGATTTTGCTCTTTGGTCTGTTGTACGTACTGAAACCACAAGAATATATATAGTATAAGAAATAAAGAGCAACACAATCAGTTAAGCTGCCTCAGTAGCCACAGTAAGGCTGAAATTTACAGAACATTTTCAATTCTGCATTAAGGTAGTTTTGTCATTAGGAACTGGGAATTCGCAGGTTTAGTTTCTCTCTCTCTCTTCTCTCTCTCCTTTTGCCTCCCTTCCTTCCTTCATTCTTCTCCTTCCCTCCCTCCATCTAGCTCTCTTTCTGTCTCCATAGATATGTGTGTGTGTGTGTATATATATATATATATAATATATATATATATATGTATGTATATAGGTATGTATGTATGTATGTATGTATACACATATGTGTACAACATTCTGAAAATCTCATTTTAGTAAGAACTTGGGTTCCTTTTATCAAATATGCATTTCTAAGTGATCCTGGGCAGAAACATATATAGAAATTTTTTTTATTAATGGAGTTCCAGAAGTATTTGTGGGGTACGCTGACATTCTTAACTGGTTGAGGGGTCAATCACCATTGATCTATCAGCATCTGCTCTAATTGCTCATTGTCATTAGATGCCTGGATCCGGCTTGGAAACCCAGCCAACCCTCTGGTGTCCACTGTCCCCATTGTATCCCAGGCAGCACGGAGAAAAGTAGGATGTGGAGGGCCCTAGGGCAGGGTGGCACCAACTGCAAACCCTGCTGTATATTCAGAAGGCTGCTTTATATTCCCTCCTGACCTTGTTCATGACACTGGTGGTATCTAGGATGTGCCCGTGTGTGCATGTATGTGGGAGAGGTGCCTGGACACCCCCAAATGGGGAAGCATCCTCCTGATGTTGCAATGTAATTATGACCATGTTTCTGGGCAGGGGAAATTGATCCTATTGAGCCAAAAGAAGAGCCATGGAAATGGCTTATTTGACTTCTGGAGGGATCATTACCCGAGAGTTAAGTTTCAGTTGTAGGATCAAACTTTCTGTTGAGCTTTGCTTCTTATTCTTCATAAGTTTGCAGGGGAAAAAATCCATATTGTCCTGCACTCCTTTCATCCCAGGAAGGTTGAAAGACGTTAGCTGAAAAGTGTGGAGATCACAAGAAAAACAAAGGCTTTTTAGAAACAATGCAGTTTTTAACGATATAATTGGGAAGAATAGAACCTTTCAAAAGCAATTTCTGATCTCTTCTCCAAAAGAGATCACTTTCAATAGAAGAGCTCATCCTGTTGGATGAAAAGCAAGAGAAAAGCAGGACAATGAACTCATCTCTTTTATTTGCAGGTTTCTGGAAAAGAAGTTCTGGCTCCGGGTCAGAGTAGAATCCCAGGACAGCAGGCCCATGAGGGACCTGCGAGATCACAGCTTAGATCACTTAGAAAGCAAAAAAAAATGTTCCAAAGTTCATTCTCTTTCCTCCCTCCTCTTCCCAAACCAGATGTTTCCTGACTAGTTAAAGACTAATAGGAAGGCTTGGAAGTCACAATTATTTCCTTTGCCAAAACAGTCTATAGTAAGATGAATGATGAGAGAGCTAAAAGGATGGTGGGATGTGGTAGTAGACGGGCAGGGAGAGAGAGGGACGATAGGTCTGTCAGTCCTTGAAGGATGAAGGGAAGTAGCAGGCAGTCGAGTGAAAGGGGGCACAAGAGTCCAACTGGCCAGAGGGGGAAGATCACCTTGAAAGTAATGCCCCTTGATTCCCTCCCCCTCTCTCCCCCAAGCCCTGTTTGGAATCACAGGAGTGATTCCTGTCCCTCCCAACAGGAGGCACTCACAAGGTAGCCTTAGAATTGCAAAGAGCACCAGATTCTGAATCAGGAGACCTGGTCCAAATCTGGACTCCCTTACGAGCTCTATGACTTTCCATAAGCCGGGTGACTTTTCATCTGTAAATTGGGGGGGTTGTACTTGGCCATATCTAAGGGCCCTTCCCGATCTAAAGCTATGATGTCTTGGTGAAATGCTATGACTCTAAAGATAGTGTGATAAGTCCCTGGAGAGCATAAAAAAGTGAATAATTCGGAGCTTTTCAGAGGACTCCACTGGGAGACAACAGAGAAAGCTCCCATCATATACTCTGGAATAAAAGCCAGAGGACAGGGTCCTGCTCTTGACTCTACCAACCTCTAGCTATGTGACCAGGGAGAAGTCATTTAATTTCCCTGGACATTCTTATTTATTTATTTTTTTAATATCAAATGAAGACATTTGAATTAGATAGTCTCTCAGGACTCTTCTAGCTCTTAACATTTTATAATTCCACTGGGGAAAATTTGGTGTCCCTTGTCATGGAATTTGGCCACTTACAAGAAAGATATTTATGATAGTTTGCGATTTTGAAGAGCACAGAGACAACATTTCTCATTGCATGAATCTGACTTTGAGGGTTAATGAATAACACACAAAGCATGTTGACATACTCACCCATACAGGAAAACACATGATCATCTGATTCACTTTCAAATTCTGGGCTCCTCTCTTCATCTGGCCTGGGAAAATAAAACTTTGTCTGTTACTCCTTCCAGGAAGTCAGCTCTCTCTAAGTCAAACCTTCCCTGTGGTACAGCCCTCATATGTTAGGGGCTCGATGGTTTTAGACCAAGAAAGCTGGTTGCTCCAATCTAAGGTTAGCAGAGGCCAAATACTTTGGAATACTTTGGAATCATGAGGAAGGACAGGTAAGTAGAAACACAAGGATTGGTAAAAGTTTTTGGAGTCAGAGGCTGTACTCATAGATATGTACGTCACCCTAGCTATCTCCATCAACATGTCCCACTCCTCCCTGTCCCCCAACCTCCTAGGCAAAGGGGCTTGACCTAGATGACCTGCTTCAGTGATGAGCATAGGAGGTTTGCCCCCAGGCTCTGCCCATGGCTGTGTGTTGTTGAGAATCCCTAACAGACCGGGAGCACTGAGGCAACTGAAGGGACAACATTTTCTGTTTAACTGTTCATCTTTTCTCAGCAAGGAGGCAGGTTTATTAGGGTAGTTAAGCATGCTTTTGTCTCACCATTTTAAGATCTTTAATAGTGTCTGTACTGATCCAGCTGGGAAGGAAGCAGCAGTCCCTGATGCTTTGCATTTTGTCAAGAGAATATGTAGTACATAAGAGTTGTTGTCTTGCCTAGTTTTTATGATTTCTTAATATTAGTGCTGAGACCCAGCATGCTATCAGCTTGTGTTGTGCATTTAAAAATGCTTCATTGTGCTTTCTTTTTGAATTAGTTAGAGCAAATGATGGTCAGAGCAGAGTTATGAGCAGAGAATTTGGCACAGTGGAAAGAGATCTGAATATGGAGTCGGGGAACTGAGTTCAAATCCTGCTTGGGCAAGTTTCTGGGCTTTGGATTCTTCATTTCTATAAAATGAGTATTAGACTAAATGATCTCTGAGGTTCTTTCCATATCTAAATTGACAATTTAAATGTTTCTGTAAATCAGTTATATTTCTAGAGCATTTAGGGTACTTTCTTTCCCTTTATCCTACACTTATGCTCTGAGTTATTCAGAAGAAACAAATATTTAGGACTCTGCTCTTCAGCAGGAATTCCTGGAAAGACCACTAGACTTGGAATCAGAAGTCATGAGTTCAAGCCAAAATAGTTGTGTAACCTCGGGCAAGTGAAAGCCACTTCAAGTATTTGAGTCTCAATTTTCTCACCCATGAAATGGGCACAGTAATGTTTGCCCTTCTTGCTTCACAGGGCTCTGTATAAAACACTATGTAAGCAGTAATGTGATGCATAAAAGTGAGTTTTAATTATTTGGCTTAAAACTCCAGAACAAGGAAGCAAAAGCAGCAAGGTAGCAATTACTGCCATTTTCTCTAACAAGAACATTAGCCTCTCTCCCATGTTAAGGTTGTTTCCTGAGCTAGCCGTTATTACCAAGAAGGAGAGTAAGAGAACCAGTCAAGGCTTTGCTGTGAAGAAGTGTGGCTAGAGGGAATGTGATTACCTGTGAATCTGTGTTTATATTTCTATTTGTTGTGCACATCCTTGGGGAAGAGTCTCATGCATCAGACTGCACTGTGAGCTGCCTGAGGTCTTCAGGCACAGGATATATCGAAGGGCTAGAAATCACTCCACAATATCCAATTCAATTCCATAAACATTAATTAAGCTCCTACTTGATTTATTAAGTACCCATTTGCAAGGCTTAGTGTTATGTGCCGGAGAATATAAAAACCAAAAAATGAAATATCCCATCTTCTTGGAAATTACCATCAGGGGGCTGAAGGGTGGAGGTTTATAATAAGCACACAAAGAAATTGGAGGGTGGGATTTTGAAGGGAGGGAGGGAGAGAGGGAGAGGGAGAGGGAGAGGGAGAGAAAGAGAGAGAGAGAGAGAAAGAGATATACAGATACAGATACAGATACATTAACAACTGAAGAAATTTGGGAAAGGCTTCATGGAAAAAGTGACATGTGGGCTGAGCCTTGAAGGAAGATAAGAATTCAGAGGAGTCAGTTGAGCCTATGATAATACAGTGCTTCTCCTAACCCATTTTATTAGGTATTCATAAAGTTCAATGACATTCACATGTTTATATCAAAGAAAAAAATTCTAAGCACATTAAATAAGACACCTCCTGGAAGGTTCCTGTTATATAAGGTCACATATTAATTTTTTTCAGACAGATTTTTGTGGCATTTTCTCCCGCCCAGACTGTGGCAGGCAAGACAGTCCTCCCAATGTAAAACCTTACGAAGACCTGGACCACGTATCCACCCAGAATTATTTCTTTATGCTCGTCCTGTTGATTGTCTCCCTGTATGTTCTCTATCATCCTTGACTTTCTAGATGTCTGTTTCTGTCCTCTTACATCCAAAACTCTTTGCATTCACAGGCATGGGGACCAATTAACTTGTTGCATACAGGGACTAAGAATAAGTAATACCAATCATCATTTTCTAGGATTAACTAATGAGTTTAATTATGGTACCCAGATACCTTGTTTATCAGGGGATAATTTATCTGGCTACCTCACCCATCTAGAATACAGCTGAAAACTAGGAGGGAATTGGAAAGAAGCCCTCTAAGCAGCCCAGAGAGATGTTGCCTTCCTTCAAGGTTTAACTTCAGTGATACATCCTAAGGCAAACTTTCCCTGGTTCCTGAGTGGTTAGAGCCCTTTTCCTCTTCAAATTGTCTTGAGTTTGCTGATGTCTAGCTTCCTAGTAGAAGGTAAACTCCTTGAGGCTAGGACAGTTTTTAAGTTTTTGTGTTTGGGTCCCTAGCACCTCACTTTGGCACATAGTAGGTATCTAATAAATGCACACAGAATTGAATGGCACAACAAAGGTGTATGTGTTTCACTCATGGGAGATTGCAGAAGGTCTTATCCTGTTTTTTTCTTTTATCTAGACCAATTTCCAATGTGCTTGGCCATCTGGTTTTGCAGGCCACAAGAAATGAGAAGTGATAACTTACAAGGGTCTGAGACAAGGGTGGTGGGAATTCAATTCAATTCCATAGTCATTTGTACCAAGACAAAAATAAAAGGGCTCTTGTCCTTAAGGAGTTTATATTCTACTGTATCTAGAAGAATATGAATGCCAGAGGGAGGTTACATGGATACAGCAAGAGGTGACTATTGACAAACAGTGAAAGAGAAGACTGAAAAATTATGAAAGCATGTATGCGTGCATACACACACGTGCACACACACACACACACACATTATAGAAGTAAGCATCATTTAGTGAAGGAGCCAAGAACTCTAGACACCTTAATTAGCCTTTAGGGCAAAGTCAAGGATGTGCACATTTGAAGACCCTGAGTCATTAAGAAAAGGTTAAATTGTATTTCATCTCCTTTGAGTCTATGACACAAGGATATGAATTGATATAATCAAAGCACACATGGAAGTCATCACTGGGCAGTCCACCCTTTGGTGATGAGCCTTTCCAAGGTCATCCAGGCAGGTCATTGGCTGAAAGGTGCCTAGTCTTGAAACTTTCCCCACTTAGTTGAACCTTCTGGAGCCTGGACTGTGCTGGCTTAGGATTTGAGAACCCAGGATTTCCTCAGTATACTGGAATGATTGATGACTCTGGGGACAGAGGACCTGGATTCAAATTTTGCCTCTGATGCTCACCTCCTGTATGAATGTGGGCAAGTTATTTAGCTTCCCTGGGCCTCAGTTTCCTTATCTGTAAAATGACAGGATTAGTCTCAAACCTCTAAGCTCCTTTCCAGCTCTAAACTATACTCCTAGGATACAGTGACATCTGTGTCATCATGGGACATTAGTGTTTTAATAAAAAATATGTTAATTTTGAAATATGTTTATGAAAAATGATTAGAATAAAAATGTTCTATTGCTTTTAAAGGAATATATCCTAGTTTTCTACAAAAAAAATTAACTTAATAGAAATACTCAGTGATGCTGTCTACTTGATACACAAATATAATAATAGAATAGGTGACACAGTGGATAGAGTGCTAGGCCTGGAGTTAGGAAAACTCATCTTCCTGAGTCTGAATTCAGCCTCAGACACTGCCTAGCTTTGCGAGCCTGGCCAAGTCACTTCACTCTACTTGTCTCAGTTTCCTCATCTATAAAATGAGCTGGAGAAGCAAATGGCAAACTACTCCAGTACCTTTGCTGAGAAAACTCCAAATGGGAACTCAAAGAGTCGGACATGACAAAATGACTGAACAACAACAACAGAAGTTCTTCACATGTTATCTCATTTGATCCTCAAAGTAACCTGGGGAGGTAGGGGCTAATATTATCATCCACATTTTACAGAGGAGGAGACCGAGGCTGAGAGAGATTAAGAGATTTACCTGTGGTTGCACAGCTAGTAAGTGATTTGAACTCAGGTCTTCTTGATTCCAAGTCCCAGACTCCATCCCACCACCCCACCTAGCTGCCTCACAAATATGTCTGTTTTTTTTTTTTAGGAAATTGGGGTTAAGTGACTTGCCCAGGGTCACACACCTAGTAAGATAAATATGTCTGTTTTGCAAAATGTATCAAACGCTGTAACTATGAAGTAGAGTATGCATTCATACTTGATGAATAGGAGGGGCATAATGGATTCATACCAGGCTTTTCCCTGGTTCTCCACAGTCAAACCTGCTGGTGACAAAATGAATATGGTGGAGTGTTCCCCTCCCACATCCTCCTGCCTGTCTCTGACTGTGCCTCTCATTTCTCTTCGCTGTACTGTGAGGTCCTTGAGGGCAAGAACTGTTACGGTTTTGTCTTTGAATCTTCAGGGCCTGGCACAAAGTAGATGCTTCATAATGTTTTTCATTCATTCATTCATTCATTCATTCATTCATTCATGTATTCATACATTCATGTGGCTGAATGGAAAATCAGAGGAGCAGTGCTATAAAGTGGAAAGTGGCTTCTAGGTAGTCAGAGGAGGAATCATTGACTTCAGAGCTGGACAAGTCCTTCCCTCTCGCTTTATAAATATGGAAACTGAGTCCCAGAGAAGCCAAAAGACCATCTAAATGACAGATCTTTTACACATGACCCTGAGAGGTTAAATGTGCCTGGCACAGAGTAGGCATTTAACACGTATTTGTTGATGGATGAATTTTATTCTGGACTAGTCATTTTCCTGGGCTGGGTTGTTTGCCCTTTGTTTCACATCTTAGGTGAATGGAGCAGTTGAAACTTTTTCATTCATGTCACACAAATATTTCCTTTTGCCCAACTGCCCATTTACTTCTTTTTCTTAAACAATTATGTATGCATTCCTGAAGGTTGATGGCATTTTTTCCTTAATTTTAAAGTATTGTTGTTGCCTTCTTAACAAGCAGCTTCTCTTTTCGTCATCCCTCCTGCTGGTGCCCCCCCACCCCCATCCCAAACTCTGCTTTGTGGGAGAGAACGGGGATTTGATTTCTCTTTATTACACTTTGGATGCTTTTATGGTGGCTCATGTACAGACCTCCTCACAACATGGTGGGTGAGTCTGATCCTTTTGTAAAGGTGTCATTATTTTCTTATTTAGTATTCTTGAGTAATGGGCAACCGCCTTGCTGGGAAGTGAGGCGTCTTCTCAGAGATAAAGCCAGCATGTGCCTGAGATCTCTTGAGAGGGGCCACTCTTGTTTCTTTCTTTCAATCTCTACTTTTTTCTGACCACTCCAGACAGAAGCTGAACTCGGGCCAGATAATGACTGTTACTGTCCAATGAGGTTTTCTACTGGACACCCTCAAACTGGGCCTAATCGGCTCATGGGATCATGAGGCTGGGATCAACAGCTTTAAGGTATTGAAAGGGCTTAGCCCTCATCTTTGGAGGATGACAGAAGGAATGTCTGCTATGACATTGGTAAAATGTCTCCTTTAAATGAGTCTGTTTAAATATATATTTATTAAGTGTCTACTACATACAAAGCATTAGGCTACACACTGGGCAATAAAAAAAAATTAAAGTATTCTTGTCCTCAAAGAGCTTACATTTTACTGGGGTGGGGCAGGGAGACCATGTATACACAAACAAGGGAAGGATTAGACTTGTTCTATTTGTCTGGTAACAAAAAGGGCTTGATGTCAAAACAAACTTCCTCACAATTGAATTAATCCAGGAGAGATCAGGGCCCCTCCATGTTGGATATCTTTAAGCAAAGCCTCCTGTTGAGTGGATTCTAATGGGAATTTTTGCTCTGGTATAAGGTGGACAGATGGCCACTGGGGCTCCTTCTGACTCTGTGATTTGGTGATTTTGCTTACTGGGGCCGCTATAATAAATATATAAACAATGGCCAAGTTGAGAGGAAACATGTTCTGGGAGAACTAGCACAGCAATGTTACATCAGAGATGGTTTCCGGTGAAGGTTGGAAGGAGGTCCTCAAGATCACAGAATTATCAGTTTAGAAATACAAGTGACTTTGGATGCATTTGGCCCAACTCCCTCATTTTGCAGATGAAGAAACTGAGGCTTAGAGAGATTGACTCACTGAAAGTCAAACAGGTAGGAAATTGCTACAGTAGGATTTGAACTCAGCTACTCAGAATCCAAATCCAGGGTACTTTCTACTGTTCCATAGAATCTGTGCCACCTTGATACCCTTCTCCACACTGAGCCCTCTTCCTTTCCACGGCCCCAAAGTTTTTGCTATTGGTGTTTTACCTCATAAACATGTGTATTTGGCAATATGTTTTTTTTTTCTTTTTGGTGAGGCAATGGGGGTTAAGTGACTTGCCCAGGGTCATGCAGCTAGTGTCAAGTGTATGAGGCCAGATTTGAACTCAGATCTTCCTGACTCCAAGACCACTCCACCTAGCTGCCCCCAATATGTTTTTTAAATACGTGTCTTTTTATAAACACTGGAGCCTCACTATGAGTCAATCTGTGGCAGTGCCCATCATGTGCATCTGGCCTGGGCTCTGGCCAAAGGGATTTGCTGACTGAAAATATCTTTATTTTATAATAGTCGACCTTTGCTATCATGCTTTAAGAGGCTTCTGAGGCACTTTACATACATCATTTCATTTGAGTCTCCCAGTAACCTGTAATACAGGTACTATAGGTGATGTTGGTTAGCATAATGCCTGGCACATTTTAAGCCATTTGTCAAAGTTACAGACTAGGAAACTGAGGTTCAAAAAAGTTAGATGACTTGCCCAAAGTTACGCAGGTACTAAGTGTTAGAGGTGACATTTGAACTCAGCTCCCCTGACTCCAGATTCAGTTCAACAGTCCATTTCAACAAACATTTACTAATTACTGTAGTCAATATTCAAGACACTACTTTAGGCACTTAGGATATAAAGACTCCCTTCCACCACTTATCTGGCAAGTGGCTGTTCAGTTTTTGCTTGATGATTTCTGATGAAATGATCCCAGTCTAACCCGAAGAAGGTGGTCCTTCCAAACATACTTCCATCTGCCCGGTTGCCCTTCTACCCTTCGTTGTTCCCAGTTTCACACTTTGGGGTTAAGCAAGACAAGGCTACCCCCCCCCCCACAAATGACACTCATTACATCACTCCCCAAGTCCCCCAGTCTTCTTTTCCAGATTAAACATCTTCAGTTCCTTTGACTGCTCTTCAAATGGGATGATCTTGAGAAAGCCTTCCTCAGCCTAGTCACCCTCTCTTGCTTCTCTTGCTTCCTAGCCTTGAAAAGTGCTACAGATTCTAAAAAATAAAGAGGACAGGCTATACAAAGGCACCGAGATAGGAGACAGAATGCTAATTGCAGGCAAGAGCTAGGAGTCTAGTCTGGCTGGCACACAGAGTGCGTGAAAGGGAATAATGTGACATCAGCCCGGAGAGACCTTGGCCTCATAAGCACTGTGCTCTGATCATCTGAGTTCACCAGACCTGGGTGACTCATGGATAAGAAAGTAGTGAAAAGTAATGCCAGGGAAGACGACAATGAAAGGCATCAGAGCTCTGACTAATTGACACTTCAGTGAAGCTTCCCTCCCTCCTCTCCAGGGAGAGGTGGCAGGGAGACTTTAGGTGTGAAGTGAGACCTATGTTGCCAGACACCGTGAAGGTGTTTTTCGTTGTGATGCTTTGTTGTTGTTGTGAAGGAGTATTCTATTGGCATTAGGAGCATGGGGAGTGTCATCCAGAAGTTATAGTGATGTAAAAACAAATCAATAAGACATTTAGTTAATTAAAAAAAAGTGAGGTGGGAACTAAGTTGAGAGTACCAGCAAAGCTGGAAAATTGTCTAGGGCAAGGAAGACAGTAACTAGCAATTAGGCCCATTCATACCAGCCAGAGTTATCTATAGGTCTGTGAATTGATTCCACCATTATTCCCGATTTTTTTTATGCTGATCTCCAACAAGGTACCAGTGACTATTGCCCTTGACTGGGGAGCACAGTGGATAGGAAATGGGAGCAGCAAATATCAATGCTATCTCTACTCCTCTGATCTTCTGCTTCTTCTGGAAGGGTAAGGCCAAATGACTCATTCTTAAGATCAAAGGAGACCCTGCTTGTCAACAAAGAATTTGGCACCCCATTCAATGACTTTGTATCTGGACAGAACAAGCCAACTGATTGATTTTCCCCCCAAGGAGACTAGTAAAGAGCTTTCAGATAACCCACTGTTCTGCATAAGGCAACAATTCAAACATCATTGGAAAGGTGGCCATCTTTTTCCAGTTACCTCTAAAGGACTGGAGGTTTTGCACCTGACTGACCCAAGGAGGAAAATGTCTGAGTTGGTTTTGGTGGATTTGGGGGCTTCTTTGGCCCAGATTCTCAACAGAACAAATCTTTTATATACACTGTATTTTTTCTTGACTTAATGCCAGTATTGAGTAGGAATATTTCTTTGCTTTTTCTGGCATTGTTTACCTTCTAATATTTATATAGCTTTATCTATCATGCCCTGCCCTGGAGCACCATTTTATAAAGGACGAACAAGTTTAGCTTCTTTAGCCTTTTTTATATGAGAAATGAGATATAGATAGATAAAGATATATAGACACATGTACAAAATAGAAATAGATATTTATACTATATCAATTTAGCTACATATCTATCTATATCTACATAAACACACATACAAACATATGTGTGTGCGTTTGGGTGTCTCACATCTCCCCTCTTCCCAAGACCAGGGTTAAAAACAATGAGCTTCTAAATTCACATAGTTATCTCAGCTGTGACTGATTGCTCTGCCATTTTCCAAAGCAGATTGATTTTTATTAAAATATCACAAGGGCTTAGTGCACTTTGTGGGTAAGAACTTAAATGCTCTGCTAATTTCAGAGGTGGCTCTTGAACCCCATTTTGAGATCCAAGACTCAGCTCTGGCTCTTGCCCAAATTACCTGTTGACTTACAGGGAAAGGTATTGGAAATTGGTGTGGTATATATTGTTGTTTAGGTTCAATATAAGGGCAGAAGGCGGCTACATTGGGGGTACTCTCTGAAGTGGAGTGTTGAATGTGGATTTCTTTTGTATATGTGTATATTTTTTGGGGGGGTGGGTGGAGGTTATTTGTTTCCAAATAGACTTTCTGCCCTTCATTATCTAAAAGCTTAGATATTCAATGTTCTAATCCAGTCATTCTATCTCTGTGACCTTGGACAAGTCTGGGCCTCAATTTCAGCAAAGTGAGGGGGTTTGTCTAGATGGCTTTCAAGGTGTCCTTCAGCTTTATAGCTATTGAATTATATCTGAAAGTCTAATTAACTATTCCTTTTTAAAATTAATTTTTGAAAAATTGTGAACTTTATCATTACACCCCCTACCCACAAACATTTCAGAAAGCAAAGAGAAGCAAGAAAGAGAATTATATAAGACATTATGGAATTCTGTTACACAAAGTTCCTTTTTCAAGAAATAGATTAAATTCCACAAGTTAGTAACAAATCTGCTCTGAAAGAAGCTATTGTTTCTTACAGAAGTGTTTAGGATTTTAGGATTTAGATGAGATTTCAAAGATTGTCTTGCTTAATCTAGTCTGATTTTATAGGTGAAAGAGTTGAAACCCAAAGAACTCAAGTAGTTCATCCGAGATCGCAGAGAGCTGGGATTTGAACTCGAGTCTCCCGATTCCAAGTAAAGGGCTCTTTCTGCTCTGCATGGTCAGATGTCTTTGGTCATTGCTCTGATCCTCAGATGCCTGCTAGTCCAACCCTCTTACTTCAGAGACGATGAAACTGTCGCTCGGTTTGATGAAGTCAGATTAGTAAATTCTCATAGACAGTGGAGCCAAGGCTCTTTAGATCAAAAATCACATGGTAAATAAAGGACCCAAGTGGAATTAGGTCATCTTATCCACAAAGATGGACGAGTATACTTTTTTTTTTAAGATTAATTTTCAGTTGCACATACTCTTTTGACCCAGAAATACTACTGCTATGTCTGTATCTCAAAGTGATCTGCTGTTGTTGTTGAGTTGTTTTAAGTCATGTCTAACCCATCATGACCCCATTTGGGGTTTTCTTGGCAAGGGCACTGGAGTGGTTTACCATTTCCTTCTTTAGCTCATTTTACAGAAACTGAGGCAAACAGGGTGAAATGACTTGCCCCGGGTCATACTGCTAGTAAGTGTCTGAGGTTAGATTTGAACTCAGGAAAATGAGTCTTCCTGATTCCAAGCCCAGTGCTCTATCCACTATGCAATCTTGCTGTCCAAGGACCTATCTGTACAAAAATAGTTATAGGAGCTCTTTTTGTGGTAGCAAAGAACTGGAAATTGAAGGGATGCTTACCATTTGGGGAATGGCTGAACAACTTGTGGCATATGATTGTGATGGAATACTATTGTGCTATAAGAAAGGACAAGCAGGATCCTTTCAGAAAAACCTGGGAAGACTTATATGACCTCATGCAAAGTGAATGAGCAGAGCCAGGAGAACATTGTACACAGAAATAGCAATGTTGTGAGGATGATCGACTGTGAAAGCCTTGGCTACTCTGTTCAAGACAGTGATCCAAGACAATTCCAAAGGACTCATGATGAAAATGCTGTCTACCTCCAGAGAGAGCACTGATGAACTCTGGGTACAGATTGAAGTCTTTTTTTTTAACTTTCTTTGTTTTTCTTGCTTTTTTTAAAAAAATGGCTAATATGGAAATATGTTTTGCATGACTTTACAGTATTATTAATGTAATATTGTTTGCATTCTCAATGGTTAGGGAAGGGGCTGAAGAGATGGAGAGAATTTGGAATTGAATTTTTTTAAAAAAATGAATATTGAAAATAAATAAGTAAAAAATTTAAAAAGAAGACTTTTTCAGACTTCTCCTCCTCCATTCCAACCCTCATTCCCATTTACCCTTCCTTATACTTCTCTTAACACTTCATCATTTCAGCATGCCTTCGGGGACATTTTTGTCCTGGTCAATACACTTGGCTTAAACATATCCCTGCATAGACAGTCCATTTTGAGGGAACCTGGGGCCAACTCATCCTCCCATTTTCATTTGAACTCACAGGTCAGATCCCATCTGTGAGCCTTGGTTACCTCATCTGTAAAATGAGAGGTTCTGACCAGATGACCTTTGAGACCCCTTCTAGCTATAAAATTCCTGACTCACTGATAAGAGTCTCATTCAGTTCTTGGTTGATTTTGCTTGGTTGATTTTGCTTGGTTGATTTTGCTTTGTTGATTTGCTTTTAACTCAATTCAGTCTGACAAATTTAGAAATGGAAAAGAGTTGCTGTTTGTTGCTTCTGAAACCGATAAACATGCTTTATATTTAAGCCAATTTTATCTTAGTTGGTATAAATGTCCCTTATTTTAAAGTGATAATGACAAGGACTCTGGGGGTCTTTGCTGCTTACTCTAGATGTACTTGGAGTTATCTATGGGAAAAATACCAGATTAGAAACCAGGTCATGTGAGCTATTGCCTTGTTGGAGGCTACTTTCTGTGCTGGCCAGACATAGGTAAGATGATCGGCTTCTCTGTTTTGGAGTTTTCAGTCTGTACAATGGGGAATATACTACATAGCTGTGGTATTGTAATGATTCCTAGGTAAAAGCCAAGTGACAGCTTGCCTTTGCAGGCAAGATAGATGTCTTAGGTCATTGCTAGTGCTCTGGTATTAAGAAATGACTCAGACAGAGGGTGAGAGTGAGAGGGTAGAATGAGTAATGGAGAGGATGCAGACACAGAGAAGGAAGGAGGACCAGAGACAAGGCAAAATCATGAATGCTTGGTTTACTGGTGAAATTTCTAAGTCTGGTGGTTCAGTCATCATGTAGAAAAAGAGGGTGAGGTCCACAAATTGGAAGGTAATCAAATAGTCAACATTCAAAAAAAGAAAAGAATGACAAGTGTAGTAATAAGTTGGAGAAGTAGAAAAGAATAAATTCTCCTCATTTTAGGGCCGAATCTCTTTCTCCTACTGTCTTTCGAAGGAGGAAAGGCAGGATGTTGAGGGAAGCCTGAGCTTGCAACCAGGAGAGCTGGGTTAGAGTCTCAGCTCTGGCACTAGCTGTTTGATCCTGGGTGAGTTTTAACCTCTCTGTGCTTCATTAAAAATAGGCGTACTTCATTAACCTATTACTCTGGCTTATTGTGAAGAACTTTGCATAAAAGCACCAAGTCTGAAAATTAGTATGGCTCCCTAGACTAGCCCATGCCACAACCCAAGCCTCCCTCTATAATGGTGGGGTCAAACACGTGGAACATGATCCCTGCAGGCACATATTGACTTACAAAGCCACAAATGAACATTATCTGTGTCTTATTGTATTTTTATTTCTTTTGTTAAACATTTCTCTGTTACATTTTAATCTGATTGGTCAGTGCTGGTCCAGACACCTTTGCTCTATCACATGCCCAAGCAATGGTTAGCTAGCCCTTCCTTGTAACAAGAGGTACCCCTTATTTTCTGAAGTAGCCCATTTCATTTGGCTCTAATACTAGGAAGCTCTGACTGCTAAGATAGCTCCATTTGCCCTGAAGTTTTGCTTTACATCAAGTCTCAATTTGCTTCTTGCCCCCTACTCCAACTTCTGCCCATTGCTTCTAGTTTTGCCTTTGGGAGTCAAATAAAACAAGTCAAAATCCTTCTTCTGCATGTCAGCTGTCTAGATACTTAATGACACCTGACCTTCTCTAGACTGAGCATCCCCAGCTCCTTCATCTTCATCCTTGGGGGAGCTGAAGAGCCTTCTTTTCCCCATCCTGGTTCCCCTCTTCTGAATGGTTTCCATCTTATCCATATCCGCCTTCATCTCAGACACCCAGAGCTGACACAAACCTTAACACACTATAAATGCGATCAATCATCACAATTATTATATCTTCATCACCATCATCATCACCACTACCACCACCATCACTATCCAGATGACCTGTGCAAAGTCAAAGATGGAAAAGAGAAAGAATGGAAAGGATAAAGCTCAGTGAAGTCCATAGATACCCATAATAGGGATAATTGGCTTCAGTCACTGAGAATCTCCCTGAAAGAGGTTTTTTTTTTGTTTTGTTTTTTTAACAGGGATTCAGAATGCAGGGAGAAGATGATGTAAACCTCAGGAGTGTGACAATAAGTTATTTACTTTGGAAGAAATATTAGGAGGAAAAAATGAGACATGCTGGCTGATATTTACAATAATACTGTAAGATGGGGAAGGTTTTGAACAGTTTATTTCCTCAACCCCCCTCCCCCCTGCCCTTGGCTGCCAAGGCACATTCAACGCCTACTTGACCTCAGCAGTCCTTATTAAAGTGTTCTCTGTCTACATCAGGCCCCTGCACTGACTGTGGGTGCCTGGGTACTTAAAATCAAAGGCATGTTAACAGAACTAAGGTGGAACAGAGGGGGTCTTGTTCAGAGTCCCAAGTTTAGTGGGCACTGATAACACTTCAAGTCCTTCAGGAACATAGAAAAAGCACAGTTTTGTACTTATTAAACAAGAAGAATGAATTAAAATATGAAGCTACCAAAAAGCTGAGATAAATTCTCTCTCTGCATGGAAGCCTCCCCAGCACTGCCCTAAGATGTGTGTCCTGGAGTCTATGTGCCCTACTTCCCTCACCCCCTAACAGATAGGATGCAAACCAGGTATTGATTATGGCATTTTCCCCAGGAGCAAAAATGCCTCATTACAGCCAGTTAGTCTTTTTAGGGTTATTTACCATTTTCACATAAATGTCGCCAAAGCCAATGCCAGTCATTTGTGTCTTAGGAAATTGAGGGAAATTGATCCCTTTGCTTGTTAGTTTCCATTGGAGGCTCTAGCCTTCACTGTAACATCCATGACAGATTATAACAGAATGAATTTGTATGTGTCATGAAGAATAGAATTTTGTGGCATTAAAATACATATGTTTATAAGAAGCCATCTTAACAAGTGATGTATATCCTTGCTGTTCTCACTCCCAGGTGGCCACCAAACTTTTCTACACCAAATCCCAGCCCTACATGTCACCTCAATCTACTTGTCTGTCGTTGAACGTTTCATCTTAATTCATGACTGTATTAGGTTTCATGAGCTTAGTATCGTTAATGTAACGAATCACAGAATGGTTATGTGAAGGAAGGGGCTATAATTCTACCTTCTCTGTAGAACTGGAAGATACTGGCTACAGGTGAGATTCATAGTTATCAACTCAAAGGCCTCACAATGTTTCATGAATTACTAGTAAAACACTTTACCAGTTTCCTCTCCAATGCAAGCCTGTTCCAATCTTCCTTAATAGAAGGCATCACATATTTCTTAATAGAAGTCATCAAATATTTATTACCAAAAAATGAGAACACCGTTCTCCTCTCCAAACGTAGGTCAGATTTATATTTACGAGCTTTTTACAAAGCACGGAGACCTTATGTTACCATGTACGTGTACCATGTGTATACACACACAAATTAACCCATTATTATTTTCCACCCATGCTGATGTCTCTGTCTATGTCTATCTATAAATACATATAAGCAAATAATATATTATATAAGGGGCAAGAAAGGCTGAGGAGGTATAAAGAACAACTTAATATCGATTCACTGATGATTGAACAAGCCACCTAATGACACTGTAACATTTCCACCACCTTTATTGATTACTGGGAAATCCTTTGGCTCATGCACAATGAGTATGTACAATAGATCCAAACTGTGGGTGTGGAACTGAGTCAAAGGGCCAACAATGATCGATAAAGGGGATGCAAACAATAGAGTAAATAATGTGGAGATATTTGAGGTAGCATGCAGATAGGATGTCATAGGAATTATGAAGGTTAATGAAATGGGAGGCTGGAGTGTTTGAGGAAATGTCGCCATATATAATGAAGTCCCCCAGTGGAATAGACTGGACAGGACACCGATGAACTAGGTGTTGTTAAGTACGTATTCTTATTCTTTCTCTGGCCCTTTCTGGCCAGGGCAACCAGATATGCAGTACTTTCCAGGGAGATACAGGCTTCTGTGAGTGAAGCTTGATTTTCAGTAGGCCGTTCTCAATTAATTAGAAGGTAGCTCCCATTGAATTCCACTCATGCCCTGAATACACATATCCCTTGTGAACAGTGCATTCTAACAGGCTGCTATTTGTTTCTTCTGCTTTGATGCTATTGATGAATATGTGATTCCTACCTCCCATCGCTCTTCTTCCCCTGTAATTTAGTCCATGTCTTTGAGTCAGCCCTCCATAAAGGATCTCACATATGTTGTCAAGGACCTTTACAGACAGGCATTCCATCAAGAAAGATTACAATATGCCTATAACTCATATAATCTTAGAAATTTGCCTCTGACTCAGGTCGTGACTTCACATCATCTCTAAGTGTCAGAGGAAGGGTATGAACATAAATCCTTCTGATTCCAAGTCTAGCCGTGTCTACATGTAATCATGCATATAAAATCCAGTCTAGAAGTCAGGAAGCCCTGTGTTCAAGTCACTCCTTTGACATGTGCTTGCTGAGTAACCCTGGGTAAGTCACAAAAACTCTCAGTGTTCTAGGCAACTATCTAAGACTCTTAATTTGCTGAGATGCCAGTTCATCTTGGAGGAGAGAGTTTCTTCCCTGGCAGCTCTCCACCAAGGGAAGTGCAGGTTCCCACATCTTGACTTTCGGTATGATTCATTTCTGCCCACCGTGGACTGCAAGCTAAAAAGGCCACATAGATTCAACTTATGTCATGCGGTGCCATGAACAAACAGACACTTCATAAATACTTGAGGCACTGGCGGTGGAAGGAGATAAGAAAGAAACTTCATTATCTTTTAAATGTTTTAAAGAATGTTTTCAATGTATTTGCTGCCACAGAAACATTTTTCTAATGAAAAAAAATATTAGAGAGGAAAAATGAGGTTGTGTTCACCGGATATTGAGCTCCTCTGAACAAAGGCACTCGTTAAATTAAAGTCCTTATTAGAAGATCTGTCTTGGGTGCTAGGTTCTAGAACAGTCAGCTGTTAGACCTGGGCCCTGCAAATTGCATTCAAGTAGTGAGGAACCTGAGGAGCAACAGAAAGTCAGACAAAATAGAAGGTGAAAGGTGGGTCCCCCCATCTTTGGCTCATGAAAGAAGACTGACATCCATGTATTTCCAAGGCTCAACGCCCATCTCGATGGCTTTTGAGAGAATGCACCCGGGGCCAGAACTGACGGACAGAATTCAAAGCCAAGGTGCAGGAAATGGTTTTCCTGACTCAGGCTCCTATTTCTCAGCCAGGTCCCTTCCTACCTTTCCAGGCTTCTTACACTTATCTCACAGGCCCGCTTTCTTTTCCTCTCACATCACAGTCCGTGTCCTAATTCCAGGCCTTGGCACTGGCTGTGCCCCCTGCCTGGAATGCCCCACCTCCTCACTTCTGCCTCTGGGCTTCCCTAGCTTCTTTCAAGACTCCTTTCCAGTCTCACCTTCTGCATCTCCTATGTGCCAGGCACTGTGTTAAATGCTGGGAATACACCGAGGGGCAAAAGACAGTCTGCCCTCAGGAAGCTCACTATCTAGAGGGATCACCTTCTATCGACTCTGCAGTCAGCCTCTAGAGTCTGAGGTATTTACATGTGGTCTCACCCATTAGAAAGTGATTGAGGATCAAAGTCGATTTTGCTTTTATTTATATCCCCAGGGCTTAGCACAGTGCCTGGCACATAGTAAGAGCTTAATAAATATGAGTTGACTTCACCTGGGTTAATTTCTTACCTTCAACATAACTATGTGACATAAGGAAAATTGTTTCCTTATCTGTAAAATGAGGATAATAATACCTTTAGCATTTGCTTCACAGTGCTATTGTGAAGCCTGAGTGGGATAATATATGACAATTCTTTAACAACTGCTGTTGAAATGCTATGTAAGTATGATTCTGTAGACTGGCATGTCACTAGAGGTTGTTCTAGGGTAGTTGGGGTGAGTTGAGCCCTAGCCATGGAGTTGTGTGTGTGCCTCAACTCTGTGAAGGATGTGATGGGTGCTTTGGGCCCATTTCGGACTGTCTCCGTTGTACCAGGATTGAGCAGATGTGTAGTGGAGACTGTGAGCTGATTCCTGAAATGAGAGAAACTAAGGTCACAAGTTTTCTTTGGAGTACTGACTGTGGTCGTTTGGAGCAGACTTAGGAGGTATCTGAAAGTCTATGGCACCTAGGGAAGTAGCGGACGGTCCTGCTACATGGGCTGCAGAGAACACTTGTACTGAGCACAGTTGTTCTCACCAGTGGGAATGTGGCTTTCTCTAGAAGATCCATTGCACTCTCTCTTTCTCTGTCTGTTTCTCTCCCTTCTCTCCCCCGCCTCTTGCTCTCCTTGTCTCTCTGTCTCTCCTTCCTCCTCCTCCTTCATTTTAAAAATTTTTTGGGGGGCACTCTATGACTCTAAGTTGTGGGACAGGTGCTGATCTGATCTAGGTTGGGTAGAAGTTTCCTCACTGATTTTTCCCAATGGCACTGAAATTATTGGTTGAGTTCGAAATCTATATTTTTTAGTCATTTTAAAATATGACTTCATAATTTCAAGGCTTTGCTTAAAAAAAAAGAAAATAGTTAAACAAAAGCAACCAAAACAGCCCCCATGTGTGACAGTAAATGCACTGTTCTGTATCCACATCTGCCCCCTAACTCCACCCTCACGCATCCAAGGAAGGGAAGGAGGTGCATTTATTATTGGCCATCATTGCAATTACCTGGCATTCTGTGTGCTAATGCTCCTTTCATTTCCCTGATAGAATGTAATCTCCTTGAAGGCAGGAATGGCTTCATTTTTGTCTTTCTATTCCTCACACCTTGTAAAGTTCTTGGCACGTAGTAGGCACCTGATAAATACTCATTGATCAACTGTATATATAGTTCTTCTGCTTCTGTTTACTGAAATCTGCATCCATTTATACAAGTAGTCCTATGTTTCTTTGAATTTCTCATATTGCTTCTTATAGTCCAGTAACACTCTACTGTAGTCAAAAGCCGTAATTTGTTCAGCTAACCAATGAACACTCATTTTGTTTCCAGTTCATTGCCACCATAGAAACCAATCCACTAGTTTTACAGATGAAGAAACTGAGACACATACTTGGCCAAGTTCACACATAGAAAGTGGCAGAACAGAAAGAAATTTGAACCAGGGCTCCTTACTTCAGAGTCAGGGTACTTTTAGGACACATCACTGTTATTATTGCTGTTATATACATATTGTACAAGACGGCTAGGTGGTATAGTGGGTAAGAGCACTAGACTTGGAATCAGGAAGACTTGAGTTCAAAGACTGCCTCAAACACTTGCTAACTGTGATTCTGGATAAATCACTTAACCTCTTTTTGCCTCAGTTTCCTCACCCATTAAAAAATGAGGACAATAATAGCCCCTACTTTCCAGGATTGTCATGAGGATCAAATTAGACAGTATTTGTAAAGTGCTTTGCCAAGCTGGAATTGCTACATAAAGGCTACCCACTGTTATACACGGAGTCTGTGGATTCCAGTATCATTCTCCCCTACCTCCCTCACCAAAGATCAGGCTCCACCGTGGCCATCTTTAAAAGCCCAAATCAGGCTTCCCTCTCTAGGAGGAAACCTGTCTTGCTCAGACCAAATGATACTGAGACTTGCTGATTGACGGTGCATTGCCTCGTTTGACCTTGGCCTTTGTAGCTTGTCTCTTGTTTGTGTCGATGTCTTTTCTGAGGCAGCGCAGTGTCTTGTCCCTGGAGGAGGGGTGGTCGGTGCTGGGCAGAGGAGAGCTCCAGCTAAGTGGTCACCAGGTTGCCCCTGGCAACCAAACTGTGAACCTTGCGAGCAGATTGAAGTGGGTTGAAGCTCTTTTCCTGATGCAGGCCCAGGTCTGCATCTCAGCAGAAACAGGACCATCAGCTGCCTGTGAGTGAGGCCTGCGAGTGAGGCCTGCGAGTGAGGCCTGCGAGTGAGGCCTGCGAGTGACGCCTGCGAGTGACGCCTGCGAGTGAGGCCTGCGAGTGACGCCTGCGAGTGAGGCCTGCGAGTGAGGCCTGCGAGTGAGGCCTGTGAGTGAGGCCTGTGAGTGACGCCTGTGAGTGAGGCTTGTGAGTGAGGCCTGTGAGTGATGGCTAGTAGGAAGGTCTGAGATGAGCTTTCTTACTGTTGCATCCAATTCAACAAATATTTATCAAGTTCCAACTGGGTGCACAACACCATGTGCTGGAGAAGATACAAAATTTAGAATAGGCAGATAGCAGCTCACCTCCTAGTGCTTAAAGTCTAGTACAGCAGTTCACACGTGCACACCCACAAATAATAATTATATTATAATAATTATAAATAATCATGATGATATGCCCAAGTGCAGAATTGCCTTGTTAAGCATACCAGAGATATGCAAAACAAAAAAAAAATCACATTGGGTTCAAGAGGGAAGGTCATTACTGATAGGGGAGGTTAGGAAGGCTTTCCAGAGGAGGTGTCATTTGAATCTGACACTCAGAAGTCAGCAGAGATCCAGAAGATAAAGGGAGGTGTGGAGGCCTCATCATGCCTGTCCCACTCCTTCTATAGGTGAGGAAATGGGAGTCCACAAAGGCCAACGGCTAAGCCAACCTGTCTCCCTTCTAAATAAGGTTCTTTAATAGCTTTCTATTATTTTAAGGAATAAAATGCTTGCTCTTTAGTTTGGCATTCAAAACCTTCAGCATCTGGCTCCACTCAACATTTTCTAGATCACTCTCAGCTCCTATGACTTTAACTCTGCCATCTTTCCCACCTTACTAGGTATCCCGCCTGACCTAATGTCTGCATGGAATATGCCTGCAGATTCATGAAGTCCTTCGAACAAAATCTGCTGATCATTTGCCCGTGCATCTGGTGATACTCATACAGGGTGTCCCAAAAGTCTTGATGTAGTTTGAAACCAGTTCAAAACTGCACTAAGATTTTTGGGACACTCTGTGTAACCCTGATAGTCAGATCCTAGGAATGTCGGCTTGTTGCCATGGGTCTCTATGGAGATGCCGAAGAATTCTGAGTTGAGCCGGCCTCCCTGCTGGAAGGAGGGGTGAGTTGTCATCATCAGCGGCCTCTGTTGTTCAAGTGAGCTGGTTTGGCTCCTGGTAATCTACCCCATTCTTCCAGGAAGGAACTTGCTTTTGTAGGTTTGACTCTGTCCCAGCCCATGAAGAGTGGACAGCCTTGCTCCATTCCCCAAGCAGAGATCAATGACTAATTTATCCTCTCATCCCTACCTCCAGTCCATTTCTGCGGCCGTTGCTGTGAGGTCGCCGAAATGATTAATGCTGTGTTGCCAGTATTAATGCCTTGTATTTTGGTACTCACATTACAGGAGCCACTTCGAGCCAAGCTTTTACCGGGTTAGCAGGGGGAGATGGGAAGATATTGAAAAGGCAGGTGATTGGTCCAGAGATTCTACTTCTCTCAATTTCACCATAAATCAATTGTGAATGATTTTTTTTCCACCATAATTTTTCACAGGGTTTGAACTTGGGCAAATGAGCATCCTGTCCTGAAGTGAAACTGTGAGTTTCCTAGATCTTGTTGGAAAGAAGATCAAGATTTATGAAGGGGCTTAGAGGGAAGTGTATTGCATTTCTTCCCTGTCCTTTGTGAGTTCCTTTGCCACAGGCACCTCCCCTCTCCCCTTACATCAGCCCTGATCAGTCTCAACTTTCCAGCACGACATGTGGCCTTTTGGAAGGGGGAAGAGTCCAGGACGTTGATCTACTTTCCAGGCGTTTATGATTATAAACATGTGCATGATATCATATAAAAGAGTACTGAACTCCCTGCATTGAGTAACAGCTTGCGTGCTGGCCTCATCAACGTGAATCCTCCCCCATCCCCAACTGTATTTCATTTCCTGCTGACATTGCCTTCATAAAAAAAGACAACTGAAATAGTAATTTTATAATGCTAGCATTTTTGTACTACTTACTATGTGCCGAACACCTTGCTAAGTGCTTTAAAAATATTATTTCATCGATCTTCACAACAACCCTGGGAAGCAGTTGTTATTATCCCCATTAACCAGTTGAGAGAATTGAGACAAAGAGAGATAAAGTGATTTTCTAAATATCTCAAGGCAAGTAAATGTCTGAGGTCAAATTTGAACTCAGGTCTCCCTGACTCCGGGCCCAAAACTCTGTGCACAGTGGCACCCCCAGAGGCCTGAACTGTAGGTATAGCTACTGCCAAGTAACCCTGGAAGAATCCGTATTTGATGATAAGGATAGTTCTTGGTGGGGCAGCTAGGTGGTGCAGTGGATAGAGTGCAGGGTTTGAATTCAAATCCGACCTCAGATATTTACTAGATGTGTGACCCTGGGCAAGTCGCTTCACCCTGTTTACCTCAGTTTTCTCGTCTGTAAAATGAACTGGAGAAGGAAATGGCAAACCTAGGTCCCAAAGAGTCTAATGACTGAAATGACTGAATAAAGTAGTTCTTGGTGTGGGGTGAGGTCATAGGGAAGGGACCTTTGAGGTAATCTAGTACAACCCCCAACCCCCTTTGACAGATAAGGAAACTGAGACTCAGAGTGAGGAAATGACTTACCCAAGTTCACCCAGGTAGCCAGGGTCAGAGGTGGGCTTTAGCTGGTTTTCTGACTCTAGAGCTGGCATTCTTTTCACTGTATCATGCTGTATCCCTGATACAGGGACCCTCTTGGCAAACCTTGGATTCATTTCCTAGAAATAATAATGTTCTTTATATCCCTGGCCCCCTTGGCTCTTATTGGTTAGCTTTTTGCCTTGTTTCTCCGTAGTTGTGTCCCCCCATGGGCGCCCTCCACCATCTTCCTCCTGATAGGAGTGGCTTGAGGGTAGGGACCATCTTCCTCACTTGTTTACACATGCCCTTCTCTTAGCCCAGCACCTGGCAAATAGAAGACTCAATGCATCCTCTCTCCCCCGCTCCGTCTCATAATAGCCAACATTTATGTCATGCTTTAAGATTTGCAAAGCACTTTTATCTGAAGTATCTCATTTAAGCCTCTTAGCAACCCTGTGATGTAAGTAAATCTATAGGTTGTATTCCCATTTCATGGATGAAGGCACTGAGTCCTAGGGAGAGAGTGGCTATGGCTTACTCCTAGTGGCCCAGATAATAATGGCCCAAAGTGGGCCTCCCAGCCAGCTTTCAAGGTCCCTTTCTACCCTCTCAGCTAAACTTGGGTCACCGGCCCTTGTGAAGCTGTGACTTTCATGCTGTGTTCGATCCCAGGGCCTTTGCAGTCTGTTTTCATTGGGGGCCTGGGTTGGGAGCAAAGGGCCTGTTGCTGGGCCGGGAGGAGGGACCACTAGCTCTTCCTAAGAACACAGACGAGACGAGTGCTTGCCTTCACCTTCCTCCACCGTAGCAGACGGAGGGAACATCCAGGGCACTTGTGAAGTTCAGAACCTGCAGCTTCTGAGGGCGTCTCCAAATCCCTCTAGATGAGAGACCATCGGGCCATGGGCCTGTGGCAGCAGTGTGGCAGATTCAGAATTTATTCAGACTGCAAGAAGTATCTATTCCATCGACTTTAGAGTCAAGCTGTAAGCGTGTTTGGGGGGATGTAGCTACATTGTTCAAGGGAAAATGATCCACAAAAACTGGGCCCCTGAGAGTATATGAAAATGATTTCCCCCCTTCAGACTTGACGCAGCATGGTATATCTGAAGGAGCAGTCAGAGGACCCAGGTTCACCACTCCTGTCACTTTATACCCGTGTGACCCTGGACAAGTCACGTAAGCAGCCTGAGCCTAGATTTAGTCATCTGTAAAAGTAGAAGAATGCGCTCCATGGCCTCCAATCCTTCTGGTTCCTCAGGTTCTCAGCCTCACAGGCACCTTCCTCCCTTTACTTCAACACTCGGCCCATCGCTCCACAGCTGACAAACTTTGATGACTCTCCCTCTGTGAAATCCCTCCCATTTCACTCATCTGCACTCACATCAGTCTAGACCCCTGTCAGCTCTTGCCTGGACTCTAGCAATAACTTCCTAAGGAGTCTCCCTGCTTCCAGGCTTCTCCATCTGCGGTCTGTCCTGTACATAGATAGCAGCCCCAAGTCTGACTGTGCTATTTCATGTCCCTGATCAAAATCCCTTATTGAACCCCTGTGACCTCCAGTGATAAGATGCAACCTCTCTGGCACTTAAAAAAATGAAAACAAAAACAAAACCCTTCCCAATCTGGCTCCCACCGACTTTTCCAGGATGATTTCACATTATTCCCTCTCCCATGACCTGCATTTTGACCAAAGAGGCCCGTTCATTCTTCTCTAGATAGGACATTCCAGCCTTTGGTAATGTCCTGCCCCGTGCCTGGAGTGCTCATTCTACCTCGGCCTTTCGGAAGCCCTAGTTCCCTTCAAAGCTCATCTAAGGTAGTAATTAGTCTTTTCTTATCCCTCTCCTTCTCAGCATCCCCTTTCTAAATTACTTTTTCATATACTTTTTAAAAATTTGTTTTATTTTTAATTTATGGAATAAAACAAGCATTTCTATAACATAAGATAATAAAAAAGATGATTGCACATGAAACTGCAAATCTATTATGTACAACTTGTTATTCCTTTTAAATACATAATAAAATTATCATGTAAATTTTTTTCCTTTTTTCTCCCCCCAGAGACATACTTTTAACATTTTACATGTATATATACATATATATATATTATACACATATATATATATATATATATATATAATTACTTCCCCTTCCCCTCCCTCCAAACACTAACACAACCTTCCCCTCATTTCCCCCACCCCTTTGTGAGAATGGAACATCTTGAGTCTTGAGGGCAGGGACTTTTTAGTTTTTTTATTGTAATTTTTGTCATTGTGGTACTTGAGAGGCTAAATACTTGTCCAGGGTCACACAGCCACCATGTGTGAGAGACAGGACATGGAGCTGGGTCATCTGGGGCCAGCCTTCTATCCACTCAACCATGTTGTCTATAGGTCAGTAAACACCTACTGAATGAATATTGAGTATTAATGAAATATGGCTGAACCTCAGTCTAACAACGGGCTTCCTATCTTCCCAAGCCTCCCCTGAGCTGGCCTTTGACCGGCCAAGTTCTGGATTGACACTGTGGCTCCCAATATGTGCCTACCAAATTAATCCTTTTTCTAACCCTATTGGGTTCCTCCTGCCCCCAGACTCATTCAGCTCTGCCACATAATTGATCTAATTTACAATTTAATTTGTTTGTTAAAATAGTGACTAAATGTAGAGCAACTGATTCTATACTTCCCTTCCTCCCAGTTCTCATATTCTAGACTATAAACTCCCTTGAGGGCAGGAACTTTTTGAGTTTTAAGTTTGTATCTTCGGTGCATGGTGCATAGTAGGCCCTTAAAGAAATCTTGTGGATTGATTGGTTCATTGTTGCCATGGTGGATTTGAACAGACTGAAACTTATTGCGAAGGAACGATTGATCAGGAGAAATGGAGTAAGATGTCGTCTGAGAGATCTCTAACTGGGGGAAAGATGGAGGCTGTCACTGAGAAAGAGGGTGGAGGAAAGAAGAGAGGGCTGAGAGTAGCATCGAGAAATTGCATACATGTCAAGGATGGGAAGAGGAGATAGAGAAGTGGGGGTGGGAGGGTGGGGTCTGGGAAGGTCACTGTCATGGAAAACAAGAGAGAAGAGAGCTTCAAGAAGGAGTGGTGGTCACTGGTGTCAGATACTGCAAGAAAACAGAGATGTGTGAGAACGGAGAAGAGACTGGTCATTAGATTGCTCAAATAGGGGCTTGTTGATTCCTCTCTGAAATCCTGAGCTAGAAGTTGTGTAGTTTGGCTGTATCATGTGTTAACTAGGCTTTTAAGCATTAGCTTGGCAACCTAGCAACCAGTTATAACATGGTTTCTATGGAAAAATACGTTCCAAGTTCACAATAGCCAATTTACAAACAAACATTTGGAATACAACTTATTCCTAAACTGGGGACTGCCTTTGTGTATGTGCGTGGTGTATGTGTGTACACACACACACACACACACACCCCTACACAGCCCACAGAAATGCAGTTGGCCCTGTTTTCTTCTTTTCAAGAGAATCTAGGGCATTCTTATTAACACTCGACCATGTTCTGGGGTTTGTGTTCCCATGGGGACGCAGTTTCCTTTCTTCATTCTTGTGTCATCTTCTATCAGTCCAGATGTTCTAGGCAGAACACCGATAATATCTACCTTCCTGGGCTTGGCTACCATCTTTTGAATCAGCTAATCAGTGAATTAGTAGTTACAACTTAGAGCTCGTAGACATAGAGCTGGCAGACAACTCAAGGCCGCCTAGCCCAGCTCTCTCATTTTACAGATGAGGAAACTGAGGACGGAGATGAAGCGACTCTCCTAGTAAAGGTGGTCAGTGATGCAGACTAGATCCAAGCTCAGGGGCTCTGGCCCTGAGCCCCCTGCTCTTTTCATGGTCCAGAACAACCTTAATTTAGTCACTTCTGTTCTTAGCCCAGTTTAAGAATGTTATTCCACAGATGCCATCATTGTTGGAAGCCGTTATCATAGATTGGCAAAATGATAAACTGTGTTTGTGTTTTACATTTGTTCTCAAGGCTAACTGTTATTGTTTTAAATACCTTTGTGTACTGGTAACAATGATAATAATGATGGCTACCATTTATATAGCCCTTAACAGTTTGCAAATAGCTTTGCAAATATTATTTCATTTGATCCTCACAATAATTCTTGGAGACAGGTGCTATTGTTATCCCCATTTTACACCTGAGAATACTGAGGAAGGCAGAGGTTAAGTGACTTGCCCAGGATCACAAAGGTACTAAATGCCTGAGGTGGGATTTGAACTCAGATCTTTCTGATTCCATGTCCAGCACTCTATCCACTGCACCACTTAGTTTAGTTGCCTTTGAAGATTGTCCCAGCCCTTAGTGATGATATTTCTAATATCAACCTACAGAAAATTGTAAATTTGCGATTGGAGAGGTCAGCGACCAATTTGACTAAGCCCCAACCCCCAAGAGAGACCGATGCTAATTGCCTTTTTCTTTTTAAGTGTTTTATTCAATGTTTTTATTTTTTGACATTGCAATCTCTATTCAATGACTCTTAAACCTTAACACACTTTAGCCTTGTTGTCAGTGTGAGTTACAGTGGAGCAGGAGGCCCAGAGATGAAACCCATTTGGCCCTAAACCAAACATGAGAGTCTTGCCTTCTTAGCGTTGACTGATTTAGCCTGTGTGCATCTGAGTTCATTCCCACCACGGGCAAGCTATCCAGGGATTGGTGACCCAGAGCTGGAAGGGACCATTGCAGGTCAGCTGGTCCAGTCCTCTCATTTTGCAGGAGAAGCCAAGACCCACAGAGATCAAATACACTGTCCATAGTTATGTGTGTAGTAAGAGCCAGATTCGGATTTCAAGGCCAGTTACTCTGACCCAGAATCCCACACTCTTTCTACTCTTTCTTCTTTTCCTTGATAGGAAAGCAAAAAGAAGGTTCCCAGAACTAATCCCTTTCCTTAGGAAGAGTCATTGTACTGTGTTCAAATCCTCCCAGTGTGGTTGTGCTCACCACCGCAAATAATGAACAGTCATCGACTATGTGCCCAGCACTGTGCACTGTTCTGAGCCTACAAATAAAGAGAAGGAAACAGTCCCTCTTTTCAAAAGTCTTTGATCAGCTATTTTTCTGGTAGAGAAATATCTGCTGTCTGGGTCTCCCTACATGTTTGGCAGGGAATCATAGATTTTCTGATCAGCAGGAAAGAATGACCTGTGTGGTCAATGGCATAGCCAGACAATGCACTAACGCATCAGTAGTTAATGAGTGAGTCGCTTAGCTTGTCCAGGACTCACTTCAGGTGTGAGGTTGGACTTGTTGGTTTCTAAAGGCCTGTCAAATTGCTAAACATAATTATGTAGTTTTTTATTCATTGTATTGAGTTCAGGTTAATTAAATAAACCTTTATTAAGCACCTACCATATGCCTGAAGCAGCAACGGTTATGTCACACAAGTCAGATGACTGCCACCATGTTGACCACCACCTCCCCTCAGACTCAGGGGTTGGAGCCAAGATCCTGAACCTGAGAGTCTTGGGAAGAGTAATGCCCCACCTCCACCCCCAGCCCACCAGATCTGTCTCCAGCCCCATCTCCACAGTCATCGTGGAGGAAGGGGAACAATCCCTGTGGAGATGCAGCTAGCCTTGGCCTCCTCAACAACTGTAGTCACTAGAGGCTGAAGGAAGAATGTTCTCAACACTACAGCCCTTAGCAGTGTCTGAGTGTTCAAAATCAGAAAAAGATAGAATTTCACCAGCGGAAGCCGCCTTAGATAAGCCTTACCATCCACTCTGCCACTGTCCCCTGAGGACCACGAGACCTTTCCATCTGGCTTGCTGCTGAAACTCTTATTTGTGGTCACCCACATTAGAACATGAACTCTTTGAGAGCAGAGAGACTTGCTTTTCTATTTGTACCATCGTCACTTTGCATGTAGTATGGACTTAATAAATATTCATTCATTCATTCATTCATTCATTCAAATGCTGGGCACTGGGGGAATCAGACAAGACTGCTATGGCATCTGTGCCTTCCTGACCCGGCACTTTTCCCACACTGTGTCTTCTTTTAAACTTAATGCTCGTCTAAGGGCACATTCCACAAACCACTGCCTCCCTTTCTCATTGTCTGCTCATGAGGTAAAATACGCTCTAGGACTCAGTGGTAACCTCTTCCTTCCCCTTTGACACATTCCCCAAACTGACTTCTAACTTAAGACCATGTGCTTACTCTCTGATGCCCCTATCCATACTGTTCAATTACCAGTCCCTTTGGAGCCTCCCAGAATGTGGAGAGGTGAGCAGGGAATCTTTCCATGCAAAGACATCACTTCTATCCATCTCAGTCAGGCAGCAGCATGCCGGATCACTGATAATTTGATGGAATCTGAGTTGTGCATTAGGAAAATTACTTAAGAAACTATGTGAAGGATGGTTTGGAGGGAAGAGAGATTAGGTAGGAGCAGGAAGATCAATTAAGGAGCTAGTGCAGCGGGCTAGAAGAGAGCTGACGAGAGCAGAACCGGGACGGGAGGGGTGCAGTGGTGAGAGGAAGGAGAGAATTGAGACGAGAGATTGATGGGTGGTCCAGGTGAGGGACACGTATACTTCCACACAATATCAAAACAATGTTTTTTGGAGGTAGGAGGGAGAAGAAATTTGGAATAAAAGACAGGCCGCACAGCATAGGGTGGAGAACTCTGGATTTGGAGTCTGGAAGTATGAATGCAAATCACATCCCACTCACTTTGCTATCTAGGGGTGGTGGTGGTCAGGAGCAAGTCACTTAGCCTCTCAATTCATTTTCTTCACCTGCTAACTGCTTGAACTATCTCCCTTACAGGGTTGTCCTGAGTTCAGGGCTAGGAAGACTTTAAACCTTGTATAAATGGGGTGGTTGTTATTATCTTTCCTGATGATTTTCCCATTACTTTCTCTCTTGAACTGCATAATGAAGTCAAACTGGCCACCTGGATGTTCCCCGTACAACTCTGTCTCTTAGCATCCCAAGCTCCCTTTAAGGTTCCCCTCATATGTCAACTTCTACAGGAGACATTTCACAATCTCCCCATTGTCAGTGTTCACCAAACTGATTTCTTTGTATATATTTTGTGTTGATTTATCTGGGATGATGTTGTTTTATTCCATTTGAAAGGAAATCTTTTAAGGGGAAGGGCTATATCATTTTTTGTCTTTGTCTTCCTTATGTCTAGGGCAATTCTTGGCACATAGTAGGTACTTAATAAATGCTTATTGAATTGAATTAAATTGAAAAAAAGAATCAAAGGAGGGAGTGAGGGAGAGAGAGAGAGAAGAGAGAGAAAGAGAAGACAGAGAGAGAGAGAGAGAGAGAGAGAGAGAGAGAGAGAGAGAGAAGCAACACTCATTTCTGCCAGTGCCACCAAGCTGACTCCATGCTGAATTGATGGCTCCATCAGATAGACATGCTAGTATAGAAATGGCACCCTACAGAGAGAAGAAGAAAGTCGTTTGAGGTCATATAACTAGCAAAGTAGAAGAGAAGGTCAGCTGTATCCATAGCAGACCAAAGCCTCTTGATATGTTTAGGATGCAGAAGTGGAAGGAAGGAAGAGAAGGAGGGAGGGAGGAAGGATAAAAGGAAGGAAAGAAGAATTAAGTACGTATTATGTGCAAGGCACTATGTTAAGTGCTTTACAAATAGTATCTCATTCGAGATGGAAACCCAGAGCTTGGGGATGATATGTGGCTCTTTTATTTATTTGTTTTTTAATTTAAAAAAAATTATATGTGATAATTTTAGCAACCATGAAGGACACAGCATGAATGTAAATTCAGATCCTTTAAGTATGCAAAGTAGGGAGAGAGACTGAACCTGTGATTTCTTTGATTTACAGAACTCCCAGAAACTCATTCTACCAATGCAGGTCAACACCTTGAATGCAGCTTACAATCTTAGAAAGTTGCCCAGAGCCCTAACAGGTGCGCCCTAATGCATGGACCTCATCAATTATTTATTATACCCTTTTTTCTTACTCATTGATTTTATGAAGCATCAAAGCCATTTTATTTTTAGAGTTAAAAAAAAACAAAACAGGTTTTTTTTTTTTTTTTTGGCCGTAACAGGTTCTTTGTGAAATGTAGTAAACATGTGCATGTGTGTGTGTGTATGTGCATATGTGTGTGCATTAGTTTTCCAGAGGACACAGCTGTGTATTTCTGTATTTGCTGAGGTTATTTTACTGGGTGGTTTTCCCTTGCTCATGCCAACAGCATGGGGAACTGAGTAAGGTAGCTACTGGATTGTATGTTGACTGCCCTGAAGGCATTCATAGTTGTAGCTGCATCCAAGAGATGCCCGAGTGATTGAAGGTGATACAAGGCATTCTTCTAGGTCCCCTAGCCTTCTTTTGCCTTTGGTTGGCTCCTGGTAAGTAGAATTCAGCACCTCCAGCTAAGGCTGCTCCACTCTTGAGGTCCCTAGACTGTGGCTAGTAATTATCTCCAATAATGTTATGCTGCATACTTTACATAAAAGCAGGGGTGCTTAAGGAATGGTTATTGAGTTGTTTACTTTGGGCAGGTAATGGAGCTCTGCTTTCTGACCTGTCATTATGCCCATAAATAGTTAATTCCATTATTGTAAAGAAGAAACCGGAGCTATTAGCATTATTTATAGAAGGATATTTTTAACCAGCCAGCAGCCAGGGAGCTGGTGCTGGAGCACATTCTCTACTGCTTTCCTAATGCAATTAGGAGAGACCCTACTAAGCAAGTTAGAGTGGAAAATTTCTGGTTCAACATGACCCTTTTGTGTGCTGGTCCAGGGAAGAACAGATGCTTAATGTCGTTTGTCTGCATAGAAACGATTATAAGATCAATATATTTTGAAGCCAAAGGATTTTCCTTAATAGCATCCTTTTCCCAAGCACTTTTAGCTGAGCTCTCCAAGAGTCCATGTTCTAGTCTGGCGCAATTTGCCAGCCCTACAGAAAAAGGTTAGAATGGATATTTCCATAATTATCACCTGGGGTAACACCTTCAAACACTCAAGGAAATAAACAGGAACAGTTAATGAGGCTCATGGAATTTACATGTTCATTTGTTCATTAAAGCTCAGGTAATGTATCTACATCTCCCCCTATTTCCCCAACCTCTCCCCCACCCCAGCCCCACTCCAGGAGAAAGCAAGGGCCACTTCCCTGGTCTCATCATTGTCTGAGAAAATCTTAGGCTCATTCATGGTATTTTGGGGTCAGTGCACATGACTGATGCTGTTCTCCATAACTGGGGAATTGTTTTGCTGCTTGAGAACTCTACTGTGTTTAAATTTGATGGAAGGAGCTAATCTACTGGGGGTACTAGGTCAAAGCAGGCAAGGAATTAATTGCAATGATCAAATTCTCCATGCAAAATGGTGATGCCTCGTCTTTTTTCTTTATTTTGATTTGTCAGCAGAGAGTAGGGAATTTGCAGTTATGGTTCCCTGGGTAACCGTAATCCCCCACATAGATAGATAGGTAGATAGATAGATAGATGGATGGATGGATAGATAGCAGATTGATAGATATTTTTGTGTTTAGGTGCATTGCATTTTAGTGATCTATTTTTTGTATAGCATTATGGCTGAATTTGAACGAGGGCAGCAGTCATAAGTTTGGATCTCCTGACTCCTGGTAGAATGGAACCTCAGGTAAAACACCATCATAACATTGTTCCTTGGTTTCTGAGCACCATCTTGTTTAGAATGGATATCGCTGAACTGGAGAGTGACCATAGGAGAGCAATCAGTATGGGGAAGGGACCTGAGATGACTTTATAACACAATGAGTTGAAAAAGCAGGAATTAATTGGCCTGGAGGAATGAGGGTTCACTGTCTTCATGTATTTGTGTAGGTGCCAGGTATCTCTTCTACAAGAGATTCACCTTACTCTCCTTGACAATGGAGGGCAAAAATAGGAGTGATGGCAGGGTGGGGTTAAAAGGAGAAAACTGAGGCTTGGTATTGGTGAAAAACATTTCTGATATTTAGAGCTATGAAAAAGTGGAAGAGGTTGCTTTGGGAAGCATTATATTCCTCCCATGGAAAGTGTTCATGCAAATACTGGATGACAGCATGTCGGGTAGGTTGTAATGAGGTAATCTTTTTCAAGTGTGGGTTGTCTTTGATGGCCAATGAGGTCCCTTTCCACTCGTTTTGAGTTTCCTTCAGAAGTCAGTGGTTAGACCATTCTAACTTACTTTCCTAACTGAATAATTCACTAATCCCTTATGTAAACTCTCAGCTTCAACCAGAATGGTCATTTAATGTTCCCTATATTCAACAAGTCATATGAACTCCTGCTTCTATGTCTTTCTCCTTCAAAGAATTTCCCTCTTCCTTTCTTCTATGCCTTTATGAATCCTACTTATTCCTTCATTGGAAAGAACATTACCTCTGGAGCCTGAGACTTAAATTCAAATTTCACTTTTGATGATTATTCACTGTCTGACCTTGGAGAAATCATTCTCTCTTTTGGCCTCAGTTTCCTCATCTGTAAAATGAGGGAATTCAACTTAATGGTGCTCTGAGCTTCCTTCCATCTCTAGACCTGAGATCCTCTTCTCCAGTGATCCCTTCTGCAACCAACAGTGGTCTTTCCCTCCTTTGAACTCCTATCGTATTTGTGATCCAAATCACTGATTCCCAACCTTTCTGAGATCCCTTTTTAATGTCAATTTTCAGATCCCCTTCCCCCACTATGGTTAAGGTTGGACTAGCAATATTTTTTAAATGAATTTGTATTTTATTTACCATAATAGCATGAGCATATTTCAAAAATAGTAGTATGAATGTATGTGAGACATCATTTATTCAGTATCCAAAAAAAGGTATGTTGGTTTCTTTATTATACTGAGTTGTTCCGCCCATTTTGTTGCCACTAAAGGAAAATTAAAGATGGTTCTTGGTGTGGATATTCAATTTAACAAGCCTTTATTAAGCATCTACTGTGTCCCAGACAGTGTGGGAGGTGCTGGAGATAGATAAAGCAAAAACTGAAAAAAAAAAACCAAAAACCAAAAAACCTTGCTCCAAGGAACTTATGTGCTACTGAGAAGAAACTACATGTATACAAGGAAATAAACACAGAACATATATAGTTAACTCAAAGAACTTTCTGGAGGTGAGGACTGCTAATAATCAGGGGAAGCCTCTTGAGGGAGATAATTATTGATGATTATTTATAGCTCTAATAGAGCTAGGAGTTCCATGAAAAAAACTTTCCAGGAATGAGGCACAGCTTTTGCAAATGTGCAGAAGTAAGAGATAAGAAGATCAGTTTTTCAGAACATCAAGTAAGGTGATTTAGTTGGAATGTATAGTGCATGAGAGAGAGTATTAGGGAATTTCTGGAAAGACAGCTTACGGCACATGCACTCCTAGGCCTTGAGCTATAATGCTTGGCACCCCCCCTCACTTAGATGTCCTTGCCCCCCTCCCACTTCCCAAGAGTGGAAACTAAAGCCTTAAGTAAATCAGAGGAATTTTATCCATAAAATCCAGAAAATCTAGAGGCCAGGTGCAACATTGGTACCTTGGATGCAGTGAAGAAACCAGAGGAATCCTTGCTTGCTGGCCCACGAAGCACATATGGAGCGGCATGTGAAGGGGGCATAGTGCCCAGAGAAATTGAAAAGGTAGTTAGAGCTGGAGAGGGCTTACAGAAAATAATGAGAAGCAGTGAAGCTCAGTGGGAAGCAGTGGGTTTGAAATTAGTTGACCTGTGTTCAAATGGGCGATGGCGGCTTGGTGCCTGGTTGGGGCACTGGACTTAGAATCAGAAAAGACTGCTCCTTCTGACACTGACTAGCTCTGTGACCCTGGCCAAGTCACTTAGCTCTTCTGTGCCTCAGTTTCCTCATCCGTGAAATGAAGAGATTAGACTCAATCTTAGTGTCTTTTCTCTGAGATAATCTCCAATTTATCCTATGTGTGTATATGTATATATGTATACATATATACATGAATTGACACACAGATTATATGTACTATATATACACAATACTATATATACAACACATATTACATATACACATATTATAATATACATATCACATATTGTTTTACATACTTGTTTGCTTGTTGTTTTCCCCTTAAAACCATAAGCTCCTTGAGAACAGGTGTTTTTTTTCTTTTCTTTGTATACTCAGCATTTAGCATACTGCCTACACATAAAAGGTGCTTAATAAATGCTTTTGACTTGCCTAATCTTCAGTGACTACCTCCCAAACATGCCCGTCTCCTCATCCTTAGAAAACCTTTACTTGAGCTGACCATCTTTTCTACTTATCCTCCTCTCCCCTCTTTTTCTCTGCTATACTTCCTTTTTTTTTTTTTTTTGGGTTAGGCAATGGGGTTAAGTGACTTGCCCAGAGTCACATAGTTAGTGAGTGTTATGTGTCTAAGGCCGGATTTGAACTCAAGTCCTCCTGAATCCAGGGCCAGTGCTCTATCCACTGCACCATCTAGCTGCCCCTCTGCTACACTTTCTAAGAAAGCCTACACCTCGTGCTTCCATTTCCTGCCCTCACACTCTCTTCCCAGCCCTCTGTAAGCTGGTTTCCAGCCTCATTCACATGAAAGGACTCTCCTCAAAGTTCCTAGCAATATCTTAATTGACACATGTGATGATCTTTTCTCAGTCCTGAAACATCTTGACATCTCTGCAGCATTTGCCACTGTCATTTACCTTCTCCTCCTGGTTGTTCCTTCCTGTCCAGGTTTTGCCAACACTCCTCTCTCCTGGTTCTCCCTCCTACCTGTCCAACTGCTCCTTATCGGTCTCCTTTGCTGGATCTCTATCAGGGTCATGCATACTGACCATGAATATCCCTATTGTGGGATTAATAGACTCTATCCTGGGTCCTCTTCTTTTCTTCCTCTGTACTGTCTCACTGTACAGAGAGACAGCTCCCCTAGGTTCACTTATCATCTCTATGCAGATAATTTCCAGACATATATATCCAGCTCTAGTCTTTGCTAAGCTGCAGTCACTTATCTCCAATGGCCTCTTGGATATCTCTAATTAGATGTTGCAAGGGCATCTCAAACTCACCATACCCAACATAGAACTCATTCTCTTTTCCCCAAACTCTCCCCACTTCTGTGCTTCCCCATTCCTGTTCAGGGTACCATGATCATTCCAGTTAACCAGACTCACAACCTAGGTATTATCCTTAACTTCTCACTCTTGCCACACATATTCAATCCTTTGCCAAATTCTGACACTTCTACCTTCATAACATCTTATATACGTCCCATTCTCTCCACTCATACAGCTCCAACACTAGTATGAAGTCTTTATCAATAGATTCTCTCCTGGACTACCCTAACTGCCTTCTCACTGGTTTCCCAGCCTCAACTTTCTCTGCACTCTAGTCCATCTTCCACTTGGCTACCAGGATGTTTTTTCTAGAGTCGAATCAGGGTGTGATTTTGTCATTCCCCCACACCCTCCCCTCATCCTCAGGTGGGTGAGGGGTTCTTTATTTCCTCTAAGATCAACTACAAACTATTCCATTTGGCATCTTCATAACATGGCTCCTTTCTACCTTGTCAGCCTTCTAATGCTTGACTCCCCTTCACACATTCTACAGTCTAGCCACTCTGGCCCACTCGCATTTTTCTCCAGCACTCCATCTCCTGCCTCCATCTCTTTGCCCTGGCTGTGCCCCATGCCTAGGACACTGTTTCCTCACCTCTATTTCTTTGCTTTCCTGGTTTCTTTCCAGTTGCAGTTTAGTTCCAGCTTCTGCAGGAGGCTTTTTCTCAGGATTTCCCCAAATGTTAATACTTTCCCTTTCCATGTTAACTTCATCTACTTTATATTTATCTTTTTCATACTTAGCTATTTATTGGTTGTTTCCCCCATTAGAATGCTAGTTCTTTGCGAGCGTGGACTGTTTCTCCTATCTGTGTATCCTTGGTACTTAGCACAGTGCCTGATACATAATAAGTGCATAATAGCTGCTTGTTGACTGACTGACTGATGGGCTCTAAGGTCCTTCCAGCTCTAAATCTAGGATGCTGTGACTATGAAATCCCACCCTGACATTTACTACCCGTGTGTGATCTCGGGCTGCTCTTCACTCTCTATGGGCTCAAACTTCCCATCTACAAAGTTAGGAATTTGAACTAGGTGATGGAAGTGGTCCTTGTTTAGCTCTCGAGCCACAGTCTTAGCATGATGAGGATGGTGATGGTGGTGGCGGTAAGACAGATATCTATTTATCACGGTAAGGCTTGTTAAGCAGATAAAAGTGGATGGAGTGACGGATTTGGGGTCAGAGAATCATCACTTTCAAGGCCAACTCTGACACTTACTCATTGTGTGACTGCAAGCAAGCCATTGAGCTGCTCTGATACTCAGTTTCCTTATATGCAAAATGGGGGCAATAACAGCTGGAGTAGCTGCCTCATAGAGTTGTTGTGAGGCTGGAAGGAGACATTTGTTTGTTTGTTTGTTTGTTTGTTTGTTTGTTTTTGGAAGGAGATCATTTCTGTGAAGTGCTTTGCAAACTGTAGAGTGCCCCGGAGATGTCACTTATTATTTTTGTTGTTGTTGTTACTGTTGTTTATTTGTTGTTGCTGCTTGTTCTTCTTCTTCTTCTTGCATTTGATGGCTCTCACATAAATAGTCTGGGGACCAGCCACTACCTCACTATTGTTCTCTTGTGTGTGATGTCCAGGGTGTTATTCCACATATGGATAACATTGAATAAGGGTATTGGGATGCAAAATTATGGTTTCATCTTCTTCCTCCTTGTTATTATTATTTTTAGCAAAGCCCCTTTCTCCCACTAGCTCTGCGAGTTAGAAGGTGTCTTCCCATTTTACAAATGGGGAAAGTGAGGCTCAAAAAACCGAAGTGATTTGTCCAAGGTCACATAGCAACTGAGAATGAAAGGTGGTATTTCAGCTCAAGTTGTGCCACCAAACCATAAAGCCCTCTTTGTATCTAAGCTAATATAGTTAGACATACCTACCAGAGTGGGATTTCCCCACCCCTTCCTCTACCTTAGCTTCCAGGAAAGTGGTGGAAGGAATTGATGTCCTCCTGGGTTTTATAGTGAAACATGATGTGTGGGTTCTCCCCAAACTGATGTTTCTGCAAAAGGTCTCCAAAGTCTTAGTGCAGTTTTAAACTTTAAAACTTCAATATCTTGCTACTACATAAAGACTTTTGGAACATCTTACAGCTCAAACTTAGCCATATGAATTTATATATATTTAACATTATGCCTGCATGATGAATTACTTTATCTTGCTTATCTTCTTCTGGAAGAAGAAAATAAAAAAAAAACCCAGGAAATAAGAAATTATTGATGGGTGAGCTATTTTTTTCTAGAGAAGCTATTATGATGTCACATTTGCTAAGAATAATATTTCAATACCTTGGAAAGAACCATGCCCTCTTCTTCCCCAATTTATTTCTGTCAGTAATAAAATATTGATACAAAAGTGTTGAGTTGCCCAGGTGATTCCATTTTAAAGTACTGTATCAGCATTCATATTATATTATAGAGTAACTTGAAGCAGTCAATTTCCTTGGACTTTGAGCATACAGACACATCCATGTTAAAATCAAAAGAGACTGAAACTAAGTATTTTTAAGGCACATACCTTTATTAGGGTATAATCTCTTTTTCTCTTTAGTTTCAGAAGTTAGAAGGACAAAATAGAGTTGAGACAGATTTAGTTGAAACATAAATGAGAGGTAGTGGTCTGCCACTTTATTCAGATCTTTGCCTTTGGTATCATTGGGAAGTAGGATAAAATCATTTTATACTTTTCTTTTGTTGCCTCACGTAACACAACATCATAAAATATATTCCAGTGGGATCCTAAAAATTAATTTTATTCCTGATGCTTCTTCAGGCACTACATCTACATCTAGACAAAGAGGAAAAGGAGGCTGGGAAATTATTTGGCTGATTCTAGCCCAAAGTCTTGCCAGGGAGAGCAAAAAGATTTACCTCCATGATCTAGACTCATTTCCTGTATTGATCACAATCACCAGAGAGAGTCATGATAAACTTTGTCATGGATGGATTCTATATATGGCATACTTATGATCTGCTAGTATTGTAACCCTATCAAAAATGGCTACCATTTTAGCTCAGCATTCTGTATTCACAGTCAACCCATGCTGGCTCTTCTTGGTCACTGCTTCCCTTTCTGAGGGCTCACAAAAATACCCTGTTTTAGAAGAATCATCATTAAGCAGCTTGGGCTTCTAGACTTGACTTTATTGTTTGCCTTGATTTTTCAAAGTAAGTTGTTGTTCATAACTAATATGGAAATATGTTTTACATGATTATACACATATAACCTATATCAAATTGCTTACTGTCTTAGGCAGAGGGTGGTGAGGGAGGGAAGGAGGTAATTTGGAACTCAAAATTAAAAAAAAATGAATGTTAAAATTGTTTTTACATGTAATTGGAAAAAATAAAATACTATGAAAAAACAAAACAAAGTAAGCTGTTGTTGTTTAATGGTTTAGTCATGCCCAACTCTTTGTGACCCCCATGGACCATAGCACACCAGGCCTTTCTATTCTCCACTATCTCCTGAAGTCTGTACAAGCTCATATTCATTGCTGCCATGATACTATCTATCCATCTCATCCTGTGCCATCCCCTTTTCCTTTTGTCTTCAGTCTTTCCCAGCATCATAGTCTTTTCCAATGATTCCTGTCTTCTTATTATGTGGACAAAGTATTTAAACTTCAGTTTCAGTATTTGGCCTTCCCATGAATAGATTGAATCAATTTCTTTAAGTATTGACTGATTTGACCTCCATGCTGTCCAGGGGACTCTTAAAGTCTTTTCTAGCACCAGAATTTGAAAGTGTCAGTTCTGTGGTGCTCAGCTTTCCTTATAGTCCAATTCTCACAGCCATACATAGCGACTGGAAAAACCATAGCTTTGACTATATGGACCTTTGTCAGCAAGTGATGTTTCTGATTTTTGGCATGCTGCCCAGATTTGCCATGACTTTCCTTCCAAGGAGCAAGCATCTTTTAATTTCATGACTCAGTCACCATTTTCAGTGATCTGTAAAGTACGTAAAATATGACACTGCTTTCATTTCTTCTCCCTCTATTTGCCAGGAAGTGATGAGACCGGTTGCCAAGATGTTAGTTTGTTTGATGGTAAGCTTCAAGCCAGCTTTTACGCTCTCCTTTTTTACCTTCGTCAAGAGGCTTCTTAATTCTTCTTCACTTTCTGCCATCAGAAAGTGGTATCATCTGCATATCTGAGATTGTTGATATTTCTCCCAGCAGTCTTAATTCCAGCTTTTGATTCATCCAGCCTGGTTCAAAGTAAGATTCCACTATTTATTCATCCATCCATTCATTTGTTTGTTTAATTGATTATTTATTTATTTAGGAAGTTGTAACACATTTCAATTTGAGAAGCTAAAAAGTAGGGATTTTTATTCTGGAGTCCATGGAACAAGGGGATGTGTATGAGAAAATCTGTGGATAGATTCCAGAAGGAAATTATTGTATCTTTATATTCACTAACCTCTCACTGAAATTTAGCATTTACTTCGATTATTGAAAAATATGATTTGCAGAAGAGATCCATAGGCTTCACCAGATAACTGCTAGAGGGACCCAGGACAAAAAACAAAACGAAACAAAACAAAACAAAAAAACCCTAAAACTAGAAACAAGGCAAAGCAAACAACCTCCCAATAGCTAAGATCACATGCTCTAAAGTAATAAGGACCAAGCCTTCACTTTCTTAGCTGTTAGTTTGGCAGCGTCAATGCTCCATGCCATCTAAGTGATGACACGTTTCTTCTCCCATCACAGTTGATAAGTTTCATCAAAGGGACTGGTATCACCAGTGTGTGGTTACCTATGTCATGTGATGAGACATTCCTCCTCCAAAATATTTTTCCACGATCTTGACTCCTTGTCTACAATTCCCATGTGACATGCCCTTGGGGGTTTAAGCAATGGGGACCAATTAAAATTGCCCTGGGTGGGGGGGGGAAGGATTAAGGTTTTAGTTCTTATAAACCATTAAGAACTTAATACAATTAACTTAAAAGTCCAAGAAATCAGTCATCCAGCAGGGTCTTGAGGCTATGTCTTTTGTAAGCATAAAGAACTCCCTCCACTTAACAAGATTGCATTCTATGTTTGGTTTAGTATCTATACCCTAGGGAGGTAGCCAACTTAGCATGAGGTGCATTTCCATCATGGTAAGTGCTAGTGGCATTAGAGGTGGGTTTTGAACCCAGGTTTTCCTGATGCCAAGTCTAACACTCTAATCATGATGATCAAGCCTAGTACTTATACAGAGCTTTACTGTTTGAAAAGCTCTTGATAAATACGATTTCATTTGAGACCTATAATATTCCTGGGAGGTGCTATTGTTACACCATTTTACAGCTAAGGAAATGGAAGCTGACAGAGTGCGTTTAGGGTTACCCAGCTAGTAAGGGTCTAAGGTTGGATTTGAATTCAAGCAGGTCTTCTTGTCTCCAAGGCCAGAGCTCTATCCACTCTGTCACCTAGCCGCCCCTGACTAGCAGGTCACTTGTTCATTATAAAAACAATAGCTGATATTCATGTAGCATTCTAAGTTACGCCAAGCACTTGGCCTATGTTTTCTCATGTTCTCCCCACAAAAGCCCTGTCTGCTGGGTATTGAAATCCCTAATTAATACATAAGGAAACTGAAGTAAAGGGAGATAAAAGTGACTTGCCTATGGTTACACAACCAGTTGTGTCCAGCCAGTTCTCATGGCCCAGCCTTCCTGACTCCAGGTCCAAGGAGTCCACCTCATGTGTTACCTTTCAAATAGATACTTTTCTAATTTTGCCTAGGACTCATCCTAGAACCTGAGCTTCAGGTACGAATTTCAAATGCTCCTGTCTGAGCCAGGCTAAACCAGATAAGGCAGCAATTATTTCCCTAGGTAAATTTAGTCTTCCTAATAACCAAACTTCTCTTTGCCTCATCTGGAAAAATGGGAGTAATTTTGTAGCGAGTCAAACTCCCAAGGAGAGCAGGAAGAATGATGCCTGTAAGCTCCCCAGAGCATAAAACAGTAGGATTATTCTTTCTATTGCATTTTCTCCATGGGCAGAAGAGACCCAGTGATTTGACAGGCTCCTTTTCATCTCTATTATCTATGATGGAAATGCATACATTTAGCTCTGGCCAGCCCATATGTTAATATCTTCAGGAGGATCCCTGATAAGTCTTTGAATGGAGATGGATGTGATTTCTAACCAGATGCACATTCCAGTTGTGTACTGAATGAGAAGGGCAGGACAAATCCAATTTGGGCCTCTCACTTTGTAGGGTATGGTCATGAATACATCTCTTCTTTCTCTCAGGAGAGCACTGAGAAGAATTTTAAAAGAAAGCAGTGTTGAGGTAAATGACCAGGCAGTTTTTCGGGGTACTAAGGGGCTTACTTTGGGGATTGGCCTTGACCGTCTGAAGTGAGAGCACTATTTCAGATAGAGGGAGCATCTGGCCCTTCACTTGGTTATGAAGTGGAAACATCCACTTGAGATATAATTGGATAGGATGTATTTGAAATACTTGTCTCCTGTATTAAAATGCTTATTTGGCAAAGCTAAGGTTCCATACCACAAGTCAAATGAAGCCCAAATCTCCATCTTGCATGGATATGGAGTATGACTTCTTTTTTGTCTTTTTTTTTGTCCCATTTCCCCTATAAGCTGGAGGTGGTTGTGAAGGAACAGGGTAAGCAGATGGGGTGATGTAGAGGGAGAAAACATGCTGAGCAAGTGTTTTCATGCACTAGGCATCAAGAAACTTTGTCCAGTGGGAATCCAGAAGACCTAGTGGGTGACATGGTATCTTTATTTTATTTTATTTTATTTTTTGGTTGGGCAATGGGGTTAAGTGACTTGCCCAGGGTCACGCAGCTAGTAAGTGTCAGGTGTCTGAGGCCACATTTGAACTCAGGTCCTCCTGTCTCCAGGGCTGGGGCTCTATCCACTGTGCCACCTAGCTGCCCCAACATGATATCTCTAAGTGTCACCCTTGGTTTGTTGCTCTCCTTTAGTCCCTACATCTAATCATTTGCCAAGTCTTATTGATTCTTCTTCTACAACTATTCTTGGATCCATCCTCTTCTCTCCAGTCACATAAACTCTGTCATAGCTCAGGGCCTAATCACCTTTTGTCTGGACTATGGCAGCATTCGCCTAATTGGCCCTCCCCTCTCCATCTTCTACACAGCCGGATTGGTGTTCCTAAAATACACATCTGACCATGTCACTGTCCTACTAAGACATCTTCTGTTGCTCCCTATGGCCGTTAGGATGAAATATAAGAATTCTGAGCCTGGACTTTAAAGCCTTAGACAGGTTATCTTCCATCTGCCTTTCTCATCATTTCATATTACTGTACTTCATGTACTCTCTATATTATACTGGCTATGCTCTGTATATAACACTTCATTTGCCTACCTACCTCATGCTTTTACAAACATTGTCCTGCATGTCTGGCATGCACTTCCTCTTGGAATCTCCAACTTCATTCAAGGCATACCTCAGATATCACTGAAACATTTCCTAATCAACCTAATTGTTAGCTCCCTTTCTTTCTAGAAATTTCTTTCTATATACTTTGTATTAACTTATGTACATATAGAATATAAGTTCTTTCATGGCAAGGGTTTGTTTCTTTTTTGCCTTTGTAGCCCTAGGACATAGCACAGCGGGTATATTTACGAAACAATTCAATTTGGTTATACTTTTCTAATGCTGTTTTAAGGGTGATTACAAGTTGAAGGGACTTGTAGATGCTACATCAATTAAGAAGAGAAAAAGAGAGGAGATGAGAGAAGATTAATTTAACCAGCAGACAAGCAGCAGAAAAAATGACTTTGTGTAGTGCAGATGTTTCTGAATTGACCGATGGCATTAAAGTCTGTGGTCCAGAGTTGTTAGTTATCCTGAACTCGTGTTTTCCTTTGTAATGTGCTTCACTGCTAGGTTCCTTTAAGTGTGTGACCACTCTTTCCAGCAGATACTGAATTCATTGGTGGGAGAGTATGACACAGGCTTATATGTGGATTGCTATATATTTTGTTATTCATATGCTTACTTTAATATATGAGTGCCTGTGATGTTATTATTTTTTCCTTTATTGGTAAGTAAATTATTATGTTTAATATTAAAAGTGTCACAATTGTGAGTAGCTGGTTTGTATAAATGGTAACACATTAGTGGGGAATCGAGAGCTAAAATAATGAGTAGGAGAAACGTAGTCCTTTTCGGTAGGGATACTCTTAGGATACTGAGATAATTTGAATATAATCATACAGTGATGTTCCTTCTCTGCCTATATCTGCCAGCGTGAGAGGAGGTTGGAATAAGGAAGCCAGTTCAGAGAGTAAGTAGATATCTACCCATATGAGAGATGTGGGTGCTATAATGTGGATATATACTCCACTCAGACACACCATATGTTATACTTTTCTTAAATTAAAGGAATAAACAAGGAGCTTGAGGTCAACTTCAGGGAGGAGGTAACATACTTTTTTTTTAACATTTTAATTTATTATTTATTTACTTTTAACATTATATTCTTTTTTCAAATTTTAAGTTCCAAATTCTCTCCTTCCCTCTCACTCTCTCCCACCCCCATGGGGAAGGCAAGCGCTATATCAATCACATATGTGAAATATTTCCATATTAGCCATATTTTTTCAAGAAGCAAGAAAAATAAAGAAAATGAGAAAATATGCTTCAATTTGCACTCAGTTAATCGTTCTCTGTCTGTCTCATCACGAATCCATCAGAATTGTCTTGGATCACCTTATTGATCAGAGTATCCAAGTTGGTCACAGTTGAGATCATCTTTACAACATTGCAGTTACTATGCACCATGATCTCCCAGTTCTTCGCACTTCACTTTGCATCAGTTCATGTAGGTCTTGCCATGGTTTTCTGAACCTAGCAGGTGGTAACTTAGAAAACAGAGACTAGAACTTCTCTTTCATATCACACCATACGCAGGTCTCTGCTCAAAGGTTGCCAAGGAGGAGCCAATCACCTCTTGAATCAACTCATTCCTCTTTTGGATTACAGCATCTATCCATTGCTCTGAATTCTGCTTGTTGTGGCCAAAAAGAACAAATCTCTGAATCCCTCCTTGACATATCACCAGACCTGAACACAATAATCCAAATGAAGTCTGAAGAGGGCTGAGGATGGTGACATTATCACCTCTCTATTCTTAGAAGTTGTGCCTCTCCTCATTCTTCACCCTTTGGGCAGAATTTAATAAATATTTTCTGACACAAATTCCACAATAACAACATTAGTATTAATGATTAGCATTTAGATATCAAATTAGATCATTTACAAAGCACTTTACATATGTTTTATCATTGGGTCTTCACAACAATCCTATAAAGTTAGTATATTTTTATCCCCATTTGACAGATGGGAAAACTGATATTTAAAGGGGGTAAGTGACTTGCCCAGATCCATGCAGCTAAGAAGTATCTCAGGCAGGATGTGAACTTAGGTTTTCTTGACTCCAAGCCCAATACTTGGAGTATCTGCTGCACCACCTACCTAGCTGCCTCAATGAGGTGGTGAGGGATTGAAGATAAAAAAGCAGGTAGGAATGGAGGATGAAGGTGCAGAGGTTGGGGAGGAGCCGAGGTGGGAGCGAGAGGAGCTGGGGTTTGAGAATAGGACAGAACCAGGACAAGGTGGGTAAGATTGTAGGGGAAGGACAACAAATCAGAAGAAAAGTGAGAGGCCCAGCCCTAGGCGCCTTGGTGGCTGCTGTCTTTGAGAGCCTCCTGTTGTGTTCATCCATCATCATCCATCTTCTCTCACTTGCATGTCTCGATGTTTTATGGGATGCTGCTCTCCAAAAGTGAGATTTGATTTCTGAGTGTGTTTCCACGGCAGCTTACCCAGCCTGATGGAGAGAAAATCCTCTGCCTGTCTTTCTAACTATGGAATCATCATCTTTCCTGCTCCAAGTCCCCAAACATACACTGCTGGATGAGAACGGATTCCAGATTTTCACTGTACTTCATTGTAGGGTAGAAGACAGAGGAAAGGCCGGTGATTTCACTGGCACAGGGATCTCTTTCTAGTCATGCAGGTAGGCATAGTCTCTGCAACTTAATAGGCTGAAAGTGCTGATTAGAGGAGCATCTAAGTGACCTCCCAACAGCCAGGTTGTGTGGGTCAGAGGAGAGACTTGAACCCAGGTCTTCTGGTCTGTTAGTTTACCGTTCTGCTTCCAGTCCTAGTAAAATCCTGCTTCGTGTAGTGGAAGGAAAGCAAGGTCATTCTTCTAGACTCCGTGGTTCTTCACCATGTCATTCGCCCTAGCACCGGGAATACACTTCTCACCTCCACGTCATAAAGATCCCTGTTTTTTCAAGTACAGCTTTCTACTTGAAGCTTTTCCTGAGCCTCCCAATTGCTAGTGCCCTTGCTCCCAACTACCTTGTATTTAACCAATTCCTATTTGTCAGGGTTTACTCTTTTTTGATGTTTATTCTGTATGCATGTATCCGTACATATTTATTTGCTTGTTGCCACCTCCTTTAGATGTGAGCTGCTTGTGGGCAGGGATTATCTTTTTCTTCTTTTCATATTCCCAGCCCTTAGCACCGTGCCTGGCACATAGGAAATGCTTACTAAATATTGGTTCATTAATTGCTTGCTTATAGAAGTACTTGCTTCCCCCATTAGAATGTAAGCTCCTTCCTCACAAGTTGAGCTTGGTTTATCTTTGCATTTATATCCTCAGTGCTTGCCCCATAGCAGATGCTTAATAAATACCTATTGATTGATTGTTTTGGAGTCAGAGGCCATGGGGAAGAATCTGCTCTACTTAGAAGTTGTTTCAGGGCCTCACTTTCCTCATCTGTAAAATGACTCCATGTTGTGTAATGTGCCTCCGCACCCTAAATGCTATGTTCTTGTTTTTACGGACCGCATCAGTACCGTGATTATTTTGTGAATGGGATTTTCAAGGGGAGGGGGAGGAAATTGGTAATTTATCCTGTGATTTATGTTGGGGGAGAAAACCCAACAACATCCCTCCCTTCCCAAATAAAACTAAACTCTCAATTCTGATGCAGGAAAAAAACTGGTCACTTTTACTAAAAATCAGGGCACCTGCGTATCGCTAGTCATTTTTTGTTAAAAATATATGTGGTCATTTGTGTTGAGAAAGGATGGCACAGAAACAGGAGAGTTCTGCTTTCAAAGTGGGTAGCTGTTGAGTGCAAGAACCCTCTCGTGGGGGTTGGTTATACTTTTTTACATTGTGTGGTAATTTGTATGGTTTTTCTCTTTATTGCCCCCTAGTACCTTACGGTTGTTTCAGTTAGGAGTGAGCGTGAGGACTTGCTAGGAGCGCTCCTTCAGCTATGCACCAGAATGCTTCAGCAGTTGTTAGAAGAGCCAGTTTTCTTGTGGGGAGACGCTGTCGTGAAGCGACAGGGAAGAGAGCCAATGGCAGGCTTTCATTGAAGGCTTCTGCTTCTCATAATTTGGGAGGTTTGAATGTTTATTGCGATGCACCGAATTCCAGGCACAATGATTAATTTCTCCTCAATCCTATCCCTGGGATTCAAACTGACTGTCTGTTTTATATATTAGATAGTTTTTATGGACTTGGCATTTCTCCAGGATAAACACCGTCTCAGGTTTGGGGAGAGTAGCAGGATCCCACCATTTGGACCTGATGTCGGCACCTAATGTGTTTGCCCAAGATGAGTAATTTGCTTTAACCACTCATAGATAAATATTAACAGATTACATTTCTCTTCTGCCTGGGAAATTGGTTCTGCTGAGTAAGAGCTCTGCAAGAGAGTAGTAGATTTTAGGTGATGTTGTAGAAGTGGGCGTACACTCTGGCTTGATCCCATTTGGGAATGGATCTCCAAAGAGATCCCGCTAATTGAGGGTATTGCCTAAGAGGCTGAATATTGAACTACGTGTGCATGTTTGTCTCTCTCAGTTGACAGTGAGCTCCTTTGCGGTCAGTGATGGTTCGATTTTTGTCATAGTTGCTGGCACATTGGTCCCGACCTGTGGATTTGTTGGCATCAAATGAGAAACTCCCTCTACCAATGTAGACATAGTCATTCTGCAGCTCAGGCCTAGAGAATTGATTGGAGAAAAAAGAGTTTAAATGACTTGACCAGGGGCACACGAACAGTATATATCCAAGGTGAAGCTTCAACCCAGGTTTTCCTGACTCTGATGACAGCTTTCTATTGGTTATGCCATACTTACTCTCCTTGGCACTCACTTGTTAATTGATTAACAATGGAACATTCAGCCATGTCTGTATCATTGGATTGTGGATCCAACCAAAGCATTTTGGAGATGGTCATGTTCTATAATTGAAGGATCCTTGGTTTCATGGGCAGCATGATGATGGAGACATAGGGTTGAGGCTGTACATGAAGGTCCCTGGGAGTGGAAACACACTCAAGTGATCTAGTTTAGTAAGAGGATCACAGGATTACATACAGAGAGCTAAGAGTTCATCTAGGTCAATCCCCTCATTTTACAGATAAGGAAACTGAGGCCTACAGAACTGGTCTAAGGTTCCAGAGGTATTCAATAGAGAGAAACAGGAGGCAGCAGATACTAGGCAAGACAAACCACCACCACCATCTTGACTGTCATCTCCTCTTCAGATCCGTGGTGGAGACAGCCCAGGACCAGGACAGTAAATACAAGAGCCTTTGGAAAAACAATCCTCCTTACTCGCCAAACTACTGGACCTGCTGCTAATTCAGCTTCAGTAGCTATCAATGAGGGAAGAAAACCTTGTGGAGAAGGTGCTTACCTTCCTCATTACCTCCAGCAACAGCCACTAAACAGATGCCACCCAAAGGCAGATAAGCCCAGGAGCCCTAAGAGTGCCAGCATCCCCTGCACCACCATTCCTGCTTTTAGCCCAACCTTTAAAGTCACCATCTAGGATAGCAACTACTATGAAGAAGGGATGAGCCATCCCCACCACCTGCCAGCTCATCGCCACCAGGGGAGGCAAGGCAATCTGGATGAAACAGCAAAGGAGAGAGCAGGTAGCATGCGATAAGCAATTCACCTCCCCCCCAACACCTTTATCACCATCTCTTCTCACAGATGAAGTCATTTGCTATTAGAATAGCAATGCTTTCATCTTAGTGCCTGAAACCGTCATCCTGGGAAACAATCCCTGTGCCCATGCCACCTGGTACCTCCTGCACTTGCTAAGACCACAGCCACTGAAGACCTAAAAAAGACTTGTGTTCAAATCTCACCACAGATACTTGCTAGCTTTGTAACCCTGGTCAAGATACTTAACCTTTCTTCCTTACTCTCAGTTTCCTCTCTGGTAAAACGAGAGTGTCAGGTTTGGTGAGCTCAAATGTCCCTTCTGGCTCTAATTCTATGCTTCTATAAGAGGATCTGCATGTCTCCTAACAAAATGATTGCCTGGTGGTGATGAGCCTCCCTCAACTCTAGATTGGTCATCATACAACAGACACACAGTCTGTCACTCATCCTTTAACTCTTTATATCTGGGAATGGCCTACAGAGCCTTTGTTCTGCCAGCATAACCTTGAGGCCTGGAATCACCAATGCAGGTATAGTGAGGCCATGAAATAGGATTTTATTAGAGGAAAAATGGAGAGGATCAGTGGCATCTCATGTTTAGAATGAGGAATGATGTGTTGTTGTCATTTGGGCTCGATTTGGGCACCTGATGTGTTTACCCAAGATATGTAATCTGGAGTGTTAAGAAGCCTGTTAACACCTCAAATCCATTTGGGCCAACACTCCTTCAAAATAGAGAGCCAGCAAACCCGGGCCCCAGAAAACAAACACTCAGTTTCATTCAAGGAAGAGAGATATTTAATGTAAGCTACCGGCACATAGACCATTGGGTAACTATGAAATCAATAAACTACAAATCTGGTACAACTGAATACATGGACTATTAGGAGAACTGTTAACTCAATAATAAATGTATGGCTCATTCAAAAATGGCTTCTGTAAAATGAAAATGGAATCCTTAAAAAAAAAACCGTCCTCATAAGGCAAGAACTAATCTGGAGCAGAAGATTATAATGATTTATAATCTGTGTTCTCCTTAAGCCCAGCTAAGCCTCCCTGGACATCAGGACACACTGACTTCCCAACTCTTAGAAGAGAAGAGGGACAGGAAAAGAAGGGAAAAGCTGCCCAATCAAGCCTCAACCTACTTGTTTATTTCTTCATTTTGGTTCAACCTAATAAACATTTATTAGGCACTTCTGATTTTCAAGGTCCTGTAATAGATGCTGGGGTTATAAAGACAGAAATGTAATCATCCCTGACTTCTGATATTACATTCTACATGTACAAAGATATGCATACACAAAGTTCTACACAGTAATTAAAGAAATAAAGAGGATTAACAGCTGGAGAATTAGGAAATGTCTTATGCAAGAGATAGCACTTGAGCTGTGCCCTGAAGGAAGATAGGGCACTGTGTGTGTTACCATGTGTGCAAAGGCAAGGAGGAAGGAGACAAATTCCTTCAAGAAGGAGCAAAAAATGGAGCCTCGAGAGATTCCAAAAGGCAGAGATGATGAGGGATCATTCCAGGCATGCCTGATTACCTGAGTTGGAATCCCAATTCTTCCACTTGTCTCACTTTGGACAAGTCACTTAAGCTCCCTAAGACTAAACAGCCTTATTGTAAAATGAAGAGGTCAGACTGTATGACCTCTAACATCTCTGTTTCAAAATATATGCCCCTATATCTACTTCATGTGGATAACGGGTAGGCATCCATTTTAGTTATAACATAGACTGTGGGGAAAGAGTTAGGTGAAATAAGGCTGAAAAGATAGACTGGAGGCAGGTTGTATAGGGCCTTAGGTGCCAACTCAAAGAGTTTGTCCTTTAACCTGAGGATTTTTGACCAGAGAAATGACACAGTCAGACCTAGGCAGCTCTTATGGCTGCCTGTGAGAAGGGTGAAATGGAGAACAGAAGGGTTGGTGAGAGCGTGGCCAGACAAATTAGCAGGGGGAGAGACTAGAGACAGGAAAGTCATTTAGGAGACTACTATAAATAGCCGGCCAAAGGTGATGAGGGTCTGAACCTGGCTGGAAGCTGTGGGACTATAGAGAAGGGGATGTTGTACAGAAAGATTGAAGGAAAAATTCAGTTCTATTCTTTAATCAGATACTTCCATGTCGGTGGCCTTATTGTGAAGACGTAATGATAATAAGAGCTGCTAACTTGACATAGAACTTTTAGGTTTGCCAAGGGCTTTACTGTTATTGTTTCATTTGATTCTTTATATCTTTTCATTCAAATGTCACTTAATTCAAATTCTCCTCAGAGCCATCTTATCCTGAATATGGGCCATAGGGCCCTAGGAGTGGAGAGAAAAGACCGCCCCACCTGCCCTCTCACATTGGGTGAGATATTAGTGGGGACTCTATAGAAGAATATGGCATTGTAAATAGCCCATGCACCAAATTACATTTGTTGAAGAATTGCCCAGATCCTCCCGAAGGTAAATTAGGAGCAAGGTTTTTTCAGCTGCATATTAGGATCCTCCCAGGTCCTGAGGCCACAGGACCTCGCTCTGGTTTAATATCACCCCAGCATGTTTCCTAAAGGGGGACCTTGGAGTTCTTGAAACAAAACTAATGTGATCTCGTAAACAAAGGGCTCTTTTTTGCCACTGTTATACGGAGCACAACCTGTCCCAATGTTCTCATGTTTTTGGATTCCTTTCTGGTTCTTCCCATCAGTCATCTGCAAAGGAGGCATCTTCTAACTCCGTGATGTTATAAGGATCCCAGTGGCATTCTTTGGTTGTCTGACAGTTTCCTGTCACTTTCACTGCATAAGGAACCCACCTCTTTTTCCAATCATGTACCTCTTGGACAATATATTTTCTACCACTTCTTGCATACAGTTCATTTATGCCTACCATTTGTCTTTCCATTGTCGTTTTGGTCACCAGCAATGTGTTATTCCATGATTTGTTTAATCTCAATTATAAGAACATAAATTGGTCAGTTATACTTCACTCTGGAGGAGAACATGGCTGTGAGACTTGCATGGGTGACCATGGTCTAATTCTCTCCCAATGCACACAAATAATAAAAAGGCCTTGGCTTAGCCAGCAAAATGTAGACAATCAAATTATTTCTTTGACAAAATGCTTTCCAGTTTACCAATCTCCTTTCTAAAACATGGTGCTCAGGACAGAATTCAATGTCCCAGATGTGAATGGTACTCTAGATGTGTCAAGATGGGTCTCAGTTTCCTCATCTCTTAAAAAAAAAAAGAAAAGATAATCCTATCCCCCATCCTTTGGTATAGCAAGAGAAGAGAAGATTTTAAGATAAGTGAAACGCTCTGGCATAGCTTGGGATGTTTGTGTGTATGACTATAAGCAATGATTTCCTTAAAAGTGTGGGAGAAACAGTACCCACAAATGATTCTATTTTCTTGCTTTAATGGCCTTCAAGTAGCAAGAGGACTCAGACTTGATTTTGATAGTGTGAACAAGTCTAATTGGAGTGTGATTCATTTTTCCCCCTTTGCCACAGGTTCATGGTAAGCAGACATAGAAGGGACTTTAAGTTGGCTTATAATTAGACATTTTCATTAAGAGCTCACTTGGTAATGCTCACACTTGATTTCTCTTTCTTATAATAGCAAATAATGTGTGAGACCCCTTTAAACTGATTAGAGAGCTCCAAATTTGATGCTCTGGGCATCCAGTTTTTAATTGTTCTATTTTAGAGATAGCTTATGTAAACAATGATCTTTTTTTTTATTTTAATGAGTTTCTCTCACCCTTAAAAGAGACCTTTCTGTAAATGCACATGTGAGAGGGAGAAAAGGAAAGACCCTGTAACTGGGAGTGGAGGCTCATGCAAACTTCTCCTCAGTGTTAAGACGTCTTTGCCTGACAAGCTGCTTGTGCTTCTTACATTCAAGCATCCTTCCTGGCAGCTGAGAGAACTGTTGTGGCAGCAGCCTTCCTTCCAAAATATTACCTTTGGCTCTGACTGTGGTTGTCATAACCTGTTCAATCCCCCATAGGGTCATGCAGAAGTCCAGGCATCCCTAAAAATGAGTTCATTTGTCTAGATTGGCCTTACTTGTAAAAGAATGTCGTGAAATTGGAAAATTTCCCAATTGGCAGGATTTTTGTAAAACTGTCACTTAAGGGGCTCCCTCAATCTAAACTCTTGGAAACGCCCATTTCAGAATCCTGTTTGCTTGCTAAAGGTAGCAGGGTAATCCAGTGCCATGCCTGATCTGTGGAGCCAGAACTATGGCCAATGTTGAGTTTCATACAGTGTTGGGTGTCTGAGACCGTTTGTGACTATCAGCAGTCAGCTTACTAGGAAAGCAACCCTGACAAGGATGACATGTTGTTATAGTGAATTCCATGATTTGGTATGGTGTGGTCAGGGAATGGAGCATTCAAGTTAATCAAATATTCAAGGTTAGGGGCAGCTAGGTGGCGCAGTGGATAGCACACCAACCTTGGAGTTGGGAGGACCTGAGTTCAAATCCGGTCTCAGACCAAACACTTGACAGTTACTAGCTGTGTGACCCTGGGCAAATCACTTAACCCCAATTGCCTAAAAATAAAAAAAATAAATAAAAACATTTAAAAAAATATTCAAGGTTACCTGAGATTTACAATATTTGGATTACCATTTTTCAAAGAATTGACACAGAATATAAAATACAATTAACATGTAAATGATGCTGATCATAATTTGATCTTTCTTTGATATTTCTGAAAGTTCCCCATCATCTTATTATACCTCAGAGTCATCATAACACCAGAGATTTACAGCTGCAAGTGATCTTAGAAGTCATTTAGTCCCGATTCCCTTATTTTACAGATGAGAACACTGAGGATTGGAGAGATTCAGTAACTTGCCAATGGTCAAAAAGAAGCAGAGAGAGATCCACACTTCCCACTGTTCCACAGTACCTTCTAGAATGCTCAGACAGCAAGCATGGAGCAGGCCATTGCTCTGGCCCTGACTCTTTGCTAGGCACTAAGAATACAGTGACAAAAGTGAGACATACTATATGTACTGTTTGCCCCGACCTTGCCCCAAGGATTATAGCGTCTGATGGGCTGCAGCTGAGTGGCTTCCATGATTCTCACTGATACCTTTGGGATTTTGGAAGTGAGAAAGTAAGGAGACCATAGGAAGTCTCTGCTTAAGGAAGGGACAGGATTGCCAGGCTGATGAGGCAAGGCTGGTCACAGAGAAAATGGTTCATCAAGGGCTAGAGGTGGTAAGCAGCTTCTGAAGTGGAAGCTGAATTCAAACAAAAACCATAACCAATCCAAGGAAGCAGGAGGAAGGTGAAATGAAATAGATTGGTGTCAGGGTAAACAGTAAGGTATTAAATTTGACCTTACAGCACTCATTGGTTGGCAGTATATGTTTATCTCTGACTTTGTGTCGTTCCCAATTCCATCAGCACCCTCTTAACTATGTAGCAGCCCTTGACCTAGCAATGATCAGGACAACAGAAAATGCTAATGACGTAACATCCTTAGCAAGGAGAATTCAAGTTAGACCAGCATTCAACATAAGTAGGAGAGGAAATACACTAAGGAAGGAGTGAAGAAAAGCACATTGTTTTGCCCTAGGGCACAGGTGCACAGATTTATATCTGAAAAGGATCTTGGCGTTCATTGAGTTCAAAGCCCTCAGTCCCTACATGAGGAAACAGAGGTTCAGCAGAAGTGACTTGCCCAGAGTCCTTCAACTAGTAAGCTGAGGAGTTGGGGTTTTGACCAGGGTCTTCTGACTCCAAATCAAGGGCTCTCTCCATTGTACCACACTACTTTCTAGCAAGGTTTCATAACAGAGTCTGTGAAGTTTTTTTTTTTAAATGGGTAAGACTTTGAGGTCATACTGTATAGATGGATGGATGGATGGATAGATAGATAATGACACGTATACAGATAGATAGATAGATAGATAGATATGGAGATAGAGACTGGACCATATGATTTCACTGGAAGAGGACACTGTAGAATGGGAGTTTCCCGCTACCAGTGCAGGTCAGCATCTTCTCTGCAACTTAGAGTCTTAGAGAAATGCCTCAAGCGCTGAGAGGTTGTCAATTGACCGCAGTCATAGAGCCGGCATGTGTTAATCAATCAACAAGTGGTCATCAAGTTCCTACTATGTGCCAGTCACTGTGGTAGTTGCAGGGAATACAAGTACAAAGAACGAAAGGATATCTACTCACAATGTCAGAGGAAGGACCAGAACCCGGGTCTTCCTTATTAAAAAACCTAATGTACTATTCTGTCTCTTGGAGCTGTGTACCCAAACTGGCAGACAAATAGTGGTGATGGTGATAATAATGATAATAACTGGCATTTAAATAGTGCCTACTATATGCCAGGCACTGTGCTAAGTGCTTTTTCAAGAATTATGTCTTTTGCTGTTATTATCCCAATTTTATATAAAAATTTTATATCCCAAATTTATATCCCAAGTTTATAGAGGCAAACAAATGTTAAGTGGCCCACTTAATGTCATACAGCTAGTGTCTGAGGTTGGATTTGAACCCATGTCTCCAATTACAGGGGTATAAACTTACTGACATATTTTTTTCAAGAGAGGAGCAACTGGGCTCTGTTAGGGAAAACTTCATGAAGATGATGGTTTTGGCCGGCAGTGGTGTTGTTTGGAGGAAAGGAGGAGGAAGGCCTTCCCAGACCAGGGAAGCCTCCATATGAGAAGGCTTGCAGGCAGCAGTGGGCCTCATTCACAAAGTCATCAGTAGATCTGCTTAGATGGGCTCCCCAATAAGAAGAAACTGCAGGTGATTCTAGGGCTCCTGGCATGAAGCTCTACCAGATAGAGGGCATGTGGCTCATTCCTTGGATTGGTCAATCCCCAACACTAGAGCTTGACCCCAAACCAGAGATGTTCAGCTCTTTTTGCAGGATCCTTCCACCTCTGCCTGAACCCTCTGGGGTTTCGATGGTAGTGTTATCTCCTGAAATGTATGCCCAAGCCATTCATGGCACCTTGTACTAGCCAACCAGCATTAGACTGTGTTCTGCGTCTACCATTGAATTCTTCCTGAGTGAAGGCAGCAGAACAAATAGAACAAATTATACACTAATATACTATACAACATATCACACAATTTACGTGATGCTATTAAGGAATATGTGTATATGTGTGTATGTGTGTACTTTGGTATTTTGAGGAGCTATGATTCTATTCATATGATGTGCACATCTTCTACTGATGCAAATCTTCATCGTTCCATGCTATCGTAGTTGTTGATATCGTTCATCTTTAGTGTTTCTAAACTCTGAGCAGTTTGGTGACCAATGCTGAATTCAAAGGATGTTTCATATCTCAGCACCAGGGCGGTGGACTACTGGTGCAGAGTGAGGTGCTCATTTATTCAGAGATGCGTTTGTTTTGCTTGACTCGCCTTTGTTACAAGGGAGGGATCTGTTAGGCGACTGGGAAGTCTTTGGGAAGTGATAGTAACATATTTTTAAAAGGAAGAGAAAAAAGCATGAATCAATAAACCCTTACCAAGTGTTTACTCTGTGCCAGGCATCATGTTGGAGATACAAAGAAAAATAGCCTAACCCTCAGGAACCTTATATTTTAAAGAGCAAAACAGCATATATTAATCAATCCATGTAACATAAATATAAAGTGAGTAGAAGGGAAATATACAGTGAAGGTCACTATCAGCTAAGGGAGGTAGCAGTAGTAAAACATTTCAAAGGAAAAAAAAATTAATAAGGGAGAAAGCAAGGATAGAAAGTGGACTGGCCACAAAGGGGCCTAGGAATCTCTTTGTCTACCATATTACATGACAATTGCATCTGGAGTCATCCTCCATGTGGAACGGGTCTAATCTGACAGTCTGAGGCTGTGATTGGCTTCCTATATGTCAGGTCATGTCTTCCCACAAAAAGGAAGATAAGATCATGTGCAGTAACCAGAGTGGATGGAGCCTTCATGATCTTTCCAAAGCTCCAGAGACACAAATACTAGACTTACCCAAGAAAAAGCTACACATGGGGCAGCTAGGTGGTGCAGTGGATAGAGCACTGGCCCTGAAGTCAGGAGGACCTGAGTTCAAATCCAACCTCTGACACATAACACTCACTAGCTGTGTGACTCTGGGTAAGTCACTTAACCCCAACTGCCTCGCTTAAAAAAATAGCTACACATGAGTCCAATCACTGACAGGGGTCTGATACAGCCCTGACGGAATCAGCCCACTGGAATTCCTGTTATTATGGTCGGGGATTGTGGGAGAGATCATTAAAGGCTGAAGCTTTGCAGATGGTGCTGATCAATTAGTAATCACAAAGTCACCATAATTTCCCCATGGAAAAAGACTCAGGCTTGGGCCAACACCACCAGCTAGGATGAGGTGTGTGGAAGCTGCTTTATCAAAAATGGTTGTGTGTGTCCCTTGACTTTTAGTTGACCTGGCAAACACAGACAGTGATCTACTAATAGACAAAAGAATTCCTAAGCCGTTGTTTTTTCCTGTTTCAAATTACTTTATCAAGTACTCTCATTTCCATCCACCAAGCTTGTACCCATGTGTTGTACAGAGAAGAGCTTTCCCTGGGACCTCAGGATATTTTGATAATTCTATGACTGTTCTGATCTGGTTGGGGGTAGAGGCTGCAAAGGAGACTGCTGTATATTGACTTCATTACATCAAATGCAATTTGTATAGAGTAGATGCTTGATTCAGATTTGTTGAATTAAATTGAATTCTATGATAGTTACACAATTAAAAAATAATAACCCTGGAAAATCTTTGGTGGGGTGGGTGGCTGAGCCAGTTATCAGACCTTTCTTCCAACCTTCACTCTACCACTAATTAGCTGTGTGACCTCGAATAAATTACAGAATCTCTCTGGGCTTGAGTTTCCTGATCTGCAGAATGAGAGAGTTAGATGAAATGATCTTGGGGCCCATTCCACATGACTACAAGATCATGGAGCTCAAGGTAGAAAGGACCTTTGGGGTCATCTAGGCCGATCCCTCATTTCAGAGATGAGGAAACTGAGGCCCAGAGAGATGAAGCAATTGGAGCAGAGGTGAGAGGTGGACCTACGTCTTCTGATGCCAGAATCCATGCTCTTCTCATTGAATCAGACTGCCTGCTTTGAGTATTCTGTGATTCAAAGACCCCCTAGGACCTTTTGCCATTTTCCCTGTACTTTGGGGGGGATGAAATGTACATAGTGGGAGGGGTCTGATCTTAAAATATTGAGTTAAAATTGGTGATAACTTCTTTTACACTAACTTCTAAATAAATTCCTTGCCTTTATAACATTTTTCTACCATATTTTTTCTGCCACATTTATCTATATACACACCCTCATGAGACTTTAAAATGTCAGAGTCCTCTTTGTACATTATTTGGAAGAAACGGGAGATGAGCAGATTTGGAGAATCCACCTCAAATGTTCACATGGACTATTTGTGCCTGACCTGTTGTAGAACATTCCAAGCTCATATTGGTCTGACCAGCCAGAGTCAGATACACTGTAATTTGACTCTAGCATGGTGCTGTCATTTTGGTCCTCTTTGAGAGCAAAGGACAACAACTGTCCACCACTGTCATATGTGTACACACACACACACACACACACACACACACACACACACACATATACCCACATACACATACACACATATGTATGTATTGTCTATGGATACACATGTATTATATGTGTGCATATTATTATATTGTGATATTATATTATATATTATTAATACTATAATCTTTATATATTATTTGAAAACAAAGCACATAGACAAATTCCAGGGCCCCTCAAAACAAAAAAAGGGGGTGATGGGGGAGCTTGGCAAGAGGAAAAAAACAATTCCAAATGGAGCCATGAATTTCTACCAGTGGGTGGCCCAGACAGTGGCTTGGAGCTAGAGGCGTCCCTGGGCTCATCAGTAGGGCAGAAGTCCAAAGAAAGGTAGTTTCTGATCCCATTACAGTGGGGGAAATAGGTACCTTAATGAATTTTCTCCTAGAAACATTTTATACGTTATAGTGAGTACTATAGTACTATACAATAGTATCAAACTCAAGGAATGTTACACATGAAATAAATTTTCATTTGGGAGTGAGAATGTATTTAGAGTTCCCAACCACTGACTTACAAACCTTTGGAACATAACCCATTGGCAAGCTGAGGGCTTCCCTGAAGTAGGAGGCTTCAAATTTCTGTTATATATAGGTATCTCTTTGGTCCTAAATATCCCATTTTTGCCTTCTGCTTTATCAGGTTCAAACCAGAGGAAACTATGTGAGGTATTTTGAACACAGATAAGAATTCCATATTAAAAGAGCCATGTGAGAATAGGGACAATTGAACCATTAAACTGACAAAAAGCATACTTTAAAAAAAAGTGTAATTTAATCACCTGAGTATGGGAGCTGCTAAGAAGCAAGAGACTTGAGTTTTCTGACAGTCTTCCAAAATCAGCAGATCTGTCAGCCTAAAGTGTGGGGGAATTCCAGTCTGGGAGAAAAAGCGACCCACCAGAAATCACCACCTCTGGTGCCTGGTCACGTTGCCCATCTCCTGCTGACTTCCTTGTCTCCTGCAAGTCTGTATCATTCTGGAAAGAAAGGCTAGAACTAACCACTACTTAGCAACCAATTAAACCAGTATGAGAAATAACAAGAATCCAGCACAGTTTGATTTATTGGTCTAGAGATACAGTGAGTTTTTCTGGGACAGTGTAGTCTTCCAATAGTAGCAGGATATTATAGGTTCATAGATTAAGAGCTTGAAGGGACTTAGAAGTCAATAAGCCCAACCCCATATTCTTTTTTTTTATGACAGTGGGCATTCTTGTTTCTTTTCCCCTCACTTACTAGTATTTTATTTTTTCCAATTACATATAAAGATAGTTTTCACATCCATTTCTTTTTTTGGTGAGGCAATCAGAGATAAATGACTTTCTCAGGGTCACACAGTTAGTATCAAATACCTGAGGCCAGATTTGAACTCAGATTTTCCTGACTCTAGGGCTGGTGCTCTATCTGCTGTGCCACCTAGCTGCCCCTAACATTCACTTTTATAAGATTTTGAGTTCCAATTTTTTTTTCTCCCTCTCTCCCACCTCTTCCCCCTCCCAAAGATGGCAAGCAATCTGATGTAGGCTATACATGTATAATCATATTAAACACATTTACACATTAGTCATGTTGTGAAAGAAGAGCAAAAAGAAAAATCATGAGAAAGAAAAAAAAAGACATAATATTATGCTTTGATCTGCATTCAGACTCCATAGTTCTTTCTCTGGATGTGGGTAGCACTTTCCATCATGAGTCTTTTGGAATTGCCTTGGATCATTATATTACTGAGAAGAGCTAAGTCTATCAAAGTTGATCATTGCACAATATTGCTGTTATGGTGTACATTGTTCTCCTGGTTCTGCTCACTTCACTCAGCATCAGTCCATACAAGTCTTTCCAGGCTTTTCCGAAGTCTGCCTGCTCATCATTTCTCGTAGCACAATAGTATTCCATTATATTCATATGCCACAACTTGTTCAGCCATTCCCCAATTCATGGGCATTCCCTTATTTTCCAATTCTTTGCCACCACAAAAACAGCTGCTATAAATATTTTTGCACATGTGGGTCCTTTTCCCTTTTTTATGATCTCGTTGGGATACAGACCTAGTAGTGGTATGGCTGGATCAAAGCTTATCATAGTTTAATAGTCCTTTGGGCATAGCTCCAAATTTTTCTCCAGAATGGTTGGATCAGTTCACAACTCCAATAACAAGGCATTAGTGTTCCAATTTTCTCACATCTTCTCCAACATTTATCATTTTCCTTTTTTGTCATATTAGCCAATCTGATAGGTGTGAGATGGTACCTCAGAGTTGTTTTAATTCTCATTTCTCTAATCAAAACTGATTGAGAGCACTTCTTCATAGGCACATAAATAACTTTGATTTCTTCATCTGAAAACTGCCTGTTCATATCCTTTGACCATTTATCAGTTGGGAAATGATTTGCTGTGTTATAAATTTGACTCCATTCTTTATGTATTTTAAAAATGAGGCCTTTATCAGAAACACTGGCAGTGAAAATTGTTTCCCAGACTTCTGCTTTCCTTCTAATCTTGGTTGCATTGGCTTTGTTTGTGCAAAACTTTTTTAATTTAGTAAAATAAAAAATTATCCAGTTTGCATTTCATAATGTTTTCTATCTCTTGTTTTATCATAAATTCTTCCCTCTTTCATAGATCTGACAGGTAAACCATTTCTTGCTCTTCTAATTTGCTTATCGTGTCACTATGTCTAAATCATAAATCATGTATCCAATTTGACCTTATCTTGGTATATGATGTAAGATCCAACCCCATATTCTTACAGATGAGGAAACTGAGGCCCAGAGAGATGAAATGATTTACCCAAAGTCACATGTGGCAGGGCTGGGGTTCAGACTCAAGTCTTTTTACTCTAATTCAGCATTGTTTCTCTTAATTCACACATCTTGCCGTATCACCTATTCATTCACAGGTGGTACAGTCAGTAGAGTGTCAGATCTGGAGTCAGAAAGATCTGAGTTCAAATTCAGCCGCCGATACGTACTAATTGTGTGACCCTGGGCAAGTCACTTAACTTCCATCTGCCTCAGTATCTTAGTGTTCCAATACTTAGTGTTTCATACTACCTCAGTATCTTTATATGTAAAATGGAGATAACAATAGTACCTACCTATTGGGTTCTTATGAGGAAAAATGAGATAATATTTGTAAAGTGCTTTACAAACTTTAAAGTACTATATAAATGCTATTATTATTATTATTTTATTATTATTACTGTCACACAATTATTATGATCAGTCTAAATTGATTGCTACTGCCATGCACTCCTCTTCATGAATTAGGGGGGGTATGATTAGAATTGTGACAGAACATGCTAGTTATTCATTGTACATTGATCATGTGTAAATTAATCTACTTTTCTTTTTAAATCTACTTACTAACCAAGGCGTCCATGTATCATAGAATGTTACTGATAGGGCAAATCCAATATTTCTTACAGCTCTGGGTTCCCCTCTCCATGAAATGGTGTGATCCCATACCCCCACCCCATATCCATGACCTTCCTTTATCCTAGGAAGTTGGAGCCTCGCTGTTAACTCACTTTGGACATGGATAATCCTTCTCTAGATTCCTATAGATCCTACTTAGAGCCTCCATGAATCACCAGAACTACCTTTACAATAGGATAATAGGTGCCTGGGCCCTTTCTGTTTATAAAAGCCAGAGACAGGGACTGGATCTATGTTTCCTGGGGTGAAGAGCTCTTGGTGAGTCATTTCCTCTGCCACTGGGGTTATGTACTTTTTCTGACATTTATAGTCTTCGAGGCCTGCCTCAAGCCCTGAGAAGTTAAACCTAGAGTCAAGTCACATAGGATTTGTGTTTCAGAGGCCAAACTTGAACCCAGGAGAGAGAGAGAGAGAGAGAGAGAGAGAGAGAGAGAGAGAGAGAGA
>NW_020954577.1:41714044-41740970 GCF_900497805.2 Vombatus ursinus
GAGAGAGAGAGAGAGAGAGAGAGAGAGAGAGAGAGAGAGAGAGAGAATGATGTTTCTTAGACTCCATGATTAGAATATAGGGAAGAGAGTGGCACCTCCCACCACGGTTTTGTCCCTTTTCTCTGTCCAGCTTCTGAAAGTTCTTTATTTCACCATGGTGGCAAGGGCATGCAAAGCATATAGATCTGCTATGTCAGAGCCAGGAGTAAATGCTGGACTGGACAGAAGGAAGAGGGCAAAGGAGCTAGAAAGATGCATCTATCTCTTGTCACCTAGTGGGAAACTGATAAAGAATTGACTTGCTATCAACATTGGAATGAATAGAAGACTTCTTATAGTTCCAGGGGTTTGTTAAACTCATTCACTCTGCCCTATACCAGATGGCCAACTCTGAACTCATCGACAAGTGACCCTTGGCAGCTAATTCCAACTGCATTTTGCCCTCTGTTGTACAGTATTTCAGTGACAGAACCCAACACGTGTGTGTTTGGCAAGGCTGGCGGAGGTTAAGAAGGAGCTGAGTATTAAGTTAAGGTGGCTGAACAGCAATGGAAAGATGATCCCTGGCCTTTTGTGATCTCGGGAGAAACTGGGAATTGAGAACCTTGTGCGGTCTTAGAAATCACCTCCAGCTTCCCTCACAGGCTGCTGTTTCTTAGGAGAATCCCAGGGAAAGGCAGCAGGTACAGCATTGTTTCTGAGTTTTTTCTCTCCCATCCTCCCTTCCTCAGCATGTCTCTGTGGTTCCGTTGAATGACCCTTGGCTCTAGTTGCCTTAGGTCATTGATGGGAGGAGTATTTATTTTATGTTTTCATCAACAGTGAAATAGTGGATCCTCAATCCGCAGAAGCTGACGTCAGGCTCAGAGCAAGTTGTAAGAGTTACCCACTGAAAGCCAGTCCCCCAAATCTTCCAAAGAAGCAGATGGAGCACAGTTGAGTGAAGGTGAGAAATGACATTTTCTTCTTTCCTTCCCCCCTCATCCATTATTCCTTAGAATATTGATGCTAGTAGCTGATTGGCTCTTCATTTTGTCTCTCCTGCACAGATACCATAAAATGGCCAAGAACTTTAATGAAGACCAACTGCTTGTGCATGTTTCACCCTGGCTTTGATTTAGAGAAACCCTGGAGGATGGAGTCATCACTGAAAAAGGAACAGCAGCTCTCAGTTTCAAAGACCTCAAGACCCACTGAAGAGGACAGTGAGGCCTAGGACCTATACCACTTTATTTTGGACTGAGACAAGTTGGAGAGCCCTCACCGAACCCTCTTCTTGACATTTAAAATCTTGTATTACAATGTATGAGTTAAAAAAAAAAACACCTGAGCATTATCTGCGTTAATTTGGAAGGAGCAACTTCCAGTTCTGAAGTGTTTACTTGTTTATTCTGCCTTGTCTATTTTCCCCCCTCTCTTCACCCAAGAAATCCTGAATCGGAAATTAAAGTGAAAATGTGGTTTTGTCCTGGAAACAGCTTTACAAAGGCAACAGTTTTATCCCCCCACCCCAATTTTCAAAGTTATGGTCCTTGAATGTCTTTTGTCAGGGTCCCAAGATGTCTGACTGCAAGGTTCTTATTATCTCCTGGCTTAGGGACATTTGAATGAATAAAGATGATCTCAGAAAGTGTTTTCAGGGTTGTAGGTGTCGCTGACTTCATAGCATAAAGTCATCCCTGCCTAGCTCCCAGTCTAAAATTTGCCCTTATCACCACTAGCAACTCTATGGCATAGCTACAGAGGCTCAAACTGTACAGACAAAAACAAAAACAGACACATGGGGAAAGATCTCTTGGTAACTTAATTTCCTGGACTTATACTGGTCTGACACAGAGATCTCATTTGACTCTCTTGATCTCCCTCCCATTAATATTTTCAATTCTGCAGTCACATTATGAGACACCTTAGAACCATGGTCTGTCTCTGCTTTTAGAAGGCAGTTCTGCACCATCTCCACATGGAAGAGAGGCTGGTGCCCTTGTCCATACTCTTGGCAATAGCTATTGCCTTCTTGATCCACAGAGCAATTACTTTGCCTGTCTAAGTGTGGCAATACTCAGTCATTGATATAATGCACCATGACCAGCCCTGGTAATGATTTGGGTGGTGCTGTGCCTAGGGATGATTAGCTGAAAACACATACATTTTTAGACTTTAGTTTGCTTCCAGGAAATATCTGAGTCACATTTAGTCTGAGTGTTCGAACTGAGTGTGGTTATCAGCTGGAGTTTTAAATCTACTCAAACATGAATGGTATTTCAGGTTTCTGTACAATATATGATATGTTCTGCATGGTGTGTTAGAATGTGGCATAAATTGCTCTTTGTGAAATGTGATTTCTGTCCAGTCTTGAAGTTAGAATGGTGGCGGAGTAATTATACATATAAAAATTGACTTCTGGTCTATAGAATGTAAAGTACTGAGTCAGTATGGAGATGTTTGAAATGACAATTCCTAAGACAAAGCTGAAGGGCTCTATCTGTAAGCAATAATGCTGCTCAGTCCCTAGCCAAGATCCTGCTCATTTAAAAGGGTCCTTTCTGAAGAAGTAAAGAATAAGGAGTGGTAGGATTTATGGAAATTGTGGTTGTGCTGACTTGCGTTATGTAAATGTGCCTGTTTTACAATAAAACACATTTGTTTTCTTTGGCAATGAGATTTCTGTCACCTTCCTGCAAACTGTGTCCTCAGTTGCTTTGTGGGGTAGCTGCTGGTAAGCTCAGCAGTGTCTGACCTGCCAGTGGCATGGCTAGGGGATGTTGGCCTGCTCCTTCTAAAAATTCTCTGGGGCACTCAGTTGTCCAATTAAGGCTTGTACAATCAGCTTGACTCATAGATTATTAGAGCCGAGAGGAACTGTAGATAACATTTAGTCCAACCCACTCATTTTAAAGATGAAGAAGCCAAAAACTGCGTAAATGAAATGAGATGCCCATTGTCTGCTCACTAGTTAAATCATGGCACTGGGAAGTAGAATTTTCAATCCAGTACCTTTCCCAAACCAGCTTAAAGAATTATCTGCAATTTTCCTTTATTCGCTTCTGTTTTGTCTTCTGCTGTTGTGGTTGTTAACCATGAGTTGACTCATGTGAGCCACAGGAAATCAACAGTTCTTTGGCCCTCTATGTGAAAGTCTACTGAAAAGGATATATGACGGTGGGTTGATCATTAACTCTTTCTGTGCATTAATTTTGTGTTTTGTAAACCTAATACTGAGAGCTATTTTGCATGGATTATTGTAATTGACAAAATGAGATGATACGCATGCAAGATACCACCATTGTTGTGGCTGATTATGTATGCAAAGCAGAGTGTCATAGTCTAGGCAGAAATTATTAATGCTGGGTCCATGAACTTGTTTTTTTTTTAATTGTTAACCATTATTTCAATATAAGTAATTGTATTTTGTAATCTAACATTTTTTATGCATTCAACAACATTCAGGAAAAGAGTCCATGGACTTCACTAGATTTACCAAAGGTATCCATGTTCCTCACTTTCAAATGATTAAGAACCACTGGGGGTCTAGAGCAATGTACTAACCTTTGTCTGAGTCTTCCTTAAGAAATCTAATCCACTTGAGGAACTGGATGCCATTCCTCCATCTTATGCGTCATTGGGCACAAAGTCACTCCTTGAACTGTCAATTCAATCCAATAAGCAACTAACTGCTAAACACTTAAATGTGCCAGGCAGCTTGCTAGGCACTGGGGAAAAAGAGACAAAGTGAATAATCGTCCCTGACCCCAAGGAATTGGAGGCAACATTCGGGAGACTGGTGCCCTTATTAGGACACCTGGAATGAGTCCTATCTTCACCTCTCCCTCTTGGAATTCCTTCAAGGCTCATCCCAGATATCATCCCATATACAAGGCCTGTCTAGACTCCCTGCTATCTAAAGATTTTGTATGTTTACTTGTCCATACATATATCGCTTTCCTCCAATAGAATGGACATTTTTTTAGGGCAGGGACTTTCTCACCTTTTTATCTTTCTATCCCCAACATAGCATACAGTAAGTGTTTAACCTAGGCTTGTTGATATGCTGAATCCAACAATGTAACAGCACTAGATATAGTAGTAGTAATTAAATATAATAATAAGACATGGAAAACACTTCATTTACACATAAAAATCCCAAACTAGCAGTACACTTAATTTAACAATGAATTCCATCTGACTGAGTGAGTAATTACTTCTACAGCATCATAATTTAGCCTATGGCTGACTTGGATTACTCTAATTTTTTTTGTTGTTGTTGCTATTGACCTTTTTATATCTCAGTCGGTCAACAAGCATTTATTTAGCATTTACTATGTGCCAGTCACTGTGCTAAGTGCTAGGGATAAAAAAAGGCAAAAAGCAGTCCCTGCCCTCAAGGAACTCATCTTCTAATAGTGGGGACGATATACAGGTAACTGTGCACATGCAAGACGTGTCCAGTATAAATAGGAGGTAATCTCAGAGCAGAACACTGGTGGGGATGAGGAACCAGGAAATACCTCTTGTAGAAGACAGGATTGAAACTGGGTTCTGAAGAAAACCAACGGAGTCAGTAGAGAAAGGTGAGGAAGGAGAGCGTTCTAGGCATAGGGGGGACAAAAAGGAGATCTGTATCTAAGTTGGTTTATGGTATAAGCTTGCTAACAATATTTCTGTACTCTATGACTTTTCTCTTTTCCCTTAAACAGGGATCTTTCAATTGTTTTTTTTCTAAATGTCAATAACCGTATTTCAACGTAAGTGTATTCTTTTGTAATCCTCTATATTTTATATTAATGCAATTAGTAATATGGTTCTGAGAAGGGGTCCACCAGACTGCCCAAGGGTCCAGGACATGAGGCAAAGTGAAAACCCTTAGAGTACTCTACCAATTAGGCTTTAACTAAGATTGGTACTGCCAATCAATTCGGTCATCCTCCTAAGTCACAGAGTTTCTTTAGGTAGCGTCTGCTGTACTCAGAGTACTACCTCTTTTCAGGAACTGTCTGTGTGGACTGGGAAGCAAGATGGGCTAAGTGCTTTACAAATACTATTTCCTTTTCATAGTTACAACAACCCTGGATGGTAGCTATTGTTGCTATCCCCATTTTACAGTTGAGGAAACTGAGGCAGAGGTCATGTGACTTGTCTGAGGTCAGATTTGAACTCAGATATTCCTGACTCCAGGCTCAGCATTCTATCCACTTTGTCACTGTGCCACCTAGAAGCCTCTGTATGTGCTCGTGTGTATATACATATATGTACATATAAGAAATATCTTTATTTTTCATGCTTCCTCACTTTCCAATGTCTTCTTTAGCTGAAAGCTCATGTCTGCATTTTCCTATCTCATTATCAAATCTCTGTTTAAATCCTGGCCCAGATCTTTCCAATATTCTCTGAATACTAAAGTTTTTTTTTTTTAGCAAAATTTTGTTATCTTGCTTCAATTTTTGATAACAAATTCGACCTCATACTGTCTTCTTTTTCTTGATAATGTTTCCTCGGGCATAGGTCTCCTCTGAACCAAGGAATAATTCTCCTCTCAAGTGCCCTTGACATATTTAAGGCCACTTTTATCACCGACTGGTCCTGCTTCTCTGATTATATCTTGATGGTGATAATCTTGTACCAAATTGTTGAGATAGAACTGATGAGGAGGCTATGCTAACTTTTATTTGGGGTCCGGGCTGAGCTCTCTCACTGGCCTCCTCTTCATTTTCCAGCACTGATTCCTTGGACGTTAGCTTCTCACCCATCAACTCATTTCACTTTTGAATGAATTCATCACTTGTGATTCTATCCAGGCCATTGAGAAAAGTTTCCTTTTTTGTGATTATGGCAATTTTGCATTATACTGTTGTGACCTTTCTTCTCCTACTTTGTTTTTTTTTTCCTTCTTCACAAATAAGACAATGTTGTCTATGTCTCCATCTTGCAACAGAACCTCTATAAGCTTGTGTCTTCCAATCTGTTATCGGTGTGATTTGCTTCCTATTCTTTAGCTTATACACATTAGGATACTTTATAGCTAGATGAGGCTGAGTTTTTCCAGGGCAAGCATTCCCAGGTACTGTTGTGCTTCTGCCCTCAATACTTCATGTTCTGCCCATCAGCTTCTCAGAATCTGGTGGAGGCTGGTACATATCAGTGTCAAGGAGATGCCATTTTATCTCCAGGCCGTGTATCAAGCCATCACCTACCCATATGAGTGTAGTCTCATCTTCTTTTTCAGACTTTCCTGTTCCATTTTTTAGTCATCTCTTTAGTTCAACATTCAACTACAGAGACAGCAGGTTCTTCCCCTTTGTACCTTAACAAAGGAATATGTGTCGTGGCACCCTATTGACACCAAATCATCTCTCTAGTTTTTGCAAACAGGTTTGCTATGTGATTCTAGTATCTTTGAGTAGCCTTTAAACCCTGAGCATGTCCATGAGATGACTCTGAGGCATCCATTAAACTACTCATCATTTCTGAGTCAGATGCCTGCCAATTCTGTTGTGATTCTGTCACCTTGTTGAATCACACTTCCCATGTTTGTTCCCTGAAAAGGACAGCGTGCTTTCCCAGAAAAGCTTCCCAACTCTGACTTCAAATGTTCCTCGGCAAAGATAAATTTGATTTTGGCATTGCCCAAGGACATTGTGTCCTTGTTCAGATCATAGTTCTGGCCTTTGTGCCACTTACAAGTGAATTATATTTTTCTGACTTAGAACTTCCTTCAGTCTCTCTGCTGCCAAGCCCTCTCTTTTTCTCATTAAGCCCTGTACTCTCTTGACCAGATCTTCCTTCTCAAAAGGGAATGTGTAAATCAATTCCCAAGTGCCATTTCCTGTTCTCAATGTAGCCAATATTTTGGCATGATCCAACAGATTGGTAATTTACAGAATGCCAGATGGTTTTTCCAGCCCTGACCTTGTTATGAACTATCTGTAAATCCCCTAGTTCTTTGACCTTTCTTTTCCATACCATTATTTTGATTCCCTATGTACTCTTCTAAAGTCAAGAGATCTCAATGAATTCCCAGTTCCCAAATATGATGTTTCCCAAATATATTAATCAACACTTTTCTAGGTAATGATAACATAAACATATTCAATAAACCAATAATTGTATTGATTATTAATCATCAGACCTGCAGTCTATATCATGATAAGCAAAAAGACAATAGTTATATGAAACAGATATGTATGAAATGAAACAGTAAAAGAGGCAAGTTAAAGTAATTAGTCATCAGCAGCAGCAGCACTATCAGACACTTTGTATGTGTGATTCCATGAGAAAAATGCCCATGAGAAAGAAAGGAAAAAAAATTCCTGGACAACACGTGGGACGGAATTTTAGCATCTGTCTCATTGATTTCATCTCACTTAGCCTGCTACTTGACTCATTATCATATTCATTTTCATCATCCTGAGCTTTAAAGCAATTAAGGGATATATTTTGTTGTTCAGTCATGACTCTTGGTGACCTCATATGGGATTTTATTAGCAAAGATGCTGGAGTGGTTTGCCTTTTCCTTCTCCAGCTTATTTTACAGGTGGGGAAACTGAAGCAAGAGGGTGAAGTGACTTGCCCAGGGTTACACAGCTAGTAAGTATCTGAGTTCGTATTTGAACTCAGGAAGATGGCTCTTCCTGACTTCAGGCCTGACCTTCTATCCACTTTACCATATGGCTGTCCAAGGGGTATATTTAGCTTGCTACTAAAATTGCAAGCTGTTTTTCAGTCAGTTAGCTCTGAGCCCCCACGCTAGTTTGTGAAATAATATTTATAATAAAATATTTAATACTACTAATTAATTAATATTTAATGTATTTGCTTTATATACTAATAAATAAAACATTTAATTATATTTATTTAATGAACCAGAAAAAATCTCTTTTCCACTAAGCAGTTGCTTTCTCTCTCATTTCTCTAGAGATTTGCATATGTGCACACATACACACACAAACACAAACAGAAAAGTTATTAGCCATGCACTTTATTATCAGGATAGCCACTCCACAGACATTATTATTTACAATATTTTAACTTAAAGGAAGATTACAGTTATAGTCACATTTAACCTTTTTTTCTCCACTCTTGACTTCTCACTTCTGAATTACAGTTCCACTAGCTTCTCTGGAGAGAAGTCATAATCTTAAGCATTTAGTTCTTTCTCCCTGTCCCCTTTTAGTTTCTCTCCAGCCATGACAGATAACTCTCCAGGACTAGTTAAAACTCTCCAGTGTCCTCACTTCTGATTCCTCAAGGAATTTTCTTTATCATGTTTCTTTATCATGTTTCTAAGATAGGTAAGAGTTATAATACTTCCATCAGCAAAGATGTTTTCTCCATCCACTCTTTGCATTACTTCACTTGGTCTCTTTTCAGTGATAACTTGTAATAGGTTTTTTAGAATGACACTTAAACTTTCAGTCACCCACAAACTCCTCATAGAAGGATGGTAAACTATAACTACTCAAGTTTCCAGTCTCTTAAAGTCACAGTTTCTATAGTATCTGTGGGAGACACTATTACAGCTCATTTTAAAATGAATTAAATTGAAGGTGCTTGTATTCTATTTCCCTGGCACATAGTAGCTTTCTAAAGTAGCAGGCCTTGGCAGGTTCATGACATGTAGATGTTTGCAAGTATCACTCAGTTGCTGAAACTCAAAAAGTTAAGAATTTTATGGTTGATAAAAGGAACAAATTCATTTTCTCAGATGACAGTGAAAGGGATACTTCCCAGGCTTTCTTCCTGTATCTTTCAAGGGAAGGGAAAAATCCCAGAGCTCAGACTCTGGGAGATCTTACGGTATGGATGCCTCGTTGTTATGAAGAAAGTCCTATTGGATGCCCATCATTTGTGCATCAATAGAGGAGGCTATATATGGCTCCTTTGTGGGAAAGAAGTATTCTCTGTCCCTACCTGGGATCTAATATGGTTGGATAGTCATTTAGTCATGGAATTCTTTTGAGAAGAGTATGTTAAAAGTCTCAGGAGAGGAGAGTCCTATTTGGGATATGTATTTCCAGACATAGTAAGCCAAAGGGAAAATTGTAGCATAGTACTGTGATATGTAAAATAGAGGTGAAGTTAAATTGGAAAGAGTTCTTTTTATTCTTTTGTATAATGCATGCCTTTCTGCTGGTGTTTAAGAGTGAAAACATTACGCCTGCTTGCAAAGAAATATTGGATTTTCACATGTCTGTTTCTCAAGCTTATTTCTGAGTGTATCAACTTGGGATGGTAGTAAGTCAGTAACTTGGTGTAGTTGCAGGTGGATCTGTTGTAAGCCATTTGACAGTAAGAAATGCTTTGGGGGGAACATCAGGAACTTAGGTATTATAAGGTTATATTATTAGAGTTAGAATGGGTCTTTGGGAAAGCTGCCATTCTTTTAGGTTTCTACGGCCAGGCCTGAACAAGGTCAGCAATGTTGTTTATGTCCGCCCTACTACCATGGACAGCGACACAGTCCTGTCTACCCCAAGTTCTTTGAATGGACAGAGCAACGCTAAGAGTATTAGCCTTGGAGTTAGTGGGAAAATGAGAGTTCCCCAGTGAATACTATGTAGTGTCTATTCCGACATGGTAGCATCATGAGAATATTGTGGGAGCTGTGCCATCAGGGTGATATTCACCTTCCATGAAATTCATGCTTCCATGAAAGTCTCATGATGCAATCCCAATAAGAATATAAGCTTCTCAAGGGCAGGGACTGTTTGGATTTTAAATCTCTATCCCTAGCAATTGCATATTGTGCCATGCATATTGTGTTTAATAAATATTTGTTGATTGATTGAAGTCTTCTGAGACTGAAAAGCTCTATGATGCTATATAGTCCTTAATCACAAAAGAATGTGAACTTCAAAAAAATCAATGAGTATTTTTGTTTTTGTATCTCTAGTGCCTAGTACAATGCATGAAACATAGTAGGTACATGATATATACTTGCTGAATTGAATTGAATGGGATCCAGATTAGACCCACTCTTATGTTGGGTTTTGCTCCATATTGAACAGTATCTTAGTGACATTAGTGTTGTGATTTTTTTTTTTTTTGGTGAGGCAATTGGGGTTACCAGAGTCACACAGCTAGATTTGAACTCAGGTCCTCCTGACTCCAGCACCGGTGCTCTATCCACTGCGCCACCTAGCTGCCCCAGTGTTGTGATTTCTTGAAGACTACTCAAAATGTGTCAGTGCTGAGCAGGAGAAAAAGCAAAAGGAGAGAATGGATGGGGGTAGGAGGGGGAACCAGAGATAGAGGGGAGAATAATGATTTGTATCAAGCTAATGAATATTGATTCAGATGAATGTTCTTGAACTTCCTATCAAAGGACACTTTTATTCACCCCCACTGTAATAACCTCTTCCTGGATTTCTCCTGTTAGTTTCTGTTAATTGAAAGAACAGTTCTTTGGTAGGACTACAGATATTCTATATTATAGTTTATACATAACTAGAAGTTTGTTTAGAAATCTAGGGCTAGTTAATTATAGTAGTAATAGAGATGAAGAAAATATTTCCACCTTACTGTGTAAGTTAAAATTGACTGGCCTCTTTGATCTTCCTTGCTCTCCAGCCTTTTCCAGTTATCAACTCTCCTTCCATTCACTGTTGAACTTCTAGAAAGAGTCATCTATCTTCACTGCCTTTGCATTAAAAAATTCCAATGGTTTACTGTTAGCTAGAAAATCATCTCCCTAGCTCTCCCCAATCTAGCCCCAACTTCTCTATCCAATCTTGTCCTTCAGTATTTCCAAATATAATTCTCCAATGCAGCCATATTAATCTATTCATCATTTCCAAACACATCAAAGGGAAGATTTTCATTTTGATCTTTTTTCATTTTCTGCTTTTTTTTCCCACCGTGTTTTAGATAGAGAGACCTGAGCATATTTATAGGAAGAGAAGATCCAGTAGAGAGGTAGCAACTGAAGATGGGAGAGATGAAAATGATCATTGGCTTGAGGTCATAGGGAAATGGGAGGGGGCAGAATAATGGACATTAATGAAGTGTTGAGATCAGTTCTGGTTGCCAGAAGTTAGGATGGACAGAATGTAAGTGCCTTTAGGGCAATGATTTTTCATTTTTGCATTTGGGTCACAATGCTTGGCACAGAGGAGGGCACTTAATAAACACTTGTTAATTGATTGACTTTGTTGAACTAGATGACATCCAAAAGAGGGTTTGGCAAAAAGCTCTGAGATCATGCCATATGAAGATAGGTTGAAGGAAATGGGTATATTTAGCCTAGAGACCAAAAGGCTGATTGAGGGAATCAAGACTGAGGGGGAATGAAGGGAAGAAATGACAGCTGGCTTCAAGTGCTTGTATCTCTCAAGTGGATGACGAATCGGGTTTGATCTGCTTGGCCCCACACAATAAAACTAGGGGTGATGGGGAAAGTGGAAAGAAGCAACTTTTAACTTGAGGCCAGGTAACTCCTCCTAGATAAGATGAATGATTAGAGCTATCCCAATTTAGAATGGGTTTTCTGCAGAGGTCCTGTGCTCTCCCTCACAGTATGTCTTCATGCAAAAGCTGTAAGGATCAATTATTGGCCTACTGTGGTAGATTGATTTTTTAGTATGGTTTGAATTAGTTATCTTCCAGCTCTGAAATTCTGTCATCCAATGGAGGTTCCCTCAGCATAAAGGGCCACCTCATCCACTGAGAGCAGTGAGAGTGTTGATGGCTGTGGGCAGGGATTGCTGCACTTTTTGTTTATCTTTGTACCCCCAAAACCTAGAACAATGCCCAGCAAACAGCAAATACTTGCAAAGTGCTTGCTGATTTGACCAATTGATTGCTATATCACTTCAGGAAAAAAATGACAAAATATATAAATGAAAGAGCTGCTTTTGTTTAGGAGCTAAACTCTTCCTTCTCAAGTTTTCTTTACATCTGAAGTACGTGCTCTCGGCTTGTCGTCAGGTGGTTAGAGCAGGCACACATCTTCCTGTGTGTTTAACAAAGTGCCAAATATCCTGTCATCACCCACTCAGTCATAAATAGCTATAATAAATGGAGGTGGTGGCTCACTTTAATAAGACAGTTGAAATACTGTGGGAAGAATTATATGCTTTGAAGATGGAAAAGACAAGGTGAATTGGGAAAAAAAAGTAGACACCTGAATGAGTCAGTTGTCTTGTTTGGCATTTGAACGTCTGACAGGTGGGCAAGGTGCTGGGGTCCTGAACATCTTTTGGAATCTCACGATAAAATATTCTACAGGCATCTATTATCAGTGGTTCAGAATTAGCCATACCCAAGGTGGCACAGAGACTATTGTGCCAGTCCTAGATTCAGGAAGACAATAGTTCAAATCCCTAACTAACTCACTAACAACAATGTTTATAGAGTATGTTAAAGTTTGCAAAATAGGTTCTATATTACTTGATTTTATCTTTATAATCAACCTATGTTGTAGGTAAGGTGCTATTATTTTCCCCATTTTATAGATAGGAGAACTGGGCATACATAAGGCAGACGAGGGTCAGAAAACTAATAAGTATATGAAGTAAGATTTGAGCTTGGGTCTTGATGGTTGTAGAATCAGTGCTCTGGCCACTGCACTCTCAGCTGCTATCATGGTTGGGGAACATAAATTTTCTAGGCCTCCCTTTGTTCCTGGAGATCATAATAATTCCGGCATATGGTTATTGTGAGACTCAGGTGAGAGCCTCATATATGTTTGTAAATACTTTTTACAAACTTTAAAATGCTACATGAATGATTCTCAACACCATTATTACTATAACTATTAGAGATTAGACCTGTGATTTCATTGATATAGGGAACTTTCTAAATGAGTGAGCTGCCTTTACTAATACAGGTTGGCAGCTTCTCTGAAAACTTCTGGTCTTCAAGGGCCTAGAGAAAGGAAAAGCTGAGTGACTTGCTCAGCATCACTATATATAGCCAGTGTATGCCCATGGCAGGAAGTAAACTCAGGTCTTTCTAGACATCTATGTTGTACAGTAGAGAAAGTACTTGACTTGGAGTCAGGATGAACTGAGTTCAAATCCTGCCTTCCACATTTTCCACTTAGGTGACCCTGGGCAAGCCACTTAAACTTTTCTCAGTCTCAGTTTCCTTACCTGGAAAACAGAGGTGATAATAGCATCTACCTCAAAGTGTTGTTGTAAGAATCAAATGAGATCATGCATATCAAGCACTTTTCAAAATTTTAAGGCTATAGGCATGCTAGGTTGTATTATTCTTGGCTTAGAAACTAGCTCTCTATCTAATAATCCAGCTGCCTCTCTATTGTTACCATCATTATTATTTATCATTATATGCTGTAAGAGTGTTGGATGTATTTCCTCCTACATTCTACAATGTCTCTGTACTGATTCTCTGATAGGAGACTGCTAATACAGCTCTCCTCCTGTGGAGTGAGTCAAGAGACTATTATCCTTTCTTTGTGAGCATTATGTCCATGACCATGTGTCAGATAAGTGAGGCTGGCCCTTTGGGAGCTCTGTTCTTCCTTCAAACCCTTCCTCTCCCTTTCAGTATATTGTCCTGCTCTACCAGAGCCCTCTTCCCCCACTGTTTTCATTCTACTGGCCAGCTGCCCAGCTTTCCCACTTCAGCTTCATAGCTATGGTCTTTCTCCTTGGGTGGTGCCTTGGCTTGTCCAATTCAGGGCAAAACAAGGCACATCATAAGCACCTCTTTCCTGCCAGGCATTTGGGATCTAGGGCCTAGCACAGCATCTGGCACATAGTAGGTACTTAATAATGAATGGAGTTAAAATCACTCCTTGACCTCAAAGAACTTAATTTCTACGGGGGGGGGGATATTACATGTAAATAAACAAATATAAAATATACACAATTGAGTAGAAAGATCGACAGATAGACAGAAAGAGAGAAAATGTTAACAGCTAGAGGAATTTTGCTTGTGTATTGTATCTATTACCTGTCTAGCATGTACCCTAGAGCTCTGTTAGGTAGTAGCACTAACTGGGCAAACCGAGAAAATAATTCATGCTAAAGAGTCCGTAAGTGTTAATGTTTCCATTGTTACCTCTTCTAGATCACTGGCTAGGTCATATAGTGAATGGAGCACAGGGCCTGGAGTTAGGATGACCCAAGTTCAAATTCAGCCTCAGATACTTTAGCTGTGTGACCCCAGTCAAATCACTTAATGGCAGTTTGCCTCAATTTCCTTATCTGTAAAATGGACGTAATAATAACACCAACCTCCCTGAGTTGTTGTAAAGATCTAATGAGATAATTATAAATTATAAAAATATATAAATTCTTCTGTATATAAATATATACATGATAAATTATAAACATATATAAGCTATATGCTATATTAGCATATAGTAGGCACTATATCAATGTTATCATCATTATTATTACCTTGGAGCAGTTCAATAGGAGTCTACAGTGCTTTTAAGAAAGTGATATCAAATTCAAATAGAAATAGGAGACACTAAATCATACATAAAGATCCTTGGGGGGTGCATATTGACCTAGTTTTAAACTATGATGTAATCTATGCTTCATTGTATTTTTATTTGTTTTGCTAAATATTTCTCAATTATATCTTAATCTGATTCGGCACTATGGAATGTTGCCAGGCACACCTGGGCAAAGTCTGACGCCTCTCTTCTGGAAAACTGTGCTCCAGTGAGAGGCAGAAGATGGAAGCTGGAGTCTAGACCCTGCTTCATAGTACTCATGTGACCTTGGGCAAGCGACCGAGCTGTTCAGCCCTAATGGGAATATTAAGTCAACAAACATTTATCAAATACCTACTATATGCTGGCCACTGTGCTAAGTGCTGGGGATAAAAAGAAAGGCAAGCCCAATCCCTGCCTTCCAGAAACTCATAAATTAAGAGGAGAGACCACAGGCAGCTGTGTTTGGACTTGATATATGCAGATAAATTGTAGATAATCTCAGAGGGAAGGTACTCACCTCAAGGGGGCCTGGTAAAGGCTTCTTGTGGATGGTGGGGTTGCAGTTGAGACTTGAAGGAAGCCAGGAGAGCCTGATGGTAGAGGTGAGGAATTCCAGGCATGGGAATAATCAGTAAAAATGCAGAGTAGGGAGATGGATCGTCTCATGTGAGGAACAACAAGGAGGCCAGTGTTACTGGATTACAGAATACAGGGCAGTGAGTAAGGTATAAAATGACTGGAAAGGCAGGGAGGAGCTTTGGATGCCAAAGAGAGAATTTTATATTTGGTCCTGGAGACAAGGGTGAGCCACTGTAGTTTACTGAATATTGGGGTGGGAGGGCACGCTGCTTTGGTCAGACCTGTGCTTTAGGAAGGTCCCTTTGCTAGCTGAGTAGAAGAGGGGCTGCGTGGGGGACAGTCTTAAAGCAAGGGCACCACCCAGCAGACTATTGCAATAGTCTACAGCGTGAGGTGATAAAGGTTCAAATCAGGGCAGCGGCAGCATTGGAGGAGAGAAGGGAGGATATGTGAGAGCTGGAGCAAAGTTAGAATCAACAGGATTTGGTATAGATTAGCTAGAGGGGTGTGAGAGAGTGAGGATTAAAGGATGACCCCTTGATTGGGAGCCGTCTCACTTGAGATATCCAATAGAGAGTTGGAGTCATGAGATGGGAGGTTACTGGGTTTTCACGTGGAAAGTGCTTGGTAAAGAATATAAATCTTAGGGCAGCTAGATGGCACAGTGGATAGAGCACCAGCCCTGGAGTCAGGAGGACCGGAGTTCAAATCCAGCCTCAGATACTCGACACTTACTAGCTGTGTGACCCTGGGCAAGTCACTTAATCCCATTGCCTAGCAAAAATTTTTTAAAACAGAATATAAATCTTAACAATCATCATTATTAAAGCAAAAGGGAGAATTATGGGAATTTCAAGTCAGTGAACAAAATATTTGAGAGCAAGGGAATTTTTCAGATCTCCTATCCTGAAGACTGCCTACTGTTCCTCCCCACAACCTGGCTCTGTTGTCACAATCAAAACTTGGTTAAGTTAACCATGGAAGTGGATTTCTAGAACTTATGGCTGTCATTTCTTTGCCCTTCCTTCTTTCCCCGTATTCCTTCTACTACTGCTACTAGGTGTTAAAGTTTGACTTGGGAAGCCCCTTCCCATCTTTCAAAGTAATGAAAATCACCCCATTAAGCTACAGGGAGCAAGAACATGTCACTGAGGATCTAGGCCCATGTGTGCAGTAGTACACCAAGGCTGGAGATAGCAAAGTGCTCAGTGCTTCCCTTGGAACCCCCTGAGAGCAGAAGCTCATGCAAGGGTGAAACCACAAAGTTCTAGCAAACTTATAGCCGCAGGCAGTTCCCAACTCGAAACTACAACTAATTAGTAATTAGAAGGGGAAGGAAAAGACATTTTGCATTTAAAAATGCAGAGCCCCTTCTTTGAGAAATACATTTTTGCAACAATTTGGGTTGTAAAGTTTTTCACTAATATTTTTAAGAAGATCTTCCAAGCACTTTACAAGTACTAATTCTCCCAGCATTCTTCCAAAGTAGGTATCATTACCTTGATATGTGTACGGGGCTGGGGTATTTTTTTTAAGACAAATTAGTTGGGACATGAGCATCCTGTTTTAACTTTAATATTTAAATTGGATTTTTCTTAACACTGTTCAGAATTTTGAAATCAAGGCAATTAAGGTTTTATTCATCCAGTTATGGTAGAGTACAGTCATAACTTAGAGTTTTTATGATACTGCAGTACTAGACAACCAGTGCCCATTTCCTTTTATGATGTGCACTACAACTAAATGATTGCCTTCTGTGACATATAGCTGCCCCCACATGTCCCTCTCCCCACTTCTGCTTGTACTATGAGAGTATATAGGACTTTGATGACAGACCACCTTTATCATGACCAGTGAGCACACATTAAGCTTTCACGTCATCAACATTCACTTTGCTCTTATTCTATGTTCTCCATTAAAGTCCAACTTTGATGTCTCATAAGAAGTAGGAGAGACTGTGGGTTCTTGAAGACTGTGTCAGCAGATTGCAAGTCTGGGAGCTCCTTTCAAGTTGGGAGGGCTTCTAGTGTGCTGCCTTGCATGACCAATCATTAGTCTTTCATCCAAAGACCAGCCTAACTTGTTTGGAAAAGATTGGCCATCAGGTAGTGAATATTTTGATTCTGGCTACAACAACTCACAAAACTGTCTACTAAGGGGTAGCAGAATTGTGATTTGTTTCAGAGGAGGGAGTACACAAGGAAATTAAATCACAGATTGTAGAAATATTGAAATATCGAGGGCGAACACTATCACAGTCAATATGATGTAGAGAATGAAGGAACTTTTTAAAAACATTTAAATCAAAGTACTTTCTGATCATAGTTGCCCTTGTACTTGTTTTGATAACTCTGTCTTGGGTCACTATAGCTAAAGAAGTCATCACCTCCTGGCCAATTTGGTGAGGATGAGTTTATCTGTACTGGGTTTAGGACTGAGGTACCAGGTGTGGGTGGGACCATACTGAAACCTTTTCTACTTTGCTAAGACCTTTCCAAGCTTTGTTTTCAGTCAGTCAAAGTCCATCAACAACAATTTCTTAAGTGCTTACTCTGTGCCAGGCACTGTGAGAATGTAAAGAAAGGCAAAAACATGTCACCAACCCTTAAAAAACTCTCATTCTAATGAGGGAGACAACATGCAAATGACTATGTGCATATAATTATATATATTGTACATGCATAATACATTGGTGTAAGTGGAAAGTCATCTCAGAAAGAAGGCCCTAATGGGGAGGGGGGTTGTAGGAAGGCACTATTATAGAAGATGGGATTTAAACTGAGTCTTGAAAGAAAGTCAGCAAAGCCAGGAGGCAAAGGTGATGAAGCAGAGCATCCCAGGCACCATGGACAGTCAGTGCTCTAGCTTTCAGGAACTAAGGCTCATTTCCATACCACGAGGAAGAGAAGGTGCGTGTGATCTCAACATTGGCTGCCATTCGGGCAAGGTCAACGTACTCATAGTGGATCGAGTGTATCATTGCGCAACCCTCACCAAATGACGTAGCGGTGTGACACAGTCATGTAAGGACCTAGTTAGAATCTGTTGTTCTTCCCTTATTTCCTCTGTGACTTTGGACAAATAGACAGATCTATACAAAATAAGCTATACGTGGGATAACTAGGAAATCACTGACAGAGAAGGCACTAGAATCAAGAGGGGTTGGGAAAGGGTTCCTGTAAAAGATGGGATTTTAGTTAGAACATGAGGAAGCCAGAGAAGTCAGTAGATAGAATTGAGGAAGGAGAGCATTTCAGGCATGGGGAGGTGCCTGGGAAAATGGCCAGAGCCGAGAGGTGGAGGGTTTTGTTTGGAAATATTTAATAGTGAAATGTTTTCCTTCCAAACATGACACAACCTAAGAGGGACAGGTGACTCTTTTCATTGTGTGGAGTGGATACAAAGAAGATTTATCTGGAACCCCCTTTACCCACCATCTCTATGCACTTCCTGTTAGTGAGTTTCCTTGGCTATAAATTACTTTTTTGATTTCTTAGGATTACTGCAAAAAGCTTCTTGCTAGTTAAAATGATGAAGAACCTTGGTGATGTTTTTGCATTGTATCTTAAGTAAATTGGATGCTATTTTCTTTACTGTGGGTAAATTTTTGTCATCATATGTTAATAGGAGGAAAAGCTTGTAAAATAAAAAGAGAACTGCGGTTTGCATTATAACATCCAGATGCCACATCTGAATTTCTAGGGCGCTCACAACAGTTGTTTATTCTGTTATGCAGAATAGACTACCACTTGTTATTTCAAGATAATCCCATCAAATACAGTGGCTAGGTGGGAAGGCATTAAATTTATTATTTGTCATTCCTCGAATGCTTTGTATTTACAAAGTGCTTTACAATGTCTTGTACTTTCTTCTTTTTTTTCCCAACATGACTGCAGGATAGCTGGATATTTCAAAGCCTAATTTATAGCTGAGGGAAGGACAGCCCAAAGTGGGTGTCACTTTTCCCCTGACTGAATTCCATAGACCCATTTAGATGGAAGGAAATCTTAAATTCTTAAAGAGACTTGAGCAGATGAATGTTTCAATCCATCTGTATAACACTCCCCAAAAGGGCACCAGGAAAGGCAAGTCCACAATCTTCCTCACTGGCCCCTTTTCTAGAATTTTGGCATTTTTTTTGTTATTTTATCCCCTAAACCCACATCCTCTTAACTGCTCTATTTCTCTTGAGAGTGCCCCTATTCCTCCAGTCACCCAGGTTTGCAAGTGGAATCATCCTCAAATCTCTGCCATCCTCCACCACATTTATATCCAGTTACTTGCCAAGTCTTTCCCATTCTACTTCCATAATATTGATTGTCTGTTCCCTCTCCACTCACACAATAATCACCTTAATTGAGGTTCTCATCATGTCTTACTTGGACAATTACAGTAGTCTCCTAATTGGTCTCCCTGCCTCAAGTCCGTGCTCTGCCCAATCCAGCCTCCACATAGTTGCCATTGCCAACGTGATATTCCTAATGTGTAAGTCTGATGTTATGACCCCTGTGCTCAAAAATCTCCAATGCCTACCCCTTGCCACTAGGATAAGATATAAATTCCTCTCTTTGTCATGTAAAAGGCCTCTACAGTTTGGTTCCAATCTTTTCTTTCAAGGCTGATGGCACAATCCTTTTCTCACACACACTCTAGGTTCTGGGCAACCTGACTGACTCACTGTTCTTCATGCATAACGTTCCATCTCCCCTCTCAGCTTTTGTATGAACTGTCCCCCAGGATGATAATGTTCCCTCTTATCAACTTTACATTTTGGATCCTCTATCCACATCAGCTTAAGTGCCACTTAATATAAGAAGCCTCTTCTGGTTCTTCTAGAAGTTATGAGCCACCTTCCCCAATTAATTTTGTAATAATACAAAATTAATAAGGTATACTTATCTGAAGCCTGCCCTCAGGTTACTGGACAAGATTGGGTTAATTCAGAAGCAGCAACAGGGCTCAATGACCAAAGGAATCACTAACCTCAAAGACAAAGAATCAAGACCAGCAACAAAGCAAACTAGAGATGGACAGAGTTTCAAGGACCTGTTACCAGATATGGGTATGCTTTCAGTGGTACTTAAGTTGGAGGAAGGCATCCTTGTTGGGTTTTCCCTCCACTGAAGTGGTAAATGCTCTGCTTGGGACAAGATATGAAAATGGAGACCCTTTCATGCCTTTCAGTCATTAGTTTAGAATGGAAGTTCTTAACTTTTTCTGTATCATGGATCCATTTGGCAGACTGGTGAAGCCTATGAGCTCCTTCTGGAATGAAATTTTAAAATATACAAAAAGGCATAAGATTATAAATGAAACCAATGATGCTGAAATATATTTCTCAAAATATTGTAACAAACAAATTTACAGATCTCAGAGTAAGAATCCCTGGGAGGAAGCTGAGACCCTCATGGTGAAAGATAGGACTTAATACTCCCTTAATCCTCTCTTGGAGAGAACGGGTGTGTTTGGTTGATCATTTCCACTGAGATGTTCATCATGGATGGACTTCACGTGGAGAGAAGTAGCTGTGCTTCTCCTTTTTTATAATTAGGAATCATGTTATTTAGGCTCCTCTTAGATCCCCAAGACAGTGTGATGATCAAGTTGGCCGACATCAGATAGACAGATGGAGTCCACTCTCTGTGGGTGTTGCTAATTCAGGTAGTGATGGTGAGCTAATTAATAGACTGTTTTTGGTGATGAATGAAACTAGACACAGTGATCCTCTTGAATTTTGTTCCAAGGGACTGCAAGATAAATACTGTTGCAACAAAGATATCCAACAGGATCACAAGACTTTGGTTTGATTTGAGGGTGATGTTAGGAGGAAATGGTTAATTCTTTCCTGGCTTTTTGACTTACCTTTAAAGTTGAAAGAAGAACAATTTGACAGCAAAGAAGTGTTGAGATTCACTAAACAGTTTTCAATTTACACATTTTAGAATAATTTAAAGGAAGAACCAAAAAATCACTTGTTTGATTTTGTCTGATACTGCTTTTCCCAATCCAGCAAACATTAATGAGTCTCCTACTCTGTACAAAACACTGTGCTAAGTGCTTTGATACAGATTCAAAAGAAAAGCAGCCCTGTCTTCAAGTAGCTTATAATCTACTGGGAGATGAAACATTTTATCGATACATTAAGAACAACATGGTATGAGGAGTTAGAGAATAGTAACAATAGCAACAAGTAAGGGTGACAATAGTAACAAATAGGGAGATGAAGGAAAGTTTCCCAAATGAAGTGACACCCATGTTGAGCCTTGAAAGAATCAAAGGACTCTGAGAGATAAGAAAGAAGGGATAGCATTCTAGTTTGTGCAAAGACCTGGGGATTGAAGATGGAATGCTGAGCTGGCAAATCAGCCAGTTCCATTGGAATGTAGCATTGTGAAAGGCAGTAGGGTGAAATAAGTCTGGAAAGGCAGTAAGATTGTAAAGGTCTGTAAATGCTAAGTTGAAGACTTTGTATTTTATCAGAGGAAAAAGCACACAACAACCAATAGGGGAGTTACACAGTCAGAATTGTGCCTTAGGAAGGTCAATTTGGCAGCTGCTTGGAGGATGAATCAGAGAGGGAGAGAATGGCATCTGGGAGAACATTCAGGAGGCTGTTGCAATAATGTAGGCAAGAGGTGATGTGAGCCAGGATAAGGTGGTGGCTGGGAGACTGGAGAGAAGGACACAGTTGTAAGAGAACTTGACACTTTGCGGAGACCAGGGAAAGAAACTCTAATCATAACATTATGGAAGGTTGAAAAGCACACAAATTAAACATATATAAAAATTGAGGGCTGGCTCATTTCAAATTGTGTTGAGCTGTTCAGAATTTGCCTGAGTGTGAATTGTTTTTCTTCATTTAGCAATATTTAGGATCCCTGAATGGTTCAGCTAGATTATAGTGGCTAATTTGGTCTAGTGTAATTGACGTAAGTCATGCAGTTAGCTTGATTCATGTCAACTGTGCCAGCTGAAATTTGTTTGTAAATCAAGGCCATAGTTTTCTTGCTAAAAACATTTTGTCCTGGTAGCTGGTGAGAGGGTGAAAAAAGTGACTCTCTGAACATTCAGTGAATTGCATTTCTATTATTTTCATAGCACAATATTTGAGGAACAATAGGAACTGCTAATGATAGTCAAAGACAGACTAGGGACTTCAATAATAAACGTGACAGTTGCATCAAGAGATTTTTAAGGGAAGGTGGCAAGTTACTGCTCTCCAAATATTGTTCATACTCCTTAGAGCAGGAAGGACACTAATGGTAATCTAGTCCACTCTAGAGGCAGCATGGTCTAATGGCTAATGACCTGGACTTCACAGCAGAAAGACCTGGGTTTGATCCAGCCACATGCACAAACTAACTATATGATCCTTCATGTGTTTTAAACCTCATAGGAAAATGAAGATGATAACATTCTCTACCCCATGGTTCTACTGTGAGGCAGAGATGATAATGTATACCAAGTGTTTTGCAAACAGGGCTCTCTATAAAAGTCCTCTGTAATAACTTATCTCCTCTTGATTTGGATGAAGAAACTGAGACCAAGAGGGAGGAATGATTTGCCCGAGGAGACACAAATAGTAAGGTGCAGAGCTGGGATTTGAACTCACGACCTTTGTCTCAAAGTACAGTGTTCGTTCATTGTGTGTGTGTGCTGTATCCCCACACAATACCAGCACAATACCACAAAAAAGTAATTCAATGGCATTGTTGGTGAATTGACGACTAACATTGCTTGTCTAATGAACTTTGGAAGACTTTTGAGGCCTAATCAATTTTTGGCAGTGTAATTTTATGCTGATTTATTTTCTGAATAACCAGGGCTGTAGTTCTTCTGAATAATCTGACACCAAGTGGAAGTCTGGCAAATTTGCCATGAGAATGGGTCTGGGTCTTGGAATCATTTATTAAACTCAGACATAAAATTAAGGAAACCAAGGTTGTCGACATTTATGGTATATTCTGGTAGCCAGGTCACAGTTGTTGAGACCAGGAATAGTATGATCTCATTTCTGCCATTCCGCCAAATGCACTTTGCATACACCTGGTCCCTGGTAGGTTTTTCTAATGTAGTTGAGATGCAGCAAAGATGATTAATGTTACTGTTTAGGGAGTATTTAGCAGATACTGTATTATTATGTAATTTCCTTGCGTTGCAATTCACCAATGTTTTAACACAGTTTCACTGGAAGCTTCGAAAGTGCACCCTGGAGAAAAATGGAGCTCAAGACCTGGTAGGGGGGAAATTGCTAGTCAGGTTAGCACAGATTTAGGTTTCTACCTTTCGAGGCTTCAAGTAATCATTTCAAGGCACTGGAAGGATAGGAATCCATCCAAAGAACTGTGTTCTGTTCTCTAGATCTCCTGATATTACATAGATATCAAGAGAGTTCATAGGCCACCCATTAGTTATCCTTCATTTTCAATATATGGTTTACAATTTATTTTATTTTTTAAGATGAAAGGAACCTAAGATAAAAATTATCCATTTTCTAAATACCCAATATGGATATTCATGTTATTTTAGTTATAAATCCTGTGATCCTCTTGGTACCATTCTGCCTTATAGACTTTGCCCCATATGTAAAGTAAGGCAGTTGGAGGACCACTGAGGTTCCTTAACTTCAGCAGCAAGGAAACAGTAATAGGAGACCTAACAAGTGGCCTGGAGGAAGATGTCTCTAGGAGAGTGGTTGGTCCTTTGTTCTCGAAGAGGACCATGACATCAGGGAGATGATGACATGACTTGCAATTGAATTGGATATGAATCAGGGACAACTGTGCAAAGCCACCAGCCTCACTTTTTGCTCCAGAGCCATCTGGATCCAGTGACCAGATATAGATCAGTGTGACTGAAGATGGCCCAGGTTGCAGTGGGACACCTTGGCCTTTTTAAGCTAAGGTCTTTTCAGGTTCTCACTTTGAATGAGGCAATGTCCATTCAATGAATAGACCTCTTTAAGAAGTGAGTCGAGGGATGACCCCTTTAATAAAAAAAAAATCAAACTGGGAAGGGAAGATTCTCAGCGTTGCTGACCAAAAGAGAAACAGTTACTATTTGAATTCACTCTGAGCCAAGAGGGCCCCAAAATAATCATTAAGTGGTGCTTGGGTAGGGACCTATTGTTGTCCAATCAATGCTATCCAGAGTGAACTGGGTTTAAGGCATGGACTTTGAGAAAGAAATCTAGCCAGTAAACCCCAAGTTAACTTTCTTTTAGGCAGAACACCTTTAGGTAAGGGCAGGAGAAGAGAGGAGAGAAAAGAGAGGAGAGGAGAAGACAAGTTGAATTGCCCAACTGGAACTGGCCAGCTGGGTCCCCATTCGGGCAGCACAGACTACTTACAGGTTGTGGTTTGTCCTTCCTTCTTGAAGAGGACCACGACATCAGGGAGATGATGATGTCACTTGCAACCGAATTGGATTTGAGTGAGGGAGGGCTGTACAAAGTCACCAGCCTCACTTTCTCCTCTAGATCCATCTGGGTCCAGTGACCAGATATAGATTGGAATGACTGGAGATGGCCCAGGATACCATTCTCTACCATTTATCCGTGCATCCTGAACCACTTACAGTGGGTGTGGTATTTGGGAGTGGGGTTACAGATAGAGAAGATTTTCTGGAATGGGACTGAGCTCAGGAGTGTGGTTATTTATAAATAATTTAATATTTTGTCTTCTGTTTCACTATAAGCAGGTTCCTGGGTTATTCTCTAACCAGTCCTGTGAGACCAGGATCAATCTATGTACACTCCTTGCATTGCCATCCATCGACATTCGGAGTTGCATGTCATATCACTCAGAACTTTCTGATTTGATTTAGTATCTATCTTCTGTTCATATAGGACACAGGGCACTTGAAAGTTGGAGATGTTTTACTTTCATCTAGAGATTTTACATTTATAAAAAAAATATTAAGAGGCCCTGTGCTAAGCAGTGGGGATACAGGGACAAAACCAAAACAAGTCCTGTCCACAAGAAGCTTACAAATCTATTGAGGCAAGTACTACATTCAGTAATAATAGCTTGCAATTATGTAGAACTTTAAAGTTCTTTACCCTTTACATAAGTGATCTCATTTCATCCTCAAAACAACCCAGTGAGATTGATGATATTATTACCTCCATTTTACTGACAAGGAAACTGACTGTGAGAGAGGTCAGGTGACTTGTCAGGTGATTAGTATTCTATTCACTGCCCCACTTAAATATTACACACGGATAAGTGAATACAAAACAAGCGCAATTCTCTCCTCCCGCAGGGGGAGTATTGGCAATGGGGATGGGGGCTTCAGGAAAGACCTAGCACTGGAGCATAAAAATGAAGTGAAGGATCCTAAAACTCTGAAGTGAGTAGGTAACCTATTGTAGGCCTGGGAATAGGGCAAGAAATAGAATTGCATGTGTGAAAATTAGAAATAGACCAGTTTGAGAATAGGGCACTTTCACTTGCATTTGAGTGTCTCAAAGCACCTCATCAATGTGGCCAAAAGAAGAAAAAGTCCCCCATTTTCCAATAGAAAATCCTGAGGCATGAAGTCATTGAATGTCTTCCTTGAGCATCTCAAAGTAACCCAGCTGTAGGGTATGCCTTCTGGCTTTGGAAGAACTAGCTTGGTCTTTTATTTTTCAGAGCAAGGGAGCTCTCCCAGGTCCTAGATTTCTTGAGGTAGGTTCTTGTTTGAGTACTCTACCTATCAGGCCCTCTTCCCATGACCTCCCAAGAGAAAGAGACTGATGACCTGGCTAACTCTCTTTCCAATAAGCTTAAACTTTATCCTATCCAAGCACTTGCTGGCCACGTGCAAATGAAGGTAACCTTTTGAGGGTAATTGACTGGCAACCTACTTTGATGCCAGGAAACCCAACGACCAAATGGATTTTTCTTCGATAATGCCTGGAAGGGTAAGCTTATTAAGGGTATTTTGGCCTCTTTCTCTGTGGGTCACAGAATTCAGCCCTCCTCCCCCGGAGGTCATTAAAAAAAAGATGATTAGGGGCACCTCACTTCTGCTTCTCTTATAGGACGGAGTCACCTCTGGGAGCATTTAATTAAAAAATTCTCTTTCCCAGCCTCAAAAGAATTTTAATCTGTTAAGCTTTCACAGGAAAAAGAATCCCAGGAAGAAATTAAGGAAGGAGTTGTAGGGGAAATTCACATCCTGTCATGGTACAGTTGCCGTGCTTTTAATAAACCCCGTGAAAGTGCCCCTAAGTTGTCCTAAGCTGCAGCTTCTATTATTATACCCAACCCCCTTTTTTATTTACATCACTACTCTGGGGAGTAATGCCATAAGATTTCCTTTGTGCTGCTCACACTTTTCCATGTTTTCCTGTCTCTGCTAGAAGTTATGTTTTCTTTCTCTTCTCCTCCCCATTGGGTTAGAGAAGAGAAAGCCTGGAGGTAGGAAGTAGGAGGTTACTGTAGTAGTCCAGAAATGAGGTCTAGAGGGTCTGAACTAGGCTAGTGGCAATATGAGTGCAGATGAGATGGATGGATTAGATGTCATATGAGTAGAATTGATAGGACTTGTTATCTGGATATAATGGATCGAAGAGAATGAAGAATCAACAATGATTTGCAGATTTCTAGTCTGTGTAAGTGGAAGGGTGATGATGTTGCTGTAATCAGAATTAGTTAAAGTGGCAGGAGGTGAAATGATTTTTTTTTGGGTGGGGGAAGATAATGAATTCAGTTTTGGACATACTGAATTTGAGGTGCAAATAAGACAGTAGGGTGTTGGAAATGTGAGACTGAAGTTTAGCGTAGAGTTTGGCACTGGATGTATAGATTTGGGAGTCTTCTGCGTTGAGGTGATAATTAAATCCATGATACTGTATGAGCTAGGGGAGATAGAGACAGAGGATAAAGAGAACGAGAGAGAGAGAGGGAGAGAGAGAGAGAGAGAGAGAGAGAGAGAGAGAGAGAGAGAGAGAGAGAG
>NW_020954577.1:41740980-41761466 GCF_900497805.2 Vombatus ursinus
GAGAGAGAGAGAGAGAGAGAGAGAGAGAGAGAGAGAGAGAGAGAGAGTTAGTTTCTAATCAGAGGTAAAAGCAGGATCATAAATAAGTGAATGAGAATGAGAAGAAATAGCCAAAGAGGAGGAGAATCAAGAAAAAACAATGCAATAGGTATCAGCATTAGGAGAGGAAAGTAGAAAAGAGGGGCATGACTGGCTCAAAGGGTATGGAGGCCTGGTGTTCACAGAGTGTGGGTTGGGTGTGCTAGCCTACACTCTCTGCATGCCTATAGTAAGGAGGGTAGGGAAGGAGGAAAGGTCATTAGATTTGGCAGTAGAAAACAACTGCAGGAGAATTTGCTTGAGTGAAAAGGTGACATGGTAGGGGGTTGAGAAATGATGGGAAGAGGAGGAAGTAGAGGCAACATGAATAGACTACTCTTTCCAGAAAAAGCAGTGAAGAGGATGTAGGATGGTAGAATAAGGAGGGAGCAGGGTCAAGGGAAGGTTGCATCTTTAATTTTTGTTGTTTTCAGATTCTGTACTAGCATGGATATGAGCAGAGGAAAAGGATCCAATAGAAAGTTAAAAAATTAGAGGTGAGAGTGAGCGTGTGACCTTTGGAACAAAGAGGAGGAGTGAGCAAATGACATCCTTGGCACAAGTAAAAGGATTAGCTTTGCAAAAAGAAGGGCCATTTCATCCTCTGAAACTGGAGCAGAGGTAGAGAGGAAGGGTGAAGGCATGGAGGCATTTTGATGGATGGAGGAATGGAGATAAAGGAGCTCAGAAATGGTAACTTCAATCTTTTCAGTAACAACTGTCATCTGCTGAGAGAATTTGTAGTTGGAGGTTTGTGAAAAACAAAGAGGTTTGGAATAGTCCCTGTAGGGAGTATGATAGATTCAATCAGAGGTGAAGGAAAGAGTAGCCATGCACCAGTGAGGAGCAAGCCGTAGCGTGTGGCAGACACAGTTAGCCCACTTTCATGAGCTCTTCTCATAGTGTTTGGTCCCTCAGAGACAAGACAAGAGAAGATGGATGGTGGTGGTGACTTAGGGTTAGGGAACAGTAAGTAGTCTTAGACCAGAGGAAGGATATAGGAGCAAAGTGCTTTCTTGTTAAATTGATGGGAAATAGAGAAGGATTATGGTGTGGGGGGGTCTGGGTTGGGGTGAAGCCATAACAAAGTAATGGGATGGGAGAGTCTGGGATGTTTAAGAGGCCATGATGAGGTTGAAGAATAGATTCATGATGAGGAGATAGAATGATGGGAGTTGGTCATTAAAGAGGCAGTATTTCAGAATTCATTTATCAGTGGTGATGATGATGATGATGATGGTATCTAAAGTATCACCATCCCTGGGAATAACTGAAGTAGAGAGCAGTGATAAAGGTCATTGGAGGTGAAGAAAGGTTGATGAAGCCAGGGTAATTAAAGGCTTATCCACGTAGACAGTAAAGTTGTCAAGGACGATGATAGGAATTCCGGATGGAGAAAAAGATTGTGAGCCACATGCTGAAGTCATGGAGGAAGGGTATTGATCTAAACGGGTCGATAAAGTCAAATGACATGAAGTTCAAAGGAGGTGAGGTAGTTGAGTGGTGAGGACATCGTTAGGGACTTAGAAATGATAGGACTTCCTAATAGATTATAAAGAACACTAAATTTAGGATCAGAGGAGCTCTTTTGGAATTCTGGCTCTGTTATCAGCCTCCTTTGTGAACTTGGGAGAATCACTTCCTTTTGAATAATCTCATTTTCCTCTTTTGTAAAAAGAGAGGATTGGATCAGTTAATTTCAATGTCCTTTGTGGCTATCATCCCACCATTCCACTTGCCACCTAGGCCAAATGCTGTGCCTGGAAAGACTTAATCCTTCTCCCTTTGATACCCTCTCACTGTAAAAAACATCCCCTCCCTGGAGGCCCGAAGCTGATGGCCCCCTGCAGGCAAGCAAGGGTCTAATCATGTTCACTTTACACCATCTTGTCAACAGGCACCTTGCCACCTAGAGCAGAAACCATATCTTGCAGATTTCTCTTACCTGCAGAACGCCCCACCCCCTGGAGCTCTGCAGTCCTGAATAGTCAGGGCCCACTGGGCCTAGGCAGTTTTTCCAGTTCTGGAACCATACCCAAGTCCTTTGCCCCTGGAAGGGGTATGTTGATCTGCTCATTTATAACTTCGTTCACCATTGTTAGGACTTTCCAAATTAAAATATCCCTCTCTAGTCACCACTTTTCTAGATGTATATCTTTCTATTGGAATGTAAGGTCTTTGAAGGTCAGGACTAACCTTATTTCTATGTGTGGATCCCTAGATCTTAGCAAAAGCTTGACTCATACTAAGGACAACTAAGTGGCACAGTGGATAGAGCGCTGGGCCTGGAGTCAGGAACACTCATCTTCCTGAGTTCAAATCTGGCCTCTGACACTTACCGGATTTGTGACCCTGGGCAAGTTACTTACCCCTGTTTGCCTCAGTTACTCTCCTACAGAATGAGCTAGAGAAGGAAATGGCAAACACTTGCAGGAGCTTTGCCGGGAAAACCCCAAATGGGGTCACAAAGAGTCAGACATGACGGAAATGACTGAGCAGCAAGTGCTTAGTCAGTGCTTTCTTATTCACTTATTCAATCATTTATTTAAGATCTTCCTGGTCTTTGAGTTTGGGACCTATATAAGGCTGATAAGGAATGGAGTAGCCTTAGCAGATAGCTAAATGTAAGTCAGCGTCAGGAGATAAATAGCATATAAGAAGAGATGTATGGTGAAGAGAGTTTGTTAACATCAGAGAGGCAATTCCAGAGGGCATTTGGAAGGGCCAAGGGGCTGAGTGGGAATGAGAGTATAGGGAAAGCAGTAGCAGGAGAAAAGGATTCCGAATATATGGAGGATTTAGTGGCTTTTTGTTTTGTTTTGTTTTGTTTTATTATTTGCCAAGGTAGAAATAACAGAAATTCTAGAGGAGGGCTTTACTAGCCTTGGGGCAGGGAATTCCAAGTAGGCAGAACCTCCAAGAATAAGTCATCCTTAAAGTTCTCTCATTAGAATGCTGGGGTGATAGAAGCTTTGCTGAACTCTTTTTCAAAGGGTTTCTTCTGAGATTGGTGCAGTGGGAGAGGGCTGAAGGTTACAGATGCCAGGAGGGTGCTGGAAATTGAAGGGAGCCTTTGTCAATCCTCACTCCCAAGTGATTCCCACTCACTTGATTGCAGGGGGAGAGGGCAAGAAGTTATGGTAGCTTGAAGGGTGCCCGAGGTAGATGGAGGCCTTGTATCTGCTATCAAATTATATCATTATAATTATGAGCTGTTAAGCTCCCAATGGGGAGGAGAGGAATGCATAAGAAGCCAGATTCCTAGCACGATGGTCTCACATATGAACTGGTTAGGAAGCTTTGTGTTCTTGCATATGGTTTGCATATACTTTCCATAGAAAGTGCCATATATTTTTTTCTTTATTGTGCTGCACAGAAGGCTGTCACTTCCTGGGTTTTCTCTCTTCTGTCCCTTCTATAATAAAAGAACAAGAGGAAGGTGTCAAGGGTGTTGGGTTCCATAGATTCTCTGTGGGAGCAAGAGAAAGGCGGGAAGGAGCTGCTATTCTGCCCCTCCCCTCTTGGGATCACTGGCTTCTCTGACGGCTCATTTCATACACTGTGGCCTTTCAGGCTAGCCCAGTAGATGTTCCTCACAGCCCCTACAACCTCTAACACTTTTTAAAAATGGTTTAATTCTCTCACAGGATCATGAACTTTCTAGCCCCACTCTCATTTTGGAGATTTAGAGGAATTTCAGAGAGGTTAAATGGGTATGTCAAAGTCACACAGGCTTTGTAAGTGAAGAAGATTTGAACTCTGGTCCTCTGACTCCTGAGTTCATTCTTTCCATGATAAAGCACTGTATTACTGATACGTTCCTCTTCTGTATACTGCTGAAGCAAGTGTTCTTTATCTGGGGCCAATGGAACCCTTGTGTCTGTACGTGGATTTCAGACATTCTGTGAAGTCAGATGGGGAAAAATTACAACTTTAATCCCACTAACCTCTAAATGAAAGTGAGCATTTCCTTGGATTATGAATTTTAAAAATTGCTTTTGAAAAGGGGAACGTAGACTTCACCCACTGCCAAAGAGAAAGGTGACCCAAACAGGGTTGAGAACCCTAGGCTGGGGGTGGAGATTTTGATGAAGCTTATTAAGCTTTACTCATCAAGTAAAGAATTGAGTACGTGGCATTCCTATTATTCCCCTTTAGAATGTAAGCTCCCTGAGGTGGGGACCGTTTCTTCTCTGTCTTGGCATCCCTAGTATCTAACCTGGGTCTGGCACATAACAAGTACTTAATAGTTGGTTGGTTCCTCATAAATCCAACAAGCCTGTGTTATATGCCTACCAGGTGTGAGGCACTGTGCTGAGCACTAGGGATAGAAAGACTAAAGGAAAAACAATCCTGACCTCAAGGAGTTGAAACTCCACCCACAATTTGAGAAGGTAGAGAGCTCTAACTGCTAGGAGGAACAGGGAGGACTTCCTGTAGGAGGTGACTCCTGAGCTGAGCCCTAGGCCTTCTAAGAGGAGAATGACACGTTGAGACAGTGTGACTGTCTTTGTTTGTATTGTTGTCATTATAATTTATTATTATTTTTTGTTCAACTCTGTGATGCCATTGGTATAGGGAAACTCCCACTACCACTTCAGATACATACTGGTTTAACTAATCTTAATGCCTAGGCATAATTCAAGATGCAGTGACTTACCCAGGGTCACTCAGTGATTTGTGTCAAGACTTAAACCCAGGTCTTTTTGTGATCACAGGCCAGCTTTCTAACCGCAGCACTATGCTGCCATTCTCTAGGTATCTTAAAGCACTTTTTAAAGCATCCCATTCTCTTCCCATTTGCTGTCTTCCTGAGAACACCCAAGGGAAAAGATGTGGATGGAGAAGAAAAGGCTGCCAACATAGCCTTAGGGCCATATGTAGACTCAGAGAGAGGAGACAGCCGAGTACGAGACAAAGAACACCAGATCTCGGTCAAAAGCCCTGAGTTCAAATTCTGCCTTTGCAATAATGGCCAGATCAATGAATCTTCTTTGGCTTCAGACTATATGACTTCTGGGTTTGCTTCTAGCTCTAAGTTAATATTCAATGATCCCATGAAGGAGGCTTATGTTCAGTGCCCAGCCACTCCTGCAACGACAGTGCCCTGGGGGTGACTCCAAGTTTTCCCTGCCATGTGCTGGCTTTCTCCATGTATTCCAGGTTCATCATCTTTCTTTGACAATGGGCACTGCCCTTTCCACTCTTTGAGATACAGCCTAATGTAACATATGACCAGGCACATTAGTTGGAATCAGAATACCTGGCTTAGGCCTCTGTGACTATGTACAAATGACTTCACCTTTCTCACACTCAGCTTCCTGGATTCTAAAATGGAAATGATCATCTTTGGAACTGAGCTATGACTAGGGATTCTTTTACCCAGGGAAGAGCATTGAACTGCAGAGGGGAGCAGTGTGGCAGAGGAGAGTCTGATGGCTAGAGAGAGTGGTGGTGATGGTACAGAAGACAGTCATCAATCCAAGAGAAAGGGTAAGCAATGTGGTAGCCCAGGCTAGTGAGGAGAGCTACTAAATGGACCTATGGGGAGGGACTGCACTGTGCCCTCCACTTCCAGATAGCAGTATGCTGGACCAAAGCCTCATACACCCAGAGTTACTTACAGCTGATTTATCTTGCCTACCTCACTAAGCTATTGTGAAAAACTACCACTGAGATGATAATTCAAGGCACAAATAGGAGAGATCATATTAGGCATTACATTATTAATTGGTACCTGCAGTGTGTGAATGGAGAGAGAGAGGAAGAGAGAGAGAAAGAGAGAGAGAGAGAGAGAGACAGAGAGAGAGAGAGAGAGAGACAGAGAGAGACAGAGAGACAGAGAGACAGAGAGACAGAGAGTAGAGTAAGAGGAAAGGGGGAGGGAGAGAGGAGGAGGAGGAGGAGAGAGAAAGGGAAAGGGAGGAGAGCAGAGAGAGAACTATGAGCTATTATGATTACTGTTGTTTGTTATTGTTTCCTTCTGGGGCAGTACATGAGTGCTCCTGTGGCAAAAAAATGATAACGTGCTATGAAGTAACACTTTCTGAATTCAAAGTAATGACATGGATGGAGAATGGTGCCATAGCATTTGGTGGGCTAAATCTTTTAAAAGGCCCTTTCATGTTATGAATCAAACCACTTGAAAGTCATTGGCTTCACTAAATTGGGAGGGGTGTCTGTGATGATTTTTAATTCTTTTTGCTGTACAGTTTCCCAGCTTTCCGTCCTTATTATTTTCTTTAAATGCCTAATCACCACTCCTGGGACCAACTCGCTTCCTGCTAATGATGCAAACTTGCTGAGTCTAGTGTTTCATATTTTATTTTATTTTATTTCATTTCTTTTTATTTTGGGTCATTCTTTTCTTCTTTTTGGCTTGAGGGACAAAGAAAAAGAGCCAGACTTGTCCTATGGTGTGGGTAGATTAACCTCAGTCCCTGCTTCAGATCCTAATTTTTCAGAATACAAAGAAGACAAGAATGATTTTTCTTAAAGGAAGAGAGATCAATGAGAACTGGAATCAGGGAAGAAGTCATAGAAATCAAGAAAGAAATCTAGAGGGGCTCTCAAAGGTTGTCTAGTCCATTTCACTCATTTTTCAAATAAAGACACTGAGGCCCAGGGACTTCTCTGAGGTCACAAGGTCTTCTGAGCCAGTACCCTGGGGGAGAAATTTGAGGAGATTTGTGGGGAATATAAGGAAAGAGATTTTGTGAAGGATTGAATATAGAATCAGAAACCCAAGAATCAGCGTTAGAACTGGAAGAGATCTTAGAACTTATCTACTAAAAAAAAAAAAAACAGCTGGGTGGGGTAGTGGATAGGATGTTGGATCTTGCTCAGAAAGATCTGAGTTCAGGTCTCAGACGTGCTATCACTTGGGTAAGTCATTTGCTGTTTGCCTCAGTTTCCTCATCTATAAAATGGGGATAATGATAGTGCTTAGCAATTCCCAGGGTCATTGTGAGGATCCAATGAGATAAATATGTATAAAGCACTTTGTAAATCTTAATGCTTTATGTAAATGCTAGCTATCATCATTATCATCATCATTATTTTTATTAAATTCCTCATTTTGTAGAGGAGGAAAATGAGACTTAGAGGGGTTAAGGTTCTCCTCTGCTTCCTCTTTCTCTTCCTCCAGCTCTTCCTCCTCTTCATCTTTCTCCTCCTCTCTCTCTTCCTCCTTCTCCTCCTCCCCACTGAGAGAATCATGAGCAGTAAAGAGGCAGCCTCTTGAATGGAGAAGTGAGGGGGCTTTCAGGAAATGGTTACCACTGTCTTCCATTCCTGAGGGCCTGAAATGACCTGGCTAGTGTTACATCCCATCTCTGAAGAAGGTACCTGTGCAGGAGATCTGATCTTTTTTTCCTGGAGTATTACTTATAGCTGTCACTTCTGTCTTTCCTCTCATCTCAAGGGCTGGGTGTGCACTTCAAGCTATTTACTTGGAACTTTCTCATCTATCTTCTAGTGGCTACAAGATGGAACAGTATGTGTAAGAGTGGCTGTAGTGGGTGGAGATAGCAGATGCAAGGATGCAGGAGGACAGTACCCTCGGTAATCTGGAAAGGCTACAGAGATCAGTCAGTCAGCAAACATTTGCTGAGCACCTACTATGTGCTAGGTGTTGGGGATCTAATAGCAAAAATGGATCAGTAGGAGCTTATAATCTATTAAGAAAACAATCTGTTCATAGATAGGTTTATATCTCAGACACTAGCTGAGTGATATTGGGCAAATCTCCTTCTCTTAGAAAACCTCAGTTTCCTCATCAACAAAATGTAGATTGTTATAGAATCTATCTAGCAGGGTTGTTGTGAGGATCAAATGAGATGATATCTGATGTAAAACATTTTGCAAACCTTAAAGTTCTATAGCAATGTGAGTTATTATCATCATTATTAAATCTTATACAAAGAATTATTTTCACAGGGAATTAGTTAGCACAGTAGATTGAGTTCTGGGCCTAGAGTTAGAAAGACCTGAATTAAAATCTGTTCTCAGACATCTATTAGTTGTGTGACCCTGGACAAGTCGCTTAACTTATGTTTCAGTTTCCTTAACTGTAAAATTAAACTAATAATAGCATGTACTTCTCAGGGTTGTTGTAAAGATTAAATAAAATTGGGGCAGCTAGGTGGTGTAGTGGATAGAACACCAACCCTGGAGTCAGGAGGACTTGAGTTCAAATCTGGCTTCAGACATTTGCTAGCTGTGTGACCCTAGGCAAGTCACTTAACCCCAATTGCCTCCCCCCCCAAAAATAATAAAATGCAGACATAATTAAAAAAAAATTAAAAAAGATTAAATGAAATGATATTTGTAAAATGTTTAGTATAGTACCTGACACATAGTAGGCATTTTATAAATGTTTCCTTCTTCCCACTGTCCTTCCTTCCTTCTTTGTTTATTTTCATGTAGTATTATGATCATAGATTGGGCAGGTAGGTAGTGTAATGGCTAGAGCATTGAACTTAAGATGAGAAAGACTGAGTTTAAATCTTGCCTCAGACATTATCTATGTCACTCTGTATAAGCCTATTACTATCTCTCTGCCTCAATTTCCTCCTCTGTAAAATGAGGAGAATAAAAATACCAATCTCATCGGGTTGTTGTGAGGATAAAGAACTTTGTGAACCTTAGAGGATTGTAGAATATTCACTATCATCATAGCTTTAGGGCTGAAAGGAACCTTCAAGGTCATTTAGTGGAACCCTTCCAATTTTCAGAGGAAGAAACTGGAGCCATTTCTCTGGGATTCAGACCTGGGTCTTTTTCTCTATGTCCAATCTCCCACTGTCCCTACCCCTAACTAATCCTTGAAACATTGAAGGCTGGTCTATTTCTCACATTTATCTTCCTGCCCCAGGGCCTTGAGATAGGGCAGAAGAGGATAAGAGGGATAAGGGACATTCCAGTTCTGGGATGAAGGGTAGTTAATTCTTCAGCCCTACTTCTTCGTTAACATAAACACCTCAAAGCTCTCCTTCCAATTTTCCCTTCCCATGCTATCTCCTTTCCCCTTGCCTCTGCTCCTCTTCCATGTCTCACTTTCCCCCTTGGAAGCCCAGGGGAATAATGGAATCTACACTCCACTTGGCCTTGAGCAGAGCCCTGCCTTCTCACTTGGTAGCTGTGTGACCCTGGCCAAGTCACCTGACCTCTGAGACTTAGTTTCTTTCCCCTTAAAAGTGTGCTAATAACATCTATAATCATGTTGCACACAGTTGTTGTGTTGGGTTCATTCTCTTTTCCTTTCTCTCTTCTTCTCCCCAATCAAAGCCCAATATACCAACATGGCTCGTAGACCATATAACTTACACTCTTAATTTGTATGATGTTAATAACGCATTTGTGTATTACTTCATAAGTGTCCTGGGGCAGCCAGGTGGCGCAGTGGATAGAGTGCTGAGCCTGGAGTCAGGAAGGCCTGAGTTCAAATCCAGCCTTAGATACTTACTAGCTGTATGATCCTAAACAAATCACTTAACTGGCTCTGTCTCAGTTTCCTTATCTGTAAAATGAGCTGGAGAAGGAGATGGCAAACCACTTCAGTATCTTTGCCAAGAAAAATCCAAATGGGGTCATGAAGAATTGGAGGTAACTGGAACAACTGAACAACACCAAAGAGAGCTGAAATAATTTCACTGCATTTACCTTTTTCCTCCTCAACTAAATGGGAAGCTCCTCAGGGGCTGGATTCTGCCCTCTGTTCCTATTGCTTACCTCTTAGCAGACTTCATATGGGGGGATTTGTTTATAGCACGTCTTGTTAAGTTTCTGTTGAATTTAATCACCAAGTTTTTGGAGTAATGAGAGAAGGAGAAAGGCTATTTTTAAATGTCAGGAGGCAATGGAGTGGGGTGAAAAGGACATTGGGTTCAAAGCCAAAGGGAGCGAGGGTTGGATTCTAAGCTTTGTTATTTATGAGTTTTGTGACCTCTCAGAACCTCAGTTTCCTCATTTGTAAAACAGGTTAATTGTTCCACCTACCTTATAGTTTTGGGAGGAAGTATTCCAGAGATTTAAATCATGGTGGTTATTATTGGTATTCACTCTACATTTCCCCTTTCAAATGTTTAAAGGGTTCTAGTGTTCCCAGGGACCCAGGTTTGTTAAGTAGGTCTCTTTGTTGTAGCCTTGATTCTTTCCTTCTAAGCTTCCATCTTTGTAGACAGAATAGCCTTTTAACCCCTTGTTTGCTCTCATAGCAATCCCTCCATTCTAGGAGTAGATTTAGCCGCCTTCATCTGGACACCTGTAAAATAGTTTGACAACTTGTTTGATATATATTATTGTACAATGTAGATCTCATTGTATGATACTTTGTATGATACATGCATGCCTGGGTGGTTAGAGGGGTAGCTGAGCATTAGGAGAGAAGGCCAGGAGACAGGCTTGTGGGCTGGTAGAAGTTGGGGGAGGAGGAAGTAAAGATGGGCTGTTTCCTCTCTTAACATGACTGCCCTCATGGCCAGACTATGTTCTCTCTGGCCTTCCTGTACTTCCCCACTGCCTTCTACTCAATTCATCTAAATTTGCCCTAGGCTCAGGGATTCCTAGTTATGGCTCTTAAAAAATGCCAATAGGAAGCCTCTTGAAAAATTATACCTATTTATGTCATGGAGCAAATTCTGACACGCTTCCAATGGGGTCAATCCTAGAGAGGGAAGGTGTCTAGTGTTACAGTTGAAGGATTTGAGCCTGGGATGGGAATGTTCAATGGGTTACCTATTTAGTGCCCTTGAATTAAAGGCTTTTAAATAATCAATGGGATTCTCTAGCATTGTTTTCACAATATTAGTGAGCTACCTGATACTGCAAATAAAGAAAACCAGTAAAGCTACCAAATATAGCATTAAAATAAATTTGTCTTCCAGAGTTTATCTCCTCAAATCTATTACATGAACGATATCTGTCAGTAACCAGCCAAAAAGTAGTTTGCTCTTGTTTTTACTTTGCTGATCTCAACCCAATAGTTTGTTTATTTAACAGATGGCTGCTGTTCTCCTTGGAGATTCTCAGCACATCAAAGGGTTTAAAAATGAAATGGAACATACAGTAATTGAGAATTAGTCCTGGGAAAAGGATAAATACAAGCACAGTTTATCACTCTACCAGGCTCAACATATACCATTTTAATGTGTATTACCAGGCCATAAGGACAGCAGCCATCAATTTAAAGCCCACAAATATACAGGCAATTGAGCCTGGTGTGGACATTCCATAAGAAGAAACTGAGTCATGCCATATCCATATAGGTGTATTTTATGTTGCATGCTGAAGCATAATCCTTCAAGCTGCTCTCTTCTTTTTTCTTCATCCTATTTGTTATCGATGGGCAGAAATAGAAGCAATAGTTTGAGTCCAATAAGGTAAACTTAGATTTGATGTCAGGGGAAGAAACAAAACAAACCAAAACAACAACCCCCTCCCCCCCACAAGCAGGGCTCTCCAAAAGTGAATTGGGCTGCCTCCAGAGGTTTCAGACTCCTGTTCACCAGAAGTCTTCCAGTAAGGATTAGAAAAGCATTCATTGGGCATGCTGGTAGAAGGAATTGTTGGTCAAGTCGAAGCTGGGTTACATAACCTCTAAATTCCCTCCCAACCCTGAGATTCTCTGATCCTTGAGGCAGCTAAACACATTTGAAATAAGCATTCTTCAGAAAATATATCTCACCAGTTCTGAAAGTTAAACCTAATTCCCTCCCCCCCTTAAATTTCAGATATAGAAAGAAAATTAAGCAAATGGTACTAAAATATAAAGAATGAGCAATTCATTAAGTAATAAGGATATTAAATCTAAATTGGAATCTCGTCTCTATTTTAATGTGCACTCAAGCTTAATTGGCTGAGTTTTGAATATGGGGAAATGAGTTGCTAATACAAATCACACACCTTTTTATATACTTAATAAAATCGGAAAGTCTAGGATGCATTTGAGTTTCAGACAATTTCTCTTCAAGAGTCAGTGAGTTGAGTAATAGACAGGATAATAAGAAATCAGTGGTTGAGAAACCTATAAAGTAAATTAACGTGTGTTCTTACTTTATTAATTTATAATAATAATGTAATGGATAAATCAATGGGGAATGCTCAGTGAGTAATGGATAGAGGAAAGAAGTTCCTTCTTCATACAATTTGTTTGTCCTGTTTCACTCAGTATCATTTTTTTAAAGAGTGGGTGGGATGAAGGAGATGTCTGGCACTATGGATGAAGGGGAAGAAATGCGATTCCTGTTTGCCCAGGATCTGATCCTTTCTGTTCTAAAGTGGATGTGAAAGCCAAGCCCGAACCCCTTTCCATTAACAATGCCTACATGATCCAGACCTATGACTAGCAAGCTTCCAAATGTCGTGTTCATAGAGTAACATGGCCAGCAAAGACATCTGAGGAAGAGGCACTCTGGAGTGGGCTTTTTATCTCCTGGTTGCTTCCCCAGAACATGCATGAGGAGCCCAGATTAGCGTTAATTAGAGAGAAGATGTGTTCTTTTTCTGTTGCCAGTCTTCATTTGGGAAAGAAAACATTTGTCTCCGGGATGTTAAAAATGAGAATGTTCTTCTTTCTACCTCCATCATTGTGAGTCTTCGTTAGCATTTTTCTCAAGCTTCTGAGGGAGTGTTGTACTTGAAGGAAAGAGCCCTTGGGGGAAAGAGCTCTGGAATTGATCACTGGGTTTAGGGCTGGAAGGGACCTTGGACATCATCTCTTCTAAACTCTGGGGTTTTTGTTTGCCTGTTTTTTGTTTCCTCCTTTTTTTTTTTTGCAGAGGTTGAGAGAAGTTTTGGCTTGCTCAAGGTCAAGGAGCAGGGTCACGATTCCAAGCTGCTGTCAGAAAATCTAGGCTGGAGTCCAGTTCAGTCATTTACTGGTCATGCACCACACCTTACATGGCTCACTCAATTTTTCTGAACCTCAGTTTTCTCTTCTTTAACATGATGTCAATAATATTTGTACTCCCTTTCTCACGGAGATTTTGTGAGGAAAGTGTTTTATACATTTTAAAAGGCTAATAGAAACAAAGATGAATGTGGATGCTCAGGGACCTGATGAACAAATGTAGATTCTCAGAAAACATTTATGATGATTAGAAAATGACATTACTGTTTTATGTAGTGGGATCTGGGGAGGGGAGGAAATCTGTGATTTTGTTGTTGTCACTCCCTCTACCAATGTAGACCAGTGTCTGGTTTCTTATAGTAGTGAGAGTTTAAGGGATTTCTCCAGGGTCACACTGCTAGTATATGTCAGAGGATAGACTTGTGCCAGGTCTTCCTAACTCCAAATTTTGCTCTCTATCTGCTACCTTACTCCGCCTCTACCCTATTTTATTTATATAAATAGTTTTTGGCACTGTATGAAAATGTGTGTGTGCCCCCCAAGACTTTTGAGGTGCCCTGTATACAACAATATAATTATTAAAAATGTACTTCAGTGTATCACTGATCTGTGAGGATACTCGCTCCACTGCCAGCGCTGATCACAGCAAACCCCGACCCCCCATTAGTTAGTAAATTGTCTTCTAGAGTTGTGATAGCCAAAAATATTCATTGCTCTGAGGTCGCTATATTGAGGATATCCTCTGAATGTAGCTATATTGATCCAGAGACAATAATAGTAATACATGTCAAATTATGCACCTTGGTTCAAAAGAGACCACTTCACAAGGATGAGTTGAGGGAGGTGTGGCTAGACAATGGTTCTGTGAAAATGGTCTAGGAGCCTTACTAGGTGGCAATCTCAGTAGAAAAAAACAAGATGAAAGGTCAGCGCCCTGAAAATAAAAGTGTTCATAAGGATCTTTACTCAATTAATAAAAACAATCAATGAATGTTTATTAAGTACCTATGGGCCAGGCACTGTGCTAAATTCTGGGGATATAGAAAGAGGTAAAAGAGAGATCCTGCCCTCAAGCAATTCAGAATGACAGAGGGTCCAGAACAAGTTGGGGGTAGTTGAGTCTTCTATGCTACGGTCTGCTGTAATCATACCTGCAGTACAGTGGCTATTTCTGGACACCCCATTTTTAGAAGTAGAGTGAAAGGGTAGAGAGAAGTATGGGGTATCTAGCATGATGAGAAAGGTGGAGATCATGCCATATGAAGAAAAGTGCAAGGAACTGGGGTGTTTAGCCTGGGAAAGAAAAGGCTCAGGGGGCTGGAGGTGGTGGTGATAGTTTTCCTCAGGTATCTGAAGGAAGTCCCGGGGTCCTGGGAAGGAAGGGCCAGGAGAGCCAGGTAGAAACTTCGATGAGGCAGGTTATGTCTCAGGGTAGGAAAATCAAACAGACAAACCAGCCTCCTGATAGTTAGAGATATCCCGTAGTGGAATGAGCTGCCTTAGAAGGGAGTGAGTCCTCCTTGTCCCTAGAGCTATTCAGGTAAAGGCTACATGATCACTTGTTGGGTGTTTTGTAGAAGAAATTCTCTTTCAGATATGGGTAAAAAAACCAAAAAAACAGAACAGCTTCTGAAGTCCCTTCCATCTTTGGTATTTGTGAGTGTGTGGATTCCCGTGGAAACTAGTGCCTGTAAAAATGATCCAGTTAGTCATATACTGTCTTGTGGCATCTCCTAGATTGTTTTTATTGTCCTCCTTAATTTTCTCGGTAAGATCCTTTCCCTGCAACCCTGAAAGTGCCATGTGGACAGGGATCATACCTTATTTAAACATTGTGTCACCCCCACAGCCTAACAAAATTCCCTTGACATCATGGGCACTTGAGAAATATTTCCTGTTTTTATATTTTTCTTCCTCCTTGCCTTCTTCCCCCCACCCCTAACATCTTGGATATATCCACTACCTAATCTAGTGAGGATTCACTCCAGTAGCTTACATAAACAGTGTAAAACAGGACAATTAAAAATAAAAACAGAAGCTAGTTAAAGGAGCAGATAAATAGTTTTACCAGGCATCTGGGGTGAGTTAGTCACTGAAGTTGAGCCCAGAATTCAGCTCCAAGTTTTCTGTCAGTCTGGACAAAAAGGGGGACAGGTTGGATTATCCATCTCCCAGCTCCCGGCATTTTCTCTGGTGGGCCCCCATGCCTGGATGGCCCCTGTCTCCTGGCTTCCCTGGCTTCCTTCAAATCTCAGCTAAATGCCTTCAGTAAGACGCCTTTCTAGTCTCCCTTAATTGTCGTGCCTTTCCTCCATTGATTATCTCCAGTTTATCCTGTTTACATCTTGTTGGTCCCTGGTTGCTTGCATGATGTCTTCCCCGTTAGGCTGTGAGCTTCTTCCTTGGGAGCAGGGACCGTCTTTTCCATGTCATTGTATCCCTAATACTTAGTGCAGTGCCTGGCACAGAGTAAGAACTTGATAAATTCTAGTGGACGGACTGACTGACCACGTGGGGCGGCAATCACGCTGGGCTATTAGGGTGACCCTGCTCCATTTAGAGATGCTTGGGTTTGGGCTCCAGTTAGGAATATTATAGCCTCCACACCCTCCTTCCCCAAGTTATTTATGAGAAAGCACATTCGTATATGCCTCCTATTTGTGTGTGTGGTAATGTTAATTAACGTAAGTTTCCTGCCTACAGCTCTGGCTGTATATTAGATCAGAAGATTTATAGCCAGAAGAGACCTTAGACATGGCTTAGTCCAATAATTTCATTTAATAGATTTCCCATCTTTAGAATAAGATAAATTGTCAAGATCCAGTATAGTCCGCAGCTCTTTGTGCTCATAGGCTTAGAGCTGGAAGGGACCCTTGGGGACATGAAGTTCAACCTCCTCATTTGACACATGACTTGTCTAGGGTCACATAGTAAGTGTCTGAGTTAAGATTTTAATCCAGATCTTTCTGAATTCAAGCCTGATGTTCTGCCTATTATGTTACCAGGGAAACCTTGACTCTAGCCCCATTTACACAAGTAACTTGTCTCCTCTGGACTTCAGTTTCCTTAACTATAAAATGGGCCCTGGTGGTTCTGGGGGTCTCTTCTAGCTGTAACATTCTGTGAGCTAAAATACTTTCCAGCATTTCAGGCATCTCTGGAAATGTTCGTCAGACACATCTAGTGGTGGTCCAGATGCCATTTGGACCTTCTCATCTGAGGCCTGAGATGTCTCACTTGATGGAACTGAAGCACCCATCCTGGTAAAAACACACATCTTGATTTGTCTTTTGTGAGGTTGAGCTATTTATTTGAGCTCAGTGTTTCAGGTCTCACTTTCAAGGCCACAGAAGGACAATTTCCAGTGGTGGGAAAGCTGCAGACCCCAGCAGCTTGGCTCTCTGAGAAGCTAACTTTGACTCAGGAGACTGAGTCCTCTGGTTTTCTTGGCTATGTGCCTTTCTCCCTGGCAGGGGTCACCTTCTCCAAAGCTGCAGGAATGTGTCTCCTGCATAGCCTGACGGGAGAACAGCGTCTCACACATAGGACATCCTGCACTCTCTATTGAGCCTGCTCTGGACTGGCAAGAATAGGGACAGGCTGAACCCCAAAGTCAGCTCCTCACGCTCTCCTGCCTGGGGCTTCATTTCTGTTCTTTTTCCTCTTCTAGAATGACCTCTCTCCTTACCTCTGCCCAGCTAATCCAGCTTATCCTGCAAGACCAGTCAGGTCCTCCCTCCTTCAGTGAGTCTCCCAGATTATTCCAGCCCACATGAGTATCTCTCTTTTGGTTACACTTAGAGTTAAAACTATATAATTGGGCAATTCATTATTTTCTATCATTACAAAAGAAACTCATAGTTGGAAGAGACCCTAGTGGTCACTTAGTTAACTAGTCTAAATTGTACTTGAACAGGAATAGCTGAGTAACCCTGGGTAAGTCACTTAAATTTCTTCTACCCTCAATTTCTTCATCTGTAAAATGGGGATAGCAACAAAAACAATACTTATTTCATAGGATTCTCATGAGGACCAAATGAGATAACATGTAAAGTATGTTGTAAATCTCAAAGCACTATCAAATGATGATGATGATGATGATGATTGTCATCATTATATCACTCAAACACAGAATTTTAGAGTTGGAGGGGCCAAGGGGCCTTTTTAGATTTTCCAAGTTGATAGGACCTCTCTTCCCCCTGAGGAAAAAAATGTCTTTATTTTGTATACAAAGGCAGCATGGCATAGTGGCTAAAAAGTCTGCCTGGGAGTCAGGAAGACCTGGACTTGAGTTCTACTTCGGACATATGCTGGTTATGTAGCCTTTGGCAGATCACTTTCAGTTTCTCAGGCAACTCTCCAAGACTCTAAGATCAATAGTTGCTGAGCCTCATTGGTAGAAGAAATTTCCTCATCCTTATTTCTCATTCTAGTGAAATTATACTTCTAGTCCATCACCATATTTTGCATTTACTCAGCTGTGTATATAGTGTTTTCCCCAGCAAACTGTGTAATTTTTTTTTTTGTTTCCATCCTCAGGACATCACACAGAGCCCACTGGTATGTGTGTAGCTGGTGCTTAGTTACCAGTTGTTGAATTGAATGAAATTAAACAGAGGCTGTCCCTGCCTGGTTTGGCCAAGGAGAATAGAAGGAAGTCTAGGCTGGAGTCATAGTAATTCAAAGATTCAGAGCCTGAAGTAAGTTAGTTGTGCCAGAGATTTCGTCTCAGTCAGATTTGTTAGTAACTGCTTTTTTTCTTAAATGGAATAATCTAAATCTAGATCTAAACTTAGAAGGACCTTGAAGGTAATCTAGTCTGACCCCTTCATTGGGAACCTCTTTGAGGCCCAGAGTCACACAGGTAGTAAATAGTAGAGCTGTGATTCAAACTCAGGTCCTCTGATGTCAAATCCATTTTTCTTTCCAAGACAAGACGCTCATTCTTTAGAGAGAAGAATCCTCAAGTGGGCCAGTGCCTTTAATTTTTTAAGTTGCTTCTCTAAAGGCTGCCTGCTGTCTATCAAAGTTTCAAGGGAGGCATTTTGAATAGTAGAAAGTATACTGCCCTCTCCAGGTGACTTTGGTTCAAGGTTTGACTATCACTGAAAAACTGAGGTGAACTTGGACATATGGTGTAACTTCTGTAAGACTCAGTTTACTCACCTGTAAAATGAAGAGAGTGATAACTGCCCTCCTTACCTCAACAACTCCCTAGAAGTCTTAGATGTGAAAATGCAGAAACTTTTTGAAAAATGTGAATAAAGCTAAGACCAAGTTTTGTTAAACCTTACTTGTCCAATGGCTCCTGAATTTAAACGCTCCTTTCCAATTGGCCTGTCTTCCTTGCTATGCCTTCCTCCCCAAGCTGTGGTCAGTCTCACCTCTGATGCTTACCACTTGGGGACTTTGGATTTGTTGCTCAGTCTTTTGACCTCAGCCATCTCTAAGAGGAGATGGCCTTGAAGATCCCCTCCGGCTGTGAATTTAGGGTTCTATTATCATTGCTGATGTTTTTGCCTTTGCTCATCCTGTTCCTGCTACCCAGAATTCCTACTACTCATGTCATGCCCTTCTTTAAAATCTCAACTGAAATGCAACCGCTTTCATGAGGGCTTCCCCAACAACTCCAATTTGTACTGACTTCACTGATCTTTGACCTTTGATAGAGCTATGAGTACCACCATTAAGAGGTAAGGTGGCCCTTGAAACCAAGAGAAACCTGGCTATGACCCCACATTCTCAAATCAGTCATTTGTATGCCACTTTGAATAGATTTTGTCATTTGACTGTCATGTCAACCTTGAGAGTAATTAGCCCCATTTTACAGATGAAAGTTATTAGATGGGCAAGGTGTAGCATCCTTCTGAGTTTCCATTCCCTCATCAGAACAATGAGGGAGAATAATAGGTATGTGTGTGTGGCAGGGTTGTTTCAAGGATTAAATGAGATCCTGGATATATAACAACTTCCAGGTCTACTCAAGTGTTTGATATGGTTAGCACACAGTAGCCCATATTGCCAAGAGTCCGGCTTCTCCGCCCACCTCCCTGAATGCCTCCTGGTCTCTCACACGGCTCCATCAGCCACTTCCCATCTGTATCCTCAGCCTCTCTTCATTCCTTTGCTGCTCCTTTCCCTGACTCACTCCCTCAGTGGGAAGCAGCCTGTTCTGTCGGGGCCAGCCCTGCTCCATTTGAGGAGACCCAAGTCTGGCTGGCAGCGTGGCCAGCTTCTCCTTTCTCCTGAGGGAGGGCTGGGATCATCTGGCAGTTACCCTTGCCAGGTTCAGGTTGGATCCAAAAGCTCCCTTGTCTCCCAGCTCCAGAGGCTGGGCCATGGCCAGCGCAGCCCTGCTAGTAATACAAGTACAGTCTGGAATGATCCTGGAAAATCTACTGGGGGTACAGTGCTCTGGGGTCAACTTCAAAGGTTGGGCCTGGGCAAAGCATAATATCTCCCTGGTCTAGTCAATACTCTTGAGAAAGTAACTAGGATATTTTGAGCTACATCCCAGACCTGCTGATTTATCTAAGAGCGTATTATATATACCTTGCTAGTTTTCTGATAGGCAGGGTGGTCTAATGCAGGATGGCATGCTGGTTTTGGAGTCAGGAAGAACTGGGTTCAGATTCCACCCTCTCCATCCAGTAACTGTGAGCAAGTTGTTCCCTGAGCCTCAATCTCTTCATCTGAATAATGGGATTATAATAGCACTTATTATTTGGAAGGAACAAAGAAGATCATTTATGTAAAATGCTTTGAAACCTTTAAAAGTGCTATGTTTTTTATTTTTGGGGAGAGGTAAGGGTAGTGATGCCAGGGCACCCTGACTTTGCAGCTTGAAACCTGAGAGCTTATGTTCTATTACAGTCACATCAAACTCGGGCCACTTTTTGAAGAGGTGAAAATTCCGACTGGCTGAACAGATGAAATCTCTCCAAAGATGAGCTAGCCAGCCAGTTGTCTTGGCCTTGTTTTGTATCCTCCCAGCCCAAATTTCTTCCTTTTCAAACTTTCCTCCTGTGTGACCCATCTCTGGTGGCCTTCTCAGAAGCTTAGTCTGCAGAAAAAAACCCCAAAAATAATCCTGTTGAGTAGAAATGCAGACTCCCACTCCTCTCTCCCCACCCCCAACCAAGAAGCCTCAAACTATTTTCAGGAAAGAGCTATCTAGAGGCATCCTGGGAGGACTGGGTATTTTATGTCCTTTCTAGGGCTTTCTCCATTTAGGGCAATACTGTTTCATTCTTTTCTTTTCTGATGATGGTGTTAAGTTTACATTCTCAGATTAATTCTGAAATAACATTTCTAGTGGGGAAGATGCTTAACTTTTTGCCCAGAGATCTGTACTTCATACAGTTAGATGTCATGGGATTAGAAGGGGGCAGTTGATTTCTTTTTGTCTTTTTTTAGAGTTTTGTTTTTTAATTTTTCCGTTAGTTTTTACATTACACTCACTTCCAAATATATTCTCTGGCCCTCTTCCCTTCCTCTCCCCAGGCCTCGTTACACACACACACACACACACACACACACACACACACACACACACACA
>NW_020954577.1:41761476-41847603 GCF_900497805.2 Vombatus ursinus
ACACACACACACACACACACACACACACACACACACACACACACACATCCAGTGAGCTTTCTCTTGTAACCAATAGAAATAATTAAACAGTTTACACCGCCATGCCATCTGATAGTACATGCAACATTCTTCATCCAAAGTCTACCATCTCTCCAAAGAAAAATGAAGGGCATTTCCTCATCTTTTCTCCGAAAGCACGATTAGTTATTGCTATCACACAGCATTAGGTTTCGCTCTCCATTTGACATTTTTCATTAGTATTATTGAGCGTACTGTACTGTGTGTACTATTCTCCTGTTTCTCCTGCCTTCACCCAGATCCCTGTCTTCCCATGCTTCTTGGAGAAGTTTGTAATTTCTTTTGTTTTTGGATTGGATCTGTGACTTCATCAATAAAGGGAACTCTTGTTGAGAAACTCCTTCCACTGAGGCATGTAAGTAAATGATCTACAAGTTAGCATCACACATCTGCATATATATCTAAGGCAACACTTGAACCCAGATCTCCCTGACTGCAAGGCCAGCTCTCTTCCTTACACTAGTAGTTCCCAATGTTCTTTGCACCACAAACTCCCTTTGAAAAAAAATGTTGGGAGCCCCAGGTAAATGTAACTGGGTACTCCTAATATTCTGTAAGGATTTACAACTTAAGGCACCCTTAAAGAATTTTTAGCACAAGCTGTTTGGACCATTGTCCATAAACCATTAGAGGGGAACCACAGTCTTATGACATAGCTATCTCTCTTACAAAACACACACACACACACCAATTACATTCCTACACCACAATTTATTCAGTTGTTTCCTGATAAATGGTTTGGGTAATTGATTTTTTGATCCGTTCCTTTTTTTTCTCTGGATTGGAGCTTTGAACACTTGGAAATCCATTTAGAAGATGGTTTTCAAGCCATGTGCTAACTGCAAAGTTTAGTCCTCTTGGTCATGCTATCCAGGACAGAGCCCTTAAAATGTTTTGGTTTGTATGTGTAATAGAAAGTGGCTAAATATTTTTTTTATAGAGGAAATGTCACAAAATTATAGAATTTCAGAGTTTGAAGGGAGCTTTAATACAATTCATCCCCTCAAAGGAAATGTCACTGGCATCTCCATCAAGTGGTCCTCTACTCAGTCAGAAGATCTCCAGTAAGGGGGAATTCACTGCTTCTTAGTCAGCCCCTTCCATTTATAGATATTTCTAATTGTTGGGAAGGGTTTTTTTTTTGTTTTTCCTGCCATCAAATCTAAATTCATTTCTCTGCACCTTCAACTCATGGCTCCTAGTTCTGTTGTCAGGTAGCAAGTAAGAAAACCTAAACTCCTCTTCTGCATAGTGGCTCTTTTTGGAAACAGTGATAATATCCTTCCTCCCCTCCCCTGAGTCTTCTTTAGTCTAGACCAGGGGTGGGGAAATCTGCAATCTTGAAGCCATACGTGGTCCTCTGGGTCCTCAAGTGCAGCCTTTTGACTGAATCCCAATTTCACAGAACTAATCCCTCACTTTAGTGGATACCTCCAGTTCCATTAGTCAATCTGGTGGTCCTCATATGATGTAGAATCAAAATATACTTCCAAATTGTATATATATATACATACATATACATATATATACATATACATATACATATATATGTGAATACATACACACACATTCATATATACACACATACATATATACACATATGTATATAATATATATATTATATATACATACATGTACATATATTAAATCCAGTGTATACACCTCTCTCTCCCTCTCTCTCTCTGTCTCTCTCTCTCTCTGTCTCTCTGTGTGTGTGTATATGTGTGTGTGTGTGTGTGTGTATAACAGTTAATAGGGACTTGACCTTGGAATCAAGTCCTGTATTTGATACATGGGCTCTTTGACACTGTTCAGGTCGCTTAACTTCTCAGTATGTGCTAGGCAACTCTGTAAGACTAAAAGTCTTGGAAAAGGACCCACATGTACCAAAATATTTATCGCAGCTCTTTTTTGTGGTGGCAAAGAATTGGAAATTGAGGGGATGTCCATTAATTGGGGAATGGTTGAACAAGTTGTGGTATATGAATGTAAAGGAATAGTATTGTGCTATAAGAAATGATGAGCAGGTAGACTTCAAGAAAACATGGAAAGACTTATATGAACTGATACAGAGTGAAATGAGCAGAACCAGGAGAACATTGTACACAGTAACATTGTGCAGTGACTGACTTGGATAGATTTAGCTCTTCTCAGCAATGCAAGGATCTAAGACAATTCCAAAAGACTCACAACGGAGAATGTTATCCACATCCAGAGAAAGAACTTCTGAGTCTGAATGCAGATAGAGGTGTACTATTTGCTCTCCTTTTCTTTTGTTGTTTTGTTTTGTTTCTTCTTTCTTGTGGTCCCTCTCATTAGTTCTAATTCTTCTTTACATCATGACTAATGTGAAAATATGTTTAATATGAATGTGTAAGTAGAGCCTATATCAGATTGCACGCTGTCTTGGGGAGGGGGAGAAAATTTAAAACTCAATGTTTTATGGAAAGTGAATGTGGAAAACTAAAGATAAATAAATTAACTATAAAAATAATAAAAAAACCTAAAAGTCTCTGAGACTCTATCAAAGGGAGAAAATATCTGTATGACCCTTTGCAAAAAGCACTTTATAAATGATGGCTATTGTTATTATATGTTGCAGAAAAAGGGCCAACCTGAAATGATTGACAGGCAGAGCTTCCTTTTTCCTGTGCCAATGAAATCACAGTTCCAACCCATAGATCCGCACAGAAATGCACATTCCTTTCCAAACAATCCATCACTTAGTAAAAACGCTGCTGATGAACAAATTAAAATAATTGTATTAGAGTAAAAGCAGGCTTGGATGTGATGACAGTCATGAAGCTTTTCCAGATCTGAATTGTACCCTCCTAGCTAAATTTACATTACATTGGAAACAAATGCTAATACCATAATCACACTCGTGGTGGAAGTTGAAATGGCAAACTTTTGAAATCCAGAAGCCAGTTAGCAGTAGCTTTTAACGATAGATCTTGAGGTGAGACTATAGGCTACTTGGTGTGTGTGTGGAGGGAGGGGGTAGGGGGTTGACAAAAGGGGGAAAGACCATAAATAAAGGTTCAGATCTAACCTAGAATGGCCTGGTCTTCTGGCCATGTTACCATATTGGAAAGTGGAGAGCAGGTTCTTTTCTTCAGGACGGTCTGAATTCTGTCCATTGATAGACAATATCAAAGAGCCCTTAGAGATCACCCAGTCCAACCCATGAGGAAACAGAGGCCCAGGAAAGGGAGGGGACTTGTTTAAAGACCTGTGGCGATGGAGAAGCAGAATAGGGACCAGCACCCAGGCAGTGCAATGGCCAGAATGATGGATTTCGGGTCAGAAGATGCAGGTAGAAATTCTAGCTCTACACCTGCAGCACAGTGCCTGGCCCACAGAAGGCACTTAATAAATGCTTATTGAATTGACCTCTATCAAATGACCTCTATCAAATTATAGTGCCTCTGTTTCCTTTTCTGTAAAATGAATGGGATAGGATTAGATGATTCCTGTGCTCTTTGCCAGCTCAGAGGAGTCCCCTACTCTTACCTCTGGGTCATGTTGTTTTAAGACCTCTGGTTATGGAGGGGTGAGGGTGAGGGTGAGGGTGGGGCTGAATAATTAAAGTGCCTACCATTGACTTTAGTGTAAGCTTAATCTGGCTGCTTCCTGGTAGCTTTGCAAGGCTGAGATTGGAGGGAGGGAGAAATTTGCTTTTGGAAAATGGTTAGATGGAGGAGGGAGGGCTTTCCCTCTGTCCGGCTGGTTACAGCTGTGGCTCCCCATCTCCTCCTTCTCTGGAGTTGCCAGTTCTGAGGAAGAGAGAAAGCCGATGTGTTCCTGGGCTGCTGCCGAGCTGACTGCTGCAAGCCCTTTGTGCCAGGCTTAACTGAATGCTCCAGAGGGAGGCCAGACTCTTGCCTCAGTGGTGATGTCAGCATTCTCTCTCCTTCACACCTGGCTGAAGCAATCAGATAAGCTCCTTGGGAAGAAGCAAGAAGAGGCAGACCCAGTCTTGACAGGTGAACCAGCGACCCTTTCGTTCTCTAGTCTCGGGGGCCACGTGCCAGGCTGGTGAGCCCTGGCAAATGGTTTGCTTCCGGCTCTGCTCTCCACTTCTATCGACTGGAACAGAAACCTTGAGCGACTCTCGGAGCTCATCCCTGGCACAGGGGGCTTCAGTAGAAACTTTTGGCTTGGGGCAAGAACTGATCACTGGAGTCCGTGCCTTCCTTCGGATAAAAGCTGCTGCTTACGGCCGCACCCATTATTTCAGCAAGGTGGGCTGAATAAGAGGGCTTGGAGGAGATACATCCCAGTCGGTTCCTTTTTGTGGGAACCTGTATGGGTGGGGGAGTTCCTGAGAGTGGCCCTCCTGCCCCACTTATTAAGTGGGGTGCATGGATGGGGCTGAGGGAATTGATTTGTGGCCAGCGAACGAGTGCACACTGTTAGTCTGGATGGGCTATTTTGGCTCTCTGGGTCAGCCAGCGGGGGTGGGACAGGTTGGGGACTGGGTTCTGCTGGCTGAGAGAGCCCCGTGGCCGTTTGGTGAACCTGTGAGGCAGGGAGCCTTTAAGGAAGGCACTGTGCCCGGCACACGGGTGGTCCCGGCCTCTGCAGAGCCAACCTGGCCTGTGTAAATCAGCTGTGGGCAGTGAGGGTGGGGTGGCAGCAGGGGGCTCTTGGGAGCTGGACTGATCTCTTACACCTGTGGCTTACATGACCACTTCCTATCTTGGCTGGTTCTACTCTTAGACCAAAAATCAGTCAGTCAAACAAACAAACAAACAAAAGAGCCGAAATATTTTGGAAGAGTTTTCTGAACTTATTCAGTTCAGGTGAATGGTTAGACATGATATTTATGAGAATTTTCTTTGCTTGGGGGTGGGGAAGGTTCGGTGAAAAAATGCCATCAAGGTGGAGTTATATTGATTAGTATGTAGTGGAAAAATAATTTACTGAACTGGCATCCAGGAGTGGGAGAGAGTTTTGTAGGTAGCTTTGCTACTTACTATGTATTTGACCTTGGGTAAGTAACTTCCCTCCTTGGGCCTCAGTGTTCTCATTTGTGGAATGGAGGGTTTGGATGAAAACATCCTTGTGTCTTTCTCACTCTTGCTCTTACAAGATAAGGTAGTGAGTAGATTGTGAGGAACCATTGTTAAGAAGCCTTGGGAGGTCATTTGGATGTCTTGTGGAAGTGCCAGCCTTCCTATGGTTTGGGTTGCCTGGAAGGCAAAGGATGTCATTTCTATGACATTTGCCAGGACTGCTGGCTCATGATATACCAGGAGAATGCGGGGCATTAGACAGTGTGCAGCATTTTATGGGACTTTGCTTTGAAAGGTATCAACATGTCCAGGCCCTCTTTACAGCTTTACTGACAAAATATGGAAATGGTACCAATGATAACAAATAACACTAATTGATACTTAAATAGATAACACTTTGCAAAGCACTTTATGGAATGATCTCATTTGATTTTCATAACAACCCAGTGGAGTAGGTACAATTATTGCCCCATTTTACAGAAAAGAAAGCTGAGACTCAGGAAAACCACTTTCTTGTGATCACCCAGCTATTAATTATCTGAGCAAAACTCACACCTTCCTGATTCCAAACCTGGACTATAAATTTCTGGTGAATAGGGGGATGATATTGTAATATTGTGGGCTTATCGGGTATGGTGCACCATCCTTGGTTTTAGAGGGACATCCACAATCTCTCTGGGCTTCTGCCAGGCTGACCTCTGCAGTATCTTTGTGCCAATCTTAATTGACTGCTCGCCCTTGGGTGGAGGAGATTAAATGCCAGCCGGAGGAGGATGGCAGCCGTGTTCTGAAGGTTCCATAGCACTCCTTAGAGTGATGACCATGTAGCTAATGCTGGAGGAAGACCTTTCTAGCAGGTGTTTGTTGTCTGCATTGGCAGGATAAGGGGTAGAGGCCTGGGAGGTGGGGGAGGTAAAGGCAAGGCTAGAAAGCTCTTGCAGTCATTTGGCAGAGGGTCTTATGGATTAAGCCAATCAGAGCTGATGGAGGGATTAGATTTTTAATCTTCTCATTTCCTTTGAGTGCTGACAAAAGTTAAAAACAAGTAGGTAATGCTAGACCATCTTAGCAGCAAAAGGGATTCTGAGAGACTGCAGCCTTGCACTTAGGGGATTATAAAACCTTTCCAACTAGTACAGGCTTCAGAACTCGCCTAGAAAAAAAAAGAAAGAAAGAGAAGGAAAATGACTTGCTCAAAGGCCCACATCTGGTTAATGACTGAAGAGGAACTAGAAAATAGCGTTCTTCATTCCAACCCAAGGCTTTGGCCTTCAGACCAGGGGGCCTCTTTTCAGTAATGTATTCATTCGAAGAGTGAATGTTTCCTATCTGAGAAAGGAAGCCTGCAAGACCCTTGACCATTTCTTTGTTGTTTGATGTATGTAGCACCTCATTAGAGATCAGAAATGGGGCTCAGTTTATACATGTGTAATATATGTATACATATACACATAGTTGTTCAAATAAATGTATATGCATTTAAATATGTGTATAAATAGAAATATAGTGCATATGCATGTATGCATACATATATACACACCCATATATTTACATTGGTAGAGGATCGTAGAGGGGTTCTCTATAGCAGAGATCGTATATATAATTTCATTATATAATTTCATATATATATATGTTTCATATATATATATATATATGTTTCATATATAATTTTCTCTATATAATTTCATTATAGCAATGAAATCATTTGGGTTTTGGGACCTGGGGTATCATTGCCACAGGGAACTCCTTCATAATCTTCTAGCAGTGTAAATCACCAACTATTCTGCAATTTATAATTTTAAAGAGTTGCCTTTGGGACACTTAGAGGTTAAATAATATGCTCAGGGTCACACAGCCAGTCTGTATCAGAGGCAGGATTTGAACCCAGGTCTTTCTGACTCCAAAGCCAGCTCTCTGTCCACTACACCATGGTCTCTATCATATGTATGTTTGTATATTTAAAGGGTATGGCATTTTTCTCAACTTGACCTTTTTAACATCTCTTTCAAATCATCTGAGGTAGGGATGTCAAGCAGAAGACTATATTTCATAAGTGAGAACTGATAAAGTAAGGTCAAGGAAATAGGAAGTTAACAAGAAGAAGCTGGCATTCAGAGATAGTAACAGCTAGCATTTCTACGGTACTTAGAGGTTTGCAAAGCACATTGCATGTGATTTTAAAAAAATTCTAGTATTCAGTCGCTTGATAGAGAGAGAAAATCCTAGCATAAAAGGGTAAGTAAGAACAAGTCCTTTGATGAATACTCAGAAGTCCTTGAATTCATTAATTCACAGATTTAGGACCTTAGAGAACACCTAGTCATTTATAGATGAGAAAGTGAAGGTCCAGAGACGTCACACAGATAGAAAGGAGTGGGGTGAGGGCTTGACCCCAAACCCACTGATTCTATCCTCTGCTCTTTCCACTATGCATTGCTGTTTAAGGAAGAAAAAAAGTATATATATATATATATATATATATATGTATATATATATGTATATATATATGTATATATATACACACACACATACATATACATGCGTGCACATATGTACACATACATCTATATCTAGCTATATATATATCTCTATATGTATATCTATCTATCTATCTAGAGAAGGTATTATATACCAGGCAGTGGAGCTATAAAGATAAAAATTGAACAGTTCTTGCCCTCAAAGATCTTACAAGAGAGACACTATAAATACATACGTACATATGAAATAAACGCAAGGAAATTTGGGGTGATGAATACTAGCAGCCAACAAATGGAGTGTCTCTTCCACTCTTCCTTCATTCAGCAAACCTCATTTAGATACTACCTAGCATGGCTGAAGGAAATGACTGGAATTGCCCCTGCTCCCTGACAGTGGGCTGAGGTCACCTCTGTCTCTATTTGCCTCTCATTCTGGAGTGTCTCATCCTTTCAGCCAGGCTCGCAGGGATGCAGAGAAGATGAGGAAATTAGCATCTAGCCCATGAGCCTCCTTCACTAAAAAGGGTCTGAGCAGTTCAGCAGGTCCCCGGATGCTGCATAGCAAATGAAGGTGACTAATTGGCTGCAGCAGTCCTGGAAAGGCTCGACTAAAACCACTCTGGTGAATGAGATCTTTGCACCATAAATCTGAGGACCCGGAAAAGAGCGTCTTACTCTAAATTAATTGCTGAGAAGCTTCCTTCCCCCTCATCCCTCTACATTGATACGGAAGAGATTAGGAATCTCTTTACATGGAAGATAAAATAACTGGAGAGCTAAATCCTTTCTCTTAACTTGGCAACATTAATTAAAGGTTTCTGGTCTGTCGTAGTGCTGTCTTGGTTTGGTGCCAAAAAACAATTTTCTGAACTTCATTGACCTTTTTACATTAGATGCAGACAGCAAAGGAGTTATCTGTTTTCTACAAAAGGGAGATGGGGAGGAGAACAAAAGGGTCCTGACCTGTTCGGTGCAGTGGAAGGAACTCTAGATTTGGAGTCAGAGGATTTGGGGTCCTCCTCTTAGTATCTCTGCGGTGACCTCGGGCAATCTCTTTTTCATCTGTAAAATGGGGGGAGTTGAACTAGCTCTAGACAGTCTCTAATGTGCTTTCTAAATCTCATCCTCTGATTTTACAATTCTGCTCTGTGTATGTAGGGCTGCTCCTGACTACTATCTCTTAGTTACCCTTGGAAATGTTAATCACCTGGTTTATCATAGGATATTATTTCTCCACCTTCCACCTTCCCAAGGCTCACCCCTTCAAAGTGAGCCACAGTAGTCCCCTGCAGGGTCAGGTTTCCTCTGGACTATATTCACTTCTATCCTTTAAGTACATACTGTGTTAGGCCCCCAAAGACAAAAGTAAAAAACAAGATGTTCTCTGCCCTCAGGGACCTTGCCTTCTAAGAAGACACAACACTTACCTACAAAGCTAGATGCATTTACATTATTCAGTACTTTAGATGAGGTAGTGCTTTGTCTCTCTGTGTCAGTAGGTACATAGTCGGGGACTGTGGGGGTGTTATGGTGGCACCCACAGGAAAACATGCTGACAATCAAAAATGAGTAAGTTGTGATTCCATAATTATAAGAAGACTATGAGCTCCTTGGACCGGGGACTATTATATTTGTTTCTTTCAAAGGCACAAGAAAGCATTAATGAAACACCAATCAATACACAAGCATTTTATTAAGCACCTACTGTATGCCCAGTTCAATGCTAAACACAGGACATTCAAAGACAAACTTAGTGGAGGCACCACCTTGGTAAGATCTAGGGTCCATGGACTCAGTCAGCCAACCAATCAACACGAGCTAGGTGCTAGGTGCTGGTAATACAAACACAAAAATGATGTATCCCTGACTTCAGGAAGCTTACTTTTTGCTAGATGACAGAGACCAGGAGGATTAGTGACCTTTACAGAGAATCATTGCCCCTACTCCAGTTTTTATGTTTGGCTTTTCCCACAATCATCCATTTTCTCCTTTGGTCTTCCAGAGTGTGACTATCTTCTTCTGGGTTATATTTGGAGAGGGCATAGGAAGAGAAGGAGGGGCCTCAGGTGTTCAGGGTCAAATCAAGGGCTCCTTTGGCCAGCCCACATTCATCTCTACATTCTCAGAGTCCTTTAGTTTACAGTATATTCAGGCTCACTTCGACACTGAGCTCTAGAATACAGTCAGTTGGTGGATCTTTAATATGTGTATGTTTTTCATCCCCCCACTAGATTCTAAGCTCCCTGTAGACAGGCAGGGTGTCTTATGCTTTTTGGATCTCCTGGAGCATTTCTTACACTTTTTGAATCCCCTCCTGCATTGAACTTCATGCTTTGCTCCTTAAATATTGCTTTAGTTGAATTGAATGACTTTTGTCCCATTTCTCATAGAATATTTGGCCCAGATCCAAATCACTTTTCTAGGAATATAGCTTTATTTTAATTTTTAAATAATTTTATCATTTTTTTCACTAATATGAACTTGACAAACATCAAGCAACACAAATATTTCCACATACCAAAAAAGAAAAAAAAAGAACTGTATGAAACTGTGGTTCTCTATTCTATTGAGCTTATTTTTTTTTAAACTTTGTATTAAATTTGACAGGACACTTCCAAGAAGCTCTGCTTGTCTATATCTATCTCCCTCTGAACTTCCTTCTCCTCTCTTTTTCAGTGTTTCATTGATGTACTTTTCTCATAATTCAGTCAGAGAGCAACAATTTTCACCCAATAACTCCCCTCCTGTCCCTGAAGAAAACCTTCTCTTGTACCTTATAAGTAGAGTCTAGGTAAACAAATCCATATTTGTCAGTATCTGAAAAGGTGTATCTTGTTCTGCACTGATCCCCTCGTTTTACATATGAGGACACTCAAGTCCAGATATAGAGAATGACAAGTCCAAATAGTGAGTGATCCAGCTAGAATTTGAACTTGAATCACTAGACTTCAGATTCAGGAAAATTTATCAGTCATTTCCTTACTTGTCATAAAAGGAACCTTAGGTCTGGTATGATGATTTCTTCCCCCAAATTAAAAAAAAAAGCGTATTATAGTCATTATCTCACAAAATTCTTATGTAAATCAAAGGGAAGAAAGAAACAACTAGGGTAATCTGGGACTATATCTTCTCCAGCAATGAGAGGCAAGTTTGACTCTGTGATGAGGTAAATTTGTCTTATTCATAGACTGAAGTTTTATTTTGAATCTAACACCACACTCTAGTCCCATGTATTCTTAAATAATTTCTTTTGAATTTTCTGGAAAAAAAAAGTTTCACATTATCATTTGATTCTTCCTGGGGCAATATGGCCTTCTTAGTTGGCTCTTCTCACTGGCCATTGTGCTCCTTCTGTTTATCACTGGGTTCACGGCTCGGGTCTTCTGGGCCTGCTGTTGTTCCATATCAATGGGAGGAAAAAGGCTTTTAAGTTACCGAAGTCAGGAAGCCTGGTGACTTCTAAGTATTTCTGACACGATAAAACATTAACCTGTGAATTGTAGCAAGGACACTGAAGTCAGCGATAAGGCCTTATAGGTTTCATTCGGATAAAGCACATTATATTTGAGAATTGTCTGCCACGGTAGCAGGTGAATTGAAGCCTTGGAAAAACCAATATATGCTTTTCACCTTTTATATCTTTTTCTCTGTAGAAGTGCTGAAAATCTCACCTAAATCACCTCAAGTTTCTGAAAGGAAAATAATTCTGCAAGTGTGCTATTTTAGATTGAGTTTGAAATTATTGTTAATTTCCTTTCCCCCCCAGACAGATTACCCCCAGATCCAGCACCATCTAGGGGCATGTGCAGCACTGACCAATTTCAACCGATTGAAGCCGTCAGGAGTGAGATTGCTCTCAAACTGAAGTGCTTGTAAAAATGAATTGAAATCTCCAGTAGTTTTAAATCAATGCATGCTGGGCAATCAGACTCCCTTATCGCTTTCCAAAATGACCTGCTTAAAGGAAATTGAGGCTCTGTTCTAGTTCAGATGGCTGTGCAATTCACATGCCCGGAGTGGTGATCACCTCCAAATTTAAGCACTTAATTTAAGAGCTCCAATAATTTTAAATTGCTATGTGCCGAAAAGAGTGACAGACGGTTACGAGAGGACTCGAGTATTTTAAAAACACTTCAGTGTTCAGCAGATTATATTTCTGTGGAAAGGTTCACAGCAAGTTGAAGCGAATTTCTAAATTAACATTGAAAAATGGAAAGTGACATTGCAACAAACTTTTTTTATTTTTAAAAACCCACCTCCAATCCAAAGAAAGGATGAAAGCCAGTCACTCGACTTGTCTTCCAAACACAAGCTATCTTTGCCCTGGTAGAAGTTAAAAATAAATCCATCCTTCTGGGTGGTCAAATCCTGGGGGATAATAATAGTAATAACAACTGCCATTTGTATAGAGTTTTAAGGTTTGCAAAGTGCTTTATGCCTCACTGGATTCTTGTCACAACCCTGTGAGTGTCCGGCATGGAGCCATGGCTTTGGAGTCAGAAGACCTGGGTTCCAATCCATGCCTTCTGCTAGCTTCTTGGGTACCTTGAGGGAATCAACTCAATCCCCTTATCTAGGCTTCAGGGTCCTTGTCTGTGAAATGAGACGGCTGACCTGAAAGGTTCCTCTTAGCTTAAAATCTTTAATTCCGGGTAAGTGTTGCCATTATTATCCTCATTTTGCCAACGAGGACATTAAAACTGAGAGAGGTTAAGAGATTGACCTCTTCCTTGTGCTTTACAGCATGCATATGGCTTCACTTACAATATCTCATTTGATGCCACCACAGCTGGTAAGTGTCTAAGGCTAGAAATGAACCCAAGTATTCTGACTCCATTACAGTGAAGTGACGTTCTGTAGGCTGGCTGCTGGTAATGTCTTTCACTTTACCTGTATAAAGGAGGCAGCCTGGTACAGGGTGTGGGCTTGGGTTCAGAGGATCTGTGTTCAAATCTTAGCTTTATTCCTTATTACCTGGGTGACCTTGGACAAATCTGTTCACTTCTTTGGCCCCTACATTTATTAATTGAGAAGTCTGGGCCAGATGTTCTTGAAGGTCCCTTCTACAGTCGTGTTTGTGATCCTTAGCTTTCTCCATAGAACCTAATAGTCTAGGAATTCATGATGAGCTGCTAGAAGTGTTATTCAGGGCTTAGGACCCCCAAGCAAAAGTTGTGGCAAAGCCAGTCAAATCTCTGCTGTTTCTCCTGCTTCTCCATCTCTCCCCACACTGCAAAGTAATTGTTTCCTACCAACTCCTAGTACTAATCAATTAGTGCCTTCCTGCAGTTGTCCTGCTTCAAGGGTGCTGATACTCCTTCCAACTATGCACAGCATGGCATGTCTACACCTTCTCATCCTGGATAACTGTCGTTGATGCCCTCCTGTCATTCCTTCACCATGAGATCCACCAAATGAACTGGGGTCCTTCTTCTAGATCAGAATTTCTTAACCTGTAGCTAAGACATACTTGGATAGATTTCAGGGGGTCTGTGATTGAATGGGGGAGAAAATGTCTTTTTTTTCTACTCATCTCTAACTGAAATTTAGCATTTTCTTCAATTATGAAGACTTTTTAACAATTAAATTATTCTGAGAAAGGGCCCATAAACTTTTCCAGATTGCCAAAGGGATCCATGCCAGAAAGAATGTTAAGAAACCTTGTGAAAACCAGGAGACAGCTAGATAATTAGATGGATAGATGGATAGAGAAAACATTTATTAAACACATAGCACTTTATGTATCAGGTTCTGTGCTCGGATACAAATGCAAGCAAATAAGATAACTCCTGCCCTCAAGGAATTTCTATTATAATGGATGAAGGCAACACATAAATCCTCTGAACTGAAAGGGAGGAGGTGACCTGGCCACTTTGTGAAATGATGATCTCTTCCAGAAACTGACCAATCAGAACAGAGCGCTTTGACTCCAATGGAGAATGTGGGCTATTGGTCCCCTCACTCCTCCAGCATGGCCAGCCCCCTTTCTTTTCCCATCATACATTTCTCTAATGATATTCAGTTTCTCACATTACATATTTAGTAAAGTTCATTTGATTCCTGTTTTTCTTTTCTGTTTTTTTTTCTTTAGTTCATGACAAAGAAAAATCAAAATTAAATGTGATTTGTTATTAAAGGCTGGACTTTCATTATACATGCCTTGGATTGAGACAGTTGACTCCATGTCTTCCTGACATGGCATCCTTCAACTGTCCTCAGAACAATTGTGCCTTTTTCTCATTATGGCCCATGATACTCCCACTTCATGGCTTGGACAGTAGGCGCCTCTGCAGTCTAATGACCTCCCCAGTGGTTAGAGGCCCAGAGAACCTTGGTGTCTCTTTGATTACTGAGGGAGGCTGACCTTCTGTGGAGAGGCTCAATTCTCTATAATAGAAAGGTCTGTTCAGCAGAATGGAGAGAATATTAGACTGGTGAGGAGTTAGAAAGACCTAGCTTCCAGCCTTACTTCTGTCATTAATGTCTCGAGTGACTATATGCAAATCATGCTTCTTCTCTGGGGGACCTGAGTTCAAGGTCCATCTTTGACACAGACTGGTTGTCTGACCCTGGGCAAGTCACTTAAACTCTCTCTCTCTCATACGTATATAATGTGTATATGTACACATATATACATACACACATGTATATATAGTCATATGATTATGTGAATTATGAGCTATTATAAATACATATCACTGATACTAACTGTGTGCACCTGGGCAAGTCACAACTTCTCTTAAAGGAGGATAACCTATTCCCTGTGTTACTGTGAGAATTAAATTAGATTCAGTAGGTGAAGTGCTTTGCAAACTTAAAGTGCTATGTCAGTGTGAACTATGGATAAGTTCATAGGAGTGGCCTGTGCCATGGAGAAGGAAGTAGTTTTTAAGAGCAGGGGAAATCTGGGAAGGATTAATGGAAGAGGTGACCACTGACCTTCACCAGGAAGGAAAAGAAGGATTTCCTGAAGGTCTCCAAACAAAGCCCTAGGGAGCCCTTGTCAGTGGGTTATGGAGGGAAAGTCTTGTGCAGGTAACAATTGGTCCAGGCCGTTGATTGCTCTTCTTGTTCAGCTATTCTGTGACATCTACAGGTGAAGATATGAGGAAGACCCTTGTAGGCCTGGGAGAATAGGCAGGTAAAGCACTGACCATCAGAGAGGTGCTCTGGGAAAGCGCTATGTGAATGACCCTTTCGGCAAATAGGATTTCATCTTAAATTCTCTGGGGAATCTGGCTATTTAAAGGAATCCTCTGATGAATCCTTTTGTAAATTGAAGAATCATTTTTGGTTAAGCAAATAATTACCCCCTAATTAATTCTTTTGATAAATCCAAGCATTAATATGTGTACAAATTAGTACTGATTAAAAATTAATTGGGAGTAAGATCAGAGGTTGGCAAGGTGTATGTGACCTTGCTTTATTTTTACTCCCTTAAAACCTTTTCTTACTCTGCTGGTCCTCCATATTGGATACACACAGGGTCTATACACCAGGGAATCATGGCTATTTTGTGAATATTAGCTTTGAAAAATTCATACAAAGCAGCCTGGGGGAGAAACATAACTTTCACTTCATATTAAAAATGGATTTTCTTATGTGTCTAGTATGTATAAAATAGGCTTAAGATCCCTCGAAATTTTATAACAGGGCACCATGGGAAAAAAACACTGCCTGTGGAGTCAGAGGACGTGGATTCTGATTTTTCTCTGATACTTAGTACCTGTATGGCCTTGGGTAAGCCACTTGCGTCCATGGCCTTCAATTTCTTTATCTCTAAAATGAGGCTGACTTGAAAGGAACCTTTTAGGTTCCTTTCAAATGCTATATATCAGTGATGGTATGATCTCTGCTTCTTTGGTAGAAAAAGGGCAAAGCTAGGGGTCTTAAGATCATAGCTTTAGAGATGATCTCTTCTAACTACCTCATTTTATAGAAAACTAAGCCCAGAGAAGTTAATTGACTTGCTAGGATTACACAGGTAATAAGAGGCATAGACAAGATAGGGGTGAGTCTCTGAAGAGTCAGCTCTCTCTCTATTGGAATGTTGGCTCCTTTTCTGCCACTGTAACTTTGAGGAAGTTACTTATTATCTGGGTCTCTGTTTATCTTATCTATGAAATAGTACTAATCAATCAACAAGCATTTATTAAGTACCTACATGTGATCGGGGCCTTGCTGCAGCTTCTTCTTGGTAATGGAGATCTGAGAAAGTAAAAGCATAAAGGCAGCTAGATTTGAGGTCAGGAAGAGCTTGGCCTCTGTGTCAGTTTCCTTCTCTATAAAATAAGAATAATAATAACACCTGCCTCTCTGGGTTGTTGTGAGGATAAAATGAGATAATATTTGTAAACCTTAAAGTGCAATGTAAGTACTAACTATTATTATTATTCACAAATATTTTCATAGATCTGGGGAAAACATGAAAGAAACAGTTTGTCATTTGGTTCCTTCTATCACTCTTGAGTGAATTGACTTCACCTTGTGCCAGGAAGTAGTTCCCAGCCTATCTGGAAGTAACATCTCTAGTTTCCACAGTACTCAGCAAATGTAGCCAGTGGAAAGGTAGTGGGCCTCCTTTATCTCATGCCTGATAAAGAATCTTTACACTCTTGGGATGCAGGTATTTTCCTAGGAATACTCCATGATTTCTTATTCATTTTTTCCCCCTGATAGTTCCTTTCCCCTCTGCCCTCTATGGTGCAGAACTGGAAAGAATGGGCCTCTTTGTTTTTTCAAGTTTTAATATTTTATTTTTTCCAATTACATGTAAAAACAATTTTTAACATTCCATTATTAGAATTTTGAGTTTCAAATTTTCTCTCTCCCCTCTCCTCTCACTAAGAAGGCAAGCAATTTGATATAGGCTATACATGTGCAGTCATGTAAAACATATTCCATGTTAGTCATGTTGTGAAAGAAAACACAGATCAAAAGAAAAAGAAAACAAGAAAAATAAAGGAAGTAAAAAAAAATGCTTCAATCTGCATTTAAATTCCATCAGATTTTTCTCTGGAAAAGCAGAAAATTGGGGAAAAATTATATTACATGCTTCTTTTATATGAGATAATTTACTCCATTCTACCTCTCCCTTCCTCCTCCCAGCATATCCCTCTTTTTCAACCCTAAATTTTATTTTTAGGCTATCTTACCATCATAGTCAACTCACACCCATGCCTTCTGTCTATGTATACTCCTAACTGCTCTAATAATAGTAAAGTTCTTAGGAGTTATAAGTATCATCTTCCCATGTAGGAATATAAATGGTTTAACTTTATTGAATTCCTTATAATTTCTCATTCCTGTTTATCTTTTTATGCTTCTATTGATTCTGACATTTAAAAATCAGATTTTCTATTCAGTTCTGGTCTTTTCATGAGGAATGCTTGAAAATCCTCTATTTCATTAAATATCCATTCTTTCCCTGAAGGATTATACTCAGTTTTGCTGGTGATTCTTGATCATAATCCTAGCTCCTTTGCCATCTGGAATATTATATTCCAAACCCTCCATTCCTTTAATGTGATAGTTGTTAAATCTTGTGTTATCTTGACTATAGCCCCATGATATTTGAATTATTTCTTTCTGGCTGTTTGCGATATTTTCTCTTTGATCTGGGAGCTCTAGATTTTGGCTATAATGTTCTTGAGAGTTTTCATTTGGGGATGTCTTTCAGGAGGTGATTGGGGGATTCTTTCAATTTTTATTTTGCTCTGTGGTTCTAGAGTGTCAGAGAAGTTTTCCATGTTAATTTCTTGAAAGATGATGTCTAGGCTCTTTTTTATCATGACTTTTAGGTATTACGAATTGTTTTTTCAATAAAATATTTCCCATTTTCTTCTTTTTTTTATTCTTTTGAATTTGTTTTATTGTTTCTTGATGTCTTGTGGAACCATTAACTTCCACTTGGCCAATTCAAATTTTTAAGGAATTATTTTCTTCAATGAGCTTTTGTACTTCCTTTCCATTTGGCAAATTCTGCTTTTTAATGAGTTTTTCAGTAGGTTTTTGTGCCTTTTTTACTACTTGGCCTATTTGTTATTTTAAAGTGTTATCTTCTTTAGGTTTTTTTTTTTTGCCTCCGTTGACAAGCTAGTGATTTTTTCATAATTCTCTTGCATCACTCTCATTCATTTCTCCAGGCTTTCCTCTGCCTGTCTTAATTGATTTTAAAATCCTTTTTGAACCCTTCTAGGAATTATTCTTTTGGACCTGAGAGCGATTCACATTTTTTCTTTGAGGCTTTGCATGTAGCTTTTTTGACATTGTTTTCTTGTGAGTTTGTGTTTTGATCTTCCCTGTCACCATAGAGATTTTCTATGATCAGGTTTTTTGTTGTTGTTTGCTCTGTTTCCCAGCTTGTTTCTTGGCTTTTAACTTTATTTTAAGTTGAGCTGTACTCCCAGGGTGGAAAGGGCACTGTCCCAAACTTCAGGATTTTCATGCTGCTATTTTTAGACTTAATTCTGGGTTTTCAGTTTTTCAAAGGTGGTATGATGTAAGGAGAGGTGTGGTTATTGCTCTTCTGACCCATGCTCTGGTCTGTGAGTGACCACTAGCACTCTTGTCCACCCTGGAATTTTATCCAAGGTCCTCACTTCTGCTAGTGGTCCTCCTCATACTCTTCCTGACCCTGGGATGGTGATCCAGAAAGTATGGGCAATGCAACAAAGTTCTGCTTCCAGTGCCCATGAAGGGTCCTCTATAATCTCCTTCTGTCCAGTTGTCTGATCCCCTTACCATATGTAGGCAGAGAGCTCCAGAAGCCACCTGGCTGAGAACTCTGGAAACAATGACCATTAATTCAGTTGTTCCCAAGGCTGATGCTGACTTGCTAGGGCTCAATCTGGGCCTTGGTGGGCCCATGCTAGACTGTGCTCCACTCTCACCTTGGTGGGACAGACCTTTCCTGCCAACCTTCTAAGTTGTCTTGGATTGGAAAACTGTTTCATCCTGCCCTTTTGTTGGTTGTGCTGCTTCAGAATTCATTTTGACACATTATTTAATGCTGTTTGAAAGGGAATTTGGGAGAGCTCAGGTAAGTGCCTGCCTTTACTCCACCATCTTGGAAAAGTAAAAAATGTTAGGGAGGACAGATATCTTTGATCATCTCTTAGAGAGGGGAACCCTAGAAAAGAAGTCAATGAATGAATGATTGAATGCATAGACTGACACTTTGAGTGTCATTTAGCTGGATTATGTAGTTGTCTAGAGCCCCTCTGATAGAGGGAGGAAAGGGTGCCATAGGTCAGGTGGCGAGGGTAAGGAAGCTTGTGGCTTGGTTCCTTTTTCCCTGGGTAAAGGAACTAGGTACAGAAATACACAGGGCTTAGCTTCTGTGGCATTCAGGAGAGCGGGTGGGGATGGAGGCTGTCCTTAGTTTTAGGGAAGGAATCCAGGTCCAAATGGGAGCTGAAAAGCTTCGGAGAGCCTCCCGCCTTGATGGCAGCCTCCTCCAGTCCCCAGATAGGGAGGCAGACTTTTTCATTTGGAACAATGCTAATGGAGTCATTCAGTTCGGTGTCTCTGAGATAAAATCTGTCAGTCCCTTCTGCAGGCTCATTATTTATACCTTCAGGCTGCAAGAGACAGGCCAGGCACCAGAGGACAGGGGCTGTTTCTCTCTGGGCTGTCTCTCCATATATATCTGTGCCTCTGGTATTAAAGGTGGGATGAATGATGGGCCCACCTTTTGTCTTAAACAAAGAGGGTGGCAGCCTTTAAATTTGGCTCATAAATTTGGGTGATCTCAAATGCTGACCTCAATCTATTGTAAGATCTTTAATACATCCTCTGATTTAAAAACATATGTATGTGTATTTATGTCTATATTATGTACGCATACACATATATATGCACGTACATACATATGGAAATCAAGAGTGACACTGCCTGGCTGAACTCTGTCTGGAATTACATCCCCTACAGCTCTAATTGTTTGGTATTTCAAACAGAAGAGGGGCATTGTGTTGACTTGGCAATTTCAAATTATGCTGAATCCTGCCAGTTGGATTCTTGGCTGCACACAGGAACATACTTGGCTGGGTGCAACAAGGAACATGAAAGCAAGAGAGGGGGGAGGGAAGGGGAAAGAAATTAAGGTCCTTCCCAGAGGCCAAAAACCGAATCACCAAATGGTGGGCTTTCACCTTTGAGGGTAGGTTGGTGGACTGGGGGAGGGATCAAAAATGGCCCCTTCCAGCAAGGGTGAATATCTTGGACTTAGATGGTAGAAAGGAAAAATGTTTCTATGACCCTGGCTGGAGTCCAGAGGTGAGATGTCACCTCTTTTCAACAGTGAGTTGAGGCAGGAAGCAGCAAGACTGACTTTTAAAAAAATTCTCTCTCTCTTTATTCCTCCAACAGACATATTTGCTGTGCTATATTCAGGCTCTGTCATCCTTCTTAATGCCATTGTTCAAAAGTACATCAGGCCAGAGAAGTGGGGGGGGGAGTCAAGACATTCTTATATATTCTCATTTTCTCTCTCTTTCCCCCCTCCTCATATAAACACACACACATTCACATGCATGTATTTGTGTATGTATATACACATTTGTATACATCCACAATACATATGTGTAATGTATATATTATCTATAAGTATCTACACACATATATATATATATACACATACTTTCATACCCACCCAGGTTTGTTCCTAGAAAAGTTCAGTTACTCTGCCTTGGTGTAGGAGGATTGTTTTGGAACTCAGACCTGGATTAGTCCCAGTTCTGACACTAACTCACTGTAAGACCTTGGACAAATAATTTTCCTCCTCTGTCTGACCTCAGGTTCCTCATCTGTGTTTAACTCCCTCCTTTTATGAGGTTGAATAAAATGAGACAGTTTAAGTGTTTTGTCCATGGTCACACAGGTAGTATGCATCAGAGGCAGGGACTCCATTTGGAATTTTCTTGGCAAAGATAACTGGAATGGTTTGCCATTTCCTTCTCCAGCTCATTTTACAGATGAGGAAACTGAGACAAATTAAGTGACTTGCCCAAAGTCACACAGCTAGTAAATGTCTGAGGTGGGATTTGAACTCAGGAAGAGTCTTCCTGACTCTTGGCCTGGTGCTCTGTCCACTGAGCCACCTAGCTGCCCCTTGACTATAGAAGGCAATGATAAACATAGAAATGAAAAATAATGCTCACTCTTCCTAAGGAAGCCAGAGAATGCCTGTTGATTTATGGAAGAAGGATCTATGGGAATTGCTCTTTTTTGTTTCCATGTTTCCATCTTTTTGTATGTGATTTGTATGTGATAGAGGCATGCTTCAATCTGATTTTTGCCAGATTGGTTCAACACACTGCTGGTGTTATTAATATTTCTTTTTCTTGGGACGAACTTCCAAACAGTTGACTTCGCTTACCGGGCTGCTTTGTTCTGTCTGCTTTTTATTACGCTGTGATTATCATTTTATGGCCAAATACAGTATGACTTTTCTACATCATGGTGGCTACTCGTGATCATTGTTTGGGTGTGTGTCTCTGTCAGTGGCATTGCTAATACATTTAAATTTATCTACAATAGAAGAAAGGGGGATTTTGAGAACTTTTTGAGATATTAATAGCAATTCACTGAATTTCATCTGGTGTGTTCCTATATTTTCTGGTCATATGACAGGCATCCTGGTGCAGTGAAGTGGTTAGAGTGCTAGCTTTGGAATCAGGAAGACCTGACTTCAAGTCTGCCTTTGATTCTAGCTGCGTGATCCTGCTAAGACAATATACGTTACAAATGAATAAATCGGTTATCAGTGGCTTCCTTTAGAGAGTCAGGTTATGAAATGACCCCAGACAAACACAGTGATAATAAATATTGATAAACCAATAAAAGTTATTGAGTTTAGAACTAAAAATCTATTGGAGCCATTGAGGTCAACCTTCTAAATTTCTCTGATGCTGGGGGTTGTATCTTAGCATGTTTCCATGGAGCCCTGTCATGGTAAATAAGTGCCTTGGAGTCTTTAATTCAGTTTAATTTAGAAAAGATTTTATTAAGTGCCTTCAGTGTGGTGTGTCACTTTCAAAGATTTCAGGCTACATGATGTAATTGAGGGAGATCTGCTTTTAGAGGTAAAAGGACTTAGATTCAGATCCCACTCCAGGAACAAACAGCTATGTGACCCTGGGTCACTTTGAAATCCAGTTTCCTCATCTTCAAAATGAAATAATAATAACATCTACCTCACAGAGTTTTCATGAACATGAAGCCCTTTACAAACCATGATGTTCTCTCTGCATGCCAGCTAACAATAACAACAACAAACTTTGTTTTTCTTAGCATCCGTATTCTTTCCACGATGGTATGTGCCTGTATACTATAAACCATCACAGTCTCTTAAAAATCAAAACTCCAAGTGACCCACAAGCCAAGCCACAGAAGTATGGTGGATATACACTACGAGGCCACATATTACCAATGATTACATATTCACAAGTAGTATAAGAGATAACATCCAGGAAAGGTATAATTAGAAAATCAGATGGACCAGCCATGTACCGTGGGACAGAGAGACCACATTTGGACAGTATAGGTGTTGTTTGGATAAAGGACCTAAAGGAAGTTCTCTAGCTTGGTAAGTGATTTTTCTATGGAAGGACATAGACCAGTCACCCAAGATGAGAACGTGTGGCAAGGCTGTGATCTGTCCGGATCATTATATGTTGGGTTTGTTTAGGGGGAATTGTTACCCAGCCATGGGCTAGATGGCCCGTGACGGCCCTTCTACTTCTGAAATTCTGTGATTCTATACTATTGGGGGAGTCCCTACGTTGATGAAATCATGTATCCAGTGAAATATAGAACTAAGAATAACAAAAACAATTATACCAGCTAGCATTTATAAAGAGCTTTAAGTGTGCGAAGTGCTTTACAAATGTTATCTCATTGCATCCTTACGATAGCTCTGGAAGGTAGATGCTACCATTATTCCCATTTTACAGATGAGGAAATTCAGACTTGGAGAGATTGTGTCTTGCCCAAGCTTGCATAGCTAAGGAGTGTCTGAGGCTGGATTTGAACACAAATCTTCTTGACTTCTAGTCCAGCATTCTATCCATTTCACTACCTAGCTGCCTCTGTATGAGTTCATGGAAGGCATAAGGAATACAAAGACAACTTTATCTTGTCCTCAAGGCACTAATATTTTACTTGGTGTTGGGGAATGGGGAGAAAATAACATGCACACACATAAGCAGAGGAGACACGGGACAGTCAATTTTGATTTGATATCCGAGAACCTGGGTTCAAATCCTGGCTTTGTTTTGCTCATTACCTTTGTGTCCCTTGGCAAACCACTTCACCTTGCTGAACATTAGTTTCATCATTTGCAAACTGAGGGCTTCGGACTTGATCTCTGAGGTCTCTTCCAGCTTCAAATCTTGATCTGAGCCATCTGCTTGACTGCTATTTCCTTCTCCCCTCGAATTGCAATTGCAATGTGAGATCCCAGCAGTAAAGACTATTTTACTTTTCACTTTGTCCCCCCAGTTCTCAGCAATGTCTGGCCCATAATAAGTAACAAATACTTTTTTATTCATTCCTCCTAGGTGTATTCTCAGAATGCGGGCATAGTAGTGAACCAAAGAGTTCTAGAATAGAACACTTTCAGTTTAGGATGGATAGGGGATGGATCATGGCCGGCTTCATGGAGGAAGTGGTATCTGAGCTGAGCCTTGAAGGAAGAAAATTCCAAAAGATAAACTCACCAGAAACCATGGGTTCCTGTGATTCTGCTGTACAGATATGATCCTGAGGCCATCATTCTTAGTTGTCTGAGTTATGCTAGCAAGGATCTTTCCTTTAGAAGTAAGAACTTAATTTTCCCCCAGCTGCAATGGTTTTGAAATTGTGTGAAGCTGCAAAGGGAAGTGCGAGTCTGTGGTGATTTGTTTTCCTGTGCAAGGAATGTGGGGGCCATGGAATCGAGGGAGATCATGGCCTTAGTGGAAACACAGGAATAATAGGAGCAATTTATAATTGGCACAAAGAAACACTGAATTTCCTGGCAAATGAACGATATTTTACGCCTTCATCATTTATTTACCACTATTTTACCCATCATAAAAAATGGCAGTCTATCAATTATACATGCAACTGAATCTCTGAGGCCAGGGGAAGCACATGCTGGGACACACCGACTTTGAGCTCCCTCACTTCAATTACAAGGGAGGTGGCTCTCTATTTACTCAGCTCTACCATTCCACACATTACTTATGCAAAATAGTATGGAAATTAGGTGTTGGTGTGCTGCACTTGGACTGCCTTCCTCCAGACTCAAATTCAGTTTTCAGAAACTAATCCTCCTTAAAACTGTGGTTCGGGGGGCCTTTCTAAACTGACGTCTGGTTCTTTCCCTATTTTAATGCCTTTTTTCTTTGAATATCTAATGTGACCAGACTATGAAAGACCACATTATGGACTCCATTTTCTGTAGGGTTCCTTTTTTGCATCATATAATAGGACATGGTGTATTCAAGGATGTGAGCCAATCTTATTTTAATCTGCTTTAAAATTTGAATTTAGCATACTGATTACAAAATAGTAAGACTCAAGATCCAGAAATTATTTTTTTGTTGTTGTGTTTAATTTTTCAATTAGCATGCATTTACTTTCTCTCCCACCTCCCAATAAAACCTTTGTAATGTATTCATAGTCAAATAAAAAAATTGGCCACATTTAAAAATGTATATCTCATTCTATACCCTGAATCCATCACCTCTTCTGCGAGGAGATGGATAGCACGCTGCATCATTGGCCCTCTGCAATAGGGGTCGGTCATTGGATTTGCTGGAATTCTTAAGTATTTTCATATTAGTTGTCTTTGTTTTTATTGTAGAAATCGTTCTCCTGTTTGTCTTCACTTTATCCTGCATCAGTTCACATAAATCTTCCCAGGTTTCTCTGAAATCATTCTTTTTGAACTATCATTGTTATACATATGCCTTTGAATTTAATCTTATTGAGGAAAAAAATTTAAGAACCAGTTTAGTATTTTAAAATCTGGTCTTTGTGCCCCAATTATAATATTCTCAGGAAACAAAGGATGCTGGAGGCAGAAACAGAATACTTTTCTGGCGGTCCAAGTATGCATGGTGACCATCCTTCTGACAATTCCCTTAATTGCAGTTTTGGGGGTGTTAGGACTGACAGAAAGAAAACAAGGGCCTTTTGTGAAATGAGACTAGAACTCATCATGGTTATTAGATATTCTAATGTCAGGGAAGCCAATGATTGTGAATTCAGGTGGTTGTTCTGAACACACAGATATATGACAGCTTAAGTAAACATCTCAGGCTCAGACAGCTCCATTAATTAATTACAGCTCTGAAGTCTAGCACATGCTTAGAATATCCAGGAGCCATGTGCAGTATTTCTAAGAAAAGTGATTTTGGCAAGTTAGGGACAGACTAAATGGGTAGGCTCTTTCAAAACTGCTTTGGTTTTCTTTCCATGAAATTGTCTCGTTTTACTTACCAACCAATTCCGATTTGAAAATTTTTCTTCCATTTTTATTTTCCCCCTTAGAGAAGGGACTATAGCTTCTTTAAAATTATAACAGTAATAATATAAAAAAGTACGTCTGAAGAGGGCAGCCTTTCCCCAAACTCTTGTGAGACTTGGAGAGATATTGGATTGGGCCATGTATTTATATAATAGTAAGTCTATTAAGAGTTCTGAACATTTGGTTTTCAGTTCTTGTTTCCTTGAAATTAATTTCATTTCTTCTCCTGTAATTTGGTCAGAGTTCTGTATTATGGCAATGGCAGTAAAAATTCTAACAATTAAAGTCTCGTAATTATCCTTCCCCCCTTTCCACCTTTTCCCCTCTCCTTCGATCTTGACTATTAGCACAGGGTAGACTTGTGAAACAGTCTGTTCTGGCATGGAGAAGTTAGAATCTGCATGAACAGGAAGAAATACCTACATCAATGCTAGCTATTATTATTGTAGTTTGCTGTTATTTCCTTGCATTAATTTGAATTGACTTTCATGGGGAGTAAACTCAGGGTTCTTCTCCTTGTCACTTTCCTTTGGACAATTTCCAGCCTATCAACTGTGATGCCCAGAACTAAACCCAATGATCCAGAAGAGACCTGAGTAGGGCAGAGGACAGTGGGATTGTCACCTCCATATCCTTAGAGACCTGTGCCTCCCATCCTATCCCCCACAAAATTTTAATACATGTGAAATCAGGGTAAGATAAACATCAATGACAGCCTTGGAGGGGAAATGAAATCAGAAAAGAACAGCTTAGGGAGTGTCCATAGGAGAAGCAAGGGCAGTCTAGACTACTTTGCCTTGATGCTGGTTGCTTAGGGTCAGTTTATCAGTTGATTAGATTATAGGATCAAAGAAGTGGAAGAGCCATTTAGATTAGTCACAGGATGATAGATGATGGATAGATGACAGAATTATGTTGAAGGGTCTCACATGTCATCTAGACTCATGTTACAGATGAAGAAATTGAACCTAGAGGTGAGGTAAGTGACTTGCCCAAGGTTACAGTAGTCAGTAGGTGGCAAAGTCAAGATTTGAACCTGTGTCTTTTGCCTAAATTCATCCTTGTTTCCATTGCACACTGCAGGTTTAGATAAGACCATCAAAGCCTAAGCACCATCCTGCTCATTTCAGTCAGTCAACAAACATTTATTAAGTACCTGATGTATGCCAGGCACTATGCTAAACACTGGGGATAGAGGCAGACAAAAGACAGTCCTTGTTCTCAAGGGATTTACGGGAAGAAATTGAATCCATGAGCAGGTGACTTACTCAAGTTCACAAGAGTAGCAAACCACATAGATGGGATTTGAACCCAGCTCCTCTGACCTCTAGTGATTTTAATGCCATTGCTTCCAATGGGTCTTTTTGGGATGGATGGAGCTGTTTCTCATTTCCTAGCTGCCTCCCTGAGTCACTGCCCACCTGAGGACAGCCTAGGGCTAGGGAAGTGGCATCAATTCACCCCAAGCCTCAGGAAGGATCTTCAGGAGCTTCTGAGCCAAGGACGCTTTTAGGATGTCATTCCAATTAGCAGTTTGGAGAGAGCAGCCAGTAAATCCCAAAGCCACAAGCACCATTCCAGCTTTAGGAAATTTTTAGGAAACTTTGAATCCAAGGGAAAAAATACTGTCTGGAATCTTGAGCATCTGCTTTTTGTCACTGGAATATCCTGTCACTAGAGTGACTTGAGTACTTCCCTTTTGTCCCTGGGAAAATGAACCCAGAGAAAAGGCAACACCCTGAAAATGGAGGGACTTGACTAATCATTGATACTGACTGATGCTGTTTATCACCCCCTCCCACCTTCTAGGATATATTAGGAAGGTTTCTTTCAGCATATTGTCATGGATTGAGTAGACATCTTAAAGAACATTGAGGAGACCAAATTACCCAAGGTCAGAGGGGAGGGCTTGGAGGTTTCAGAGGACATTCAGAGAAAAAAAAAAAGGTATGGAAATGACTGAAACATTAGAAAGTAGAGCACATAAAGGACTAGAGGAAATCTGTTGATTTAATCTGGGAAAAAGAATGTGGGAGGAGAGCTGAATTCCATAAATACATGGAGAATATTCGATCTGAACATAGGACTTAATGGACCAGAAGACTTAGGCTAAGGCCCTTCTGCTGACATCTACTAACTAACTAACTGTGCTACTTTTGACAAATTAAGTAACTTCTTTGTGCCTCAGTTTCTTCATCCATAAAATGGGATTCATAATATTTGTCCTCAAATCCTCATAGGATTGTTAGGAGGGTTAAATGAAATAATACATTTAGAAGTAAAAACATTAAACAAAATCAAGTTGTTTATTTGCTTATTACATGTGATTACATGGATGTAGGCGGCCCCTAGTTTGGAAATTCCCTCCATCTATGCAGATTGGTAGCTCTTTTTCTCTCAAATGAGACATTTGTTAAAAAAAGATGGGGTGATTAACACAATGCCTAGTATGTTAGTAGGTAGTAGATGTTATATAAGTGCTTATTCCCTTACCGTCCCTTTTTCTGTAATTTAGCGTCTTAGAGAGCTATGTGCAACACTGAGAGACTAAAGAAATTGACCAGGGTCATGCAACTTACACACACACACACACACACACACACACACACACACACACACACGCATATATATACACACATACATATACATACACACACACACTATACACACATATCAGTATATGTCAGAATTGATAATTGAACTCATGTCTTCAGGCTCTAAGACCGTCTTCTCTGTCATGCTATCACCATCATCATCTGAAGGATAGAACGTGTGAAAAAAGGCTTAAATTAAAATTAGAAGGATTTAGGCTCTTCTTAATGAAGGATGCTTTGGCCATACTGACAGTGACTACAGGGAGGGGTTATGGATGGAATTCTTCACCTTGGTAGGATAATTTCAGTGCAGACTTCCCAGGAATCCTTTCTCATCCCCACATTGCATCAAATTGTGCAATCACATCCCCTCCCCAAACAAAATATATTTATTTTCTGTCTTCAAGCTTGTTTTTCTCCAAATACAACTATCTCTTGATTATGATTTTGGGAGACAAGGATTCCATAGGTGATTAAAGTCCAGGCGTTATTGTAAACTGATAAATTCCCCTCCTTTTCTTGCTAAGCTTTTGATAAGATAACCCTCAGCCCCCCTCCTTCCAAATGGGAAGAGAGAGAAGGGGTAGTTGAGTTTCTATATTTAATTTTTTCCTCTGTCCTTTGCTAATAAGTAGCAGATTGTTTGTCTCTAGGGATCCTGGCTAGAGGGTAGTGGGAACAAGAAATGAAATGAAGGTAAGAGTTTCCAGGCTGGCCAAAGTAAAGATGTGCATTTAAATTTCAAGATAGAAATTGGAGGTATATGTTATGTAGATGGCAAGGGTATGCATATCACCTCCTCCCACAGATTATAGGAATCTGCTATTTCCTTTTTAGCCAAGCCTCATAGGATCAAACCATAGCGAATTTGTTGAAGGAATGTGGCATGTTTAATATGAAGAAAAGACTTAACCTATATGAGACTTTATATAAGCAGTGCCTTCAAGTATTTGAAGGGCTAACTGTGGATGAGAGATTAGACTTGTTCTTCTTGGGGAAGGGAAGGTTGAGTAGGGGCAAAATAGCAGCAGCAGCAGCAGCTTTCCTAACAGTTAGAGTGATCCAAATGTGAAATGGGCTGACTTGAGACTTAATACAATTAATAGCTAAAATTTTGTAAAACCTTACCAAATATCTCATTTGATCCTCACAGAAACCTTGGGAGGTAATGGATCTTCCATCACTGCACATTTTCCAATGAATTCCAGCTGTGTATTGTTGAGGGGATTTCTTATTTATATGTGAGATTGGGCTAGATGGCCCTTAAGATTTCTTTCAGTTCTGAGATTGTATAGTTCTGAACCTGTACAGAAACTTTTAATTTACTAGTGTTCAAAATAAAGTGCCCCTCCTTCACCTCCCTTCCCTCTTGTCCTACTTTCATTTAGTTTCTTTTCTGACCTTTCAAAGTTTTGTCAGCTTCTTGTGCTTTGTTGCCACTGTTTCCTGAGATCATCATATAAAATAACCCATGTTCATGTAATGTTGAATGTTTCCCAACTGTGATCTAGGTAATCTAATTGTCATGGAAGAGGGGTTTGGACATTCTGTATGGGGCTTTCTGTAGCATCTTTCAAAAGTCTCTGATTTCCGCCTCATTTGCTCTTTTAGTCTGGCTCCATCTGATTCACTTTGGTTTGGAATGGGAACACAATTTTCCACCTGAAATAATAGTCATTCTAAAGCTAGGCATTGCCCCAAAGGTAATGTCTGCCTTCCAGAGTTCAGTCTGTCTGAAAAACACAACATGTCTCTCATGATTGTACTTGCCAGTGGCTTTCTGTGATGAGATGTTGAAAGCAGATGTCCAATTGGCAGTTGACCTCCTCAAATGCTGTTTATTTATTATCCTTTTGCCTGCTTGAAGAGGTTATCAGTTTTGTGACTTGTGAAGATGGAGTCAGATACACACATAGATTAATGTGGCCTTTAAACATCTTCCAAATCTTCTGCCCCTTGGTATGAACATTTCGAGAGACGTCAGAATCAAGTACCGAAGCTAGCTGGTTGTTCGATGTGTAACAACTGGCAGTCTATCTTGTGTATGAATAGCCACTGAGTCTGGAACGTCTTCCAGACTTACTTGTGGCATGTTTTCCTCTCCTTTTGTTGAATGGAATATTCTCTGAAAGGAAGCTTCACAGCTGGCTAGTCATTTCTTCCTCACTTTTGCAGTTACTATTAAATATATTTTAAGCTACACTCTGTCGTCCTCTGCCAATTCTATCTGTTCCTTTCTTTAGTTATATACTCTCTTCCACTTATCAGTCCCCTTTATGGTATCTGAGATTTAGAGATGGAAGGGACCCAAGGGGTGGTCCATCTGGCCCCTTCATTTTAAAGAATGGGAAATAGGCCATTGGAGGAGAGGTGACTTGCTGGATGTCATCAAGGTAGGAGAAAATAGCAACTCTTGGATTCATGTTCTTCGACCCTAAAACAATTTTTTGAGTACTTCTACTTTAAAGGCAGGGGGATATAGCAGCAATAGAAATAGATTTAGAGTCAGAGAGTTTGAACCCTGGCATTGTCATTTATTTCCTGCACAATCTTAGATTAATCACATCCCCACTTCAAGCTGATATTTCCTTGTTCATAAATAAAAGGTTTAGGGCTGACTGATCTCTAGAGTTCCAACTCTAAACCTCTCTGTTGACTCTGGTACTCTCTCCCACCAGGTCACATTTCCATTCACTTACCTCTTTTATCTTTTTTATGTGTATGTCAGTATGTATGTATATTTGTAGGTGATTGGGAGTGACGTGACCAAAATCACACAGACATTCTGTGGCAGAGCCAGGATTCCAACTCGGGTCCTTGTGGTTTCACGTTCATTGCTCACTCCAAAGTCCCACTGGTTCCCTAGCATACTTCTTCCTTGAGTTGGACCTTGAAGAATGGGCAGAATTGAGTTGGGTAGAAGACAAAAAGAGAGAATTCTAGGAAGGGAGAATGGATCTGAAAGGTTATGATAGTGATAGTATAACATGTAGAGTTATAATAATAATAACAGGAAGGGAGGAAAGGACAGAAGAAGAATGGATAGATGGAAGGAAGGAAGTACTGACCAACCAGTTGACCGATTAAGCTAATAACCTTAAGCAGCGACTGGGATCAAATAATTCAGCTTACTTTCTGAGGCTGCAGGAATGTGATGCGCAGCTTAAGTATATGCTTTTGTTCCGCACTGTTCTGGCTAACACAAGTATGGGCTCTTTTCTCTCTTTTCCAGAGGAGCTCGGCCAGCAAGACTTCAGGTGCTCCTTCCTACAGCAGATGGTCCAGCTCACAGCCGCATCAGGTAATACACCCTTTTCAAGGTGAACACCAACATCTCAAATTCCCTTGGAATGTGTTTAACCATATAATTATTCATCCCATTTTCTGGCATGACTAAAACCCAGCATTGCCATAGGCACATTTGTGGACTCCTAGGCCCTCATTGATGGGCATACTCATCTAGGGCTCTGATTTAGTCATTCTAGATTCTTCCCTGTTGACAAGGGATTAGGGAAGTTGTTACTTAAGCCATTAGTTTGTACACCAAAGCCATGTGTGTGGTAATTTGTCACAGGTTGGGTTGGTGTTGGGGATGATGATGACAATGGAAGGAGGGTAGAGGGGCTTGTGGAAGGCTAAGCTGTTTCTTTCAAAACATTCCCCAGATAAGCCAAGTCAATCAGGAAAAAGATATATTTGAAAATAATTCTATCTCTGTTAACCTTCTGTTCTTTCTCAATTGAATCATACCTTCCCATGCTCATTATTATCATGAAACCAACTTAAAGAGTATTTTCAAATGTCTTGAGGACAGGTGCCTATTTACTCTGGCTAAGTAATACTTAGGCTAGCTATGAGAAGTGTGCAGAGTACATCGCATGTCAGAGTCCTACAACCTGTGACTTTGCAGATGGAAACATCCAAGAAAACAGGTAGATGATATTGCCAGGGATACAGCTTGGCATATACTCTGGTGACAAAGTGTCATCTTGCCCAAATTCTTCACTGGGTCCTTTTGGCCAGGACCTTGGTCAGCTCATGTAAAAGGCTTTTTACATGAAACTTTCCCAGGGACCTATACAACACAGGGGAATGCAGAGAGTCACAGGGGAGGTCACTTAGAAGCAACAGCCCCCCACAGATGGATGTCCCCAAAACAAGGAGGGGACTTGGAACAGCAATAGAAAAGGCCAATTTAACTAATGTTAGCCTACCTAGATGGTCTGCTACTGTCTGCTTTTGTTTTCTGGCTGTGGGCAGCCCTACCATGAGAAAGAGGTTGGTGGGCTCCCAAAGGGATATTGACAGTAGTGAAATTTTGCTTCTCCATCCCTTCCTTCCCACCTCCCCCCCCCCCCCCCCAGTTCAGCTGTCCTGGTTTTCTTAGTGTGATAATGATACATCTTCTTAGGTGACTGTAAACTAGTAATTTAATACATTTTCAGAAATATTTAAAGTGGGGGGCTACTTGGGAAGTTATAGGAAGAGCCAAGAATGGACCCTTCTTTGAGGTATTTGAGGTGCTTCTACCATGACCGTTGGTGGTGGAACTAAAGCAATAATAGGGGCAGAAACATAATATTGGTAGTATCTTGTGTGTCCCAGTGGATCTTACTTTATCACTGAATTTGCATAGCTATTATGATTTTTGATGACCTGGAAGAATGTACTTATTGCAGCTTAGTTGATATGGGATGGGGCACTGTAATTGTAGAAAAAATGAATGGTGATAGTCACCAGTGAAATTTTGGTGGCTTTTTCTTCCTTTGAAATGGGAAAGGAAACAGGTCTGTGAGTTAGGAAATCTGCCTTTGAAACCAATACCTTCCAGTGACTGTGAATTTAAGTGAGTCACTTAGTGTCCTTATACACCTCCTTGTTCCTTAGAATCATAAACTGTTAAATCTAGAAGGGATTTGGGAGGTAGATCAGCTAGTCCTCTTTTTACATAGAAAGAAAGTGAGCCCTGAAGAAATTGCCTCAACTTCATCTTTTTGCCCAGACCTACCTCTCTTCTGGCCAACTTTTGTCCCTGTTACCTGGGCATATCACCTGAGATCTATTTGATTTTTTTTTCTCATCTAATATATCCATTGAGTTGACAAATCCTTTTGATTCTTTCTCAAAAATATCCCTTCCTCTAATTCCCTCTGCAGCTACCATTATGCATGCTTTTATCTCTTTCCTCCTGAATTAATGGACTAATTGTGGAGACAGTGTGGTTCAATGGAAAGTGTATTGATTGGATTTAGAATTGCAGGAATTAGGTTCAAACCCTTGCTTTGCCACTTACTATCTATGTGTGACCTTGTACAAGTCACTTGACCTCATTGAGCCTCAGTTTCCTCATCTGTAAAATGAGGAGGTTGGACTAGATTATCTCTAAAGTTCCTTCTAGCTCTAAATATGTTGTTTCCATGTTTCTATGATATTCTTACCTCTCTTGAACCTGACGTTCTGTGTCATTCTGAAAGGTTTGAGTCTGTTCCTTTTCCAATTCATCTTTCACATGTTCTTTGATTTATTTTCCTAATGTAGTTCCTTGATTATGCATGCTACTCCACTACTCACCAATCTTTAATTGATCCCTATCACCTTCTGAATAAAGAATATCCTTATGAATGTGGCCTTCACAGCCCATCATGATCTGGCTCTGATCTGCTTTTCTAGTCTGATCACATATTAGTCACTTCATCTACAGACAGACCACATCTACACTCCATCTATTATTCTTGTGCTGTCCTCTCATCTCTGTGTCTTTGCTCATGCTGTCTTCCAGGCCTGGAGGGAACTCTTTTCTCTTCCACCCACTTATATCTGAGCCTCTTCCTTTCAAGGTTCAATTCAGGTGCCATCTCTTTCACAATGGTTCTCCTCTGCACTTTCCCTATACCTCCTCCTCCTCTTTCTTCCTTACTCAATGAAAACTGGTTTTTCTTAAATATTTTTCTAGCAGTTACTTGTACCAATATTTCATTGGATCATAAATTGAGAACTAAAAGGGATCTTAGAGATCATCTAATCTAATGTCTTCATACTACAGATGAAGAAACTGAGGTGCCAAGAGGGATTGGCCCCAAGATTACACAGGTCATATGATCCTAACAGAGTCAAGGTTTGAACTCAGAATCTATAACTCCAGAACCAGTGCTCCCTTTGCTACAATGCCTCTCTAAGATTCTAGTCCAATGCCCTAATTGTACAGATAAGTAAACTGAGGATCAGAGGGGTTAAATGGCTTACCTAAAACCATACACATAACAAAACCAGTATTGAAACTCAGACCTTACCCCCCCAAATACAGTGCTCTTTCCAAAATAACACATCATTTCCCCTTGTATTATAGTTATCTGTAGTTATGTATAGTTATATAACTATATCTTATAGTTATTATAGATGCATTCCCCTCATTGTTTATTATTTCTTGAAAACAAACAGCACTGTCTCTGTCTTTGTATCTCCAAATGCAAGAGTCACATACATATTTAGTGGCCAAGCCAGCGGTAGAAAGTGGGTCTCTGGGCTCCTGTTCCAATGTACCAGTTTACTTCTTTCTAGCTTGTAAATACCTTTCTGTTGATGACCCCGTGAATTTCTTTAGGTATGAAAATGTGGTGTAACAGATAGGATACTGGTCTTGGAGTCATGAGGACCTGCATTCAAATCTCAGCTGGAACACTGGGCATGTTGCTTAATACCTCCTAGCCTCAATTGCCTCATCTTTATCAGAAATAACTGTAGTACCTCCCTCATGGGCTTGAGGGACTTACAAGGAGAACCATTGATTCATGGTTGGAGTCAGAGCAGGGAGAGATATATTGTGGTTAAACAAAGGGCTAAACAAACCCTTTTAACAAAGAGTTAAACAAAGATAATTGTGGGTAATGTGCTCTGCAAAGCTTAAAGCCTTGTATAATACAGCTATCATTTATATTGTGCTTTTATGGTTTTCAAAGCACATTACATATTCTATTATCTTAGTTGATCCTCACAACAGTCTGAGTAGGTGCTATTATTATATAAATGTCAGCTGTTATAATCCAATTAATAATCTTACAATAATCTATAATAGTATTGTAATAATCTGTAATCATATTATTTATACAATTTCACTTAAGGGAGACATCAAGTGTCTGATTGCATTGGGTTCTGGTCTGCTCAGTACCTTTTAATGGGGAGAAGAGAGTGAACTCTCCAAGGTACTGAAGGTTATTGAACAGAGGACAACTGTATGCTCAAGGTAGAACTGATCTTTTGGCTCCTGTCTTCACAAGCCTGGGAGGGCTCCTGCAGTTTTAATGGACATCTAAGTTTAAGAAGTTGTAATTTACAAAGGCTGCCTTTTCCCTAGCTTTGGATGTCAGGTTCTTGGCGTTTCAGAGGTGATTGTTTATCAGGGACTGATCTAATTAATGTCTCCCTCTATTAGAGGCTTTGAATTTCAGAAATGATATTTGCCAGTATGCTGACTCACCCTCTGGGCAAACTGCTGAAGAAACTTTTTCCTAGTTGTACTCACTCCTCAGACCTCTTTGGTAATCCTTTCCACCTCTCCAGCACATAGGCTAATCTTTCTTCTCCTTTGTCACTAGCACTCTAATCTCTTTCTCTTTAATTTGTGTTTATTGTAAAACCTTTGTCTTTTGTGTTTGGGATTTAACAGGCTTAGGGACTTCACAGGCATTGCAAATACCTACACAAATAGTGAGACTGAGCTGAATGGGAATGCTGAAACTCAGCGGGGGGATTCCTGCTCTGGTGCCCTCCTGTGAGGTTTGGCATCCACATCAAGTCCTTACTGACTCATGGATTTGTATGCCTCTCCATTTGTTTTTGAAATGATTTGAGTAAATCATAGATAGAGTATGAAACATAGGCCCAATAATCCATCTTTCACAGTCCCTATAAAAATCTTGGAGTGTGGCAGAAGAAGTACTTTGGGCATGAGATTGTCTGGGTTCAGGTCTCTGTTCTGCCCCCTTGCTATCTATGTTGGCTTGGGTCAAAGTCATTTGCCCTCTCTAAGTCTCAGTTTTTTATTTATAAAATGAGAGGGGGGTGGCTAAATCAAGAGTTTCTGAACTGAGACCAATAGGGAATGGAAAGGGAAAAAGCATTTATATAACATTTACTGTGTGCTGGGCACTGTGCTAACTTCACCAATATTATCTCATTTAATCCTTACAACAATCCTGCAAGGTCAGAGCTATTATTACTTCCATTTTACGGTTGAGGGAACTGAGGCAAACAGAAGGTTACATGACTTCCCCAGTGTCACACAGTTGGTAAGTGAGGCTGGATTTGAACTCAGGAATATCTGACTCCAGGCCCAAAACTGTATCTACTGTGCCATCAGCTGCCTCTACAAGTTTTAAGGATTCTGTACTTGGATGGGAAAAATCTAATATTTATTTTTAATAACTTCTACTGAAATTTAGGATTTCTTTCAATTTATTTAAAAAAAACATGATTTTGAGAAAGGGTTCATAGGCCTCATCAGACTCCATGACATCAAAGAAGTCCCAACTCTAACCATGATGACCTTTGATCATAGTTCCAACTCATTCTAAGCATCATAAAGTTTGACCTTCCCCCCCTTTCACAGTTATTAAGGCAGTTCTCCGAGACAGCATGTTTCCTGAGTACTGTATACATGCATGGTGAGGTTGTAAAGACTCCACCCCAATTCTGGAGTCAAAGGTTTGGATTCAAACTCTGCCTCTGATTCATACTACTTGTCTGACCTTATGTGAATCATCTAACCTTCGTGGGCCTCAACTTCCTAATCTATAAAATGGGATGATTGGACTATATGGACTTTGAAGTCCCTGTCAGCTTTATAATTCTGCAGGATGTGTTGCTACCTCAATCAATTTTAAATATCTATTAATGATATTCATTATTGGGTCAGGGTCCTTCTGGCTGTTTGCAAACAGGTTAGTGTCTCTCCCTGTAAATGGGTAGGTTCCCATGTATGGTCTATAATATAATGTAGTTTATACATAACTGCAAACTACAAAGAGCCCTCGACTTGAAGTCCTTAGATGACCTATATTCGAATCCCAGCGCTTAGACTTAACTCTGTAATATTGGTCTAGTCACTTTACGTCTCATCCCCATCTGTCGAATAGAGCTAGAAATAAATTTCATTTTTGAAGAATTGATAATGAGAACTCCTTCCCTTTTCCCCTAGACAGGTGGGGGGCTCCAGATGTGGAATATGGAATACTTTATCAGCTGGAGTCACTAGGTTGGCCAGTGTTACTCCTTTGTTACAAAGGAGGGTTGAATGGTTGTGGTGGCTGGGGGCAAGGGCATCCCCCCAAACAAAAGGCAGCAATAAAATAAAAGGAAGATGATGAAACTTGTCCTAACTCTGCCTCCCCCTACCCTTATGATGTTGTTTTGAGGAGAGTGCTTTGCAGTCTTTGCAGGTGTAGAGACGTGTAAGATTATCACCATCTCTATAATTCTCATGGTCATCACTATTAGCAGTGCTGTTATTACTACATTTAAGGCCCCATCTGGGATTTAGATGGTGAAATGATCAATATTGATTCTGCTGGAGCTGTGATTAAAAGAGGCAGTGTGGATAGAGCAGTGGACCTAGAGTCAGGAAGACTTGAGCTCAGACTCAGACTCAGACGATAGTTATGTGACCTTGGGAAAGTGACTAAACCTCTGTCTGCCTCAGTTTCCTTATCTGTAAATGGGGGTGGTAATAATAGCTCCTACCTCCTAGGTTTTTCATGAAGATAAAATGTGATAATATTTGTAAAGTGCTTTCATACCTTAAAGAACTATATGAATTCCAGTTATGATAATAATGATGATAATGATATTTTGTATTTTTTGTAATTTAATTGTAATATGTTGTAAATATTTTTGAAAGGATGAGTAATATTAAAACCAGTAGTTTATATTGTCTTTCTTTTCTAGATTTCTGTTAATAAAACATAAATGTTTTACAAATTCTATAACCGTTTATGCCACATGTAATAGAATTGCCTTCTTCTAATCTAAGTAATTGCCTGTCAGTATTGTGGATGTGGGGATACCGCCAAGTTTGAAAGACTGAGATTCTGATAAGCTTTTTTTTTTATTATCCTGTCCTTTCTATAAACTTTCTACTTGGAAAAGTTTAATAAATTATTTTCCATCCTACTTATCAGTCATGAAATTTCATTCTGTGACCTAAATCATTTAATTCTTCAATTGTAGCACAAAAAATGAGAATAAATTTATTGAGGATACAACAGAGGGTGGCTGTCAGGAGGGTCCCAGACTGGGACCTTCATTAACCTCTCTGTATTTCATGGTCGTAAGAGAGAGTTGAGCAATCACTCTTGATTATACAGGGCTTCAGTGCCTGCCTGCCTGGTGAACAGTAGGCTTTTAATAGATGTTTAAACTGAATGGATCAGTTTTTCCAACCTTAAATGTTATGGGTGACTGGTTGAATGGGTGGCCAAGAGCACTGAAGCCTTGAAATTGAAAACCAGCCCATCTCAAAGCGGACTGATGTGTGACTAGGTGGCAGGTGAGTCCCATGAGGAATTGGAGCTGATATTTGAGCATCACTGTTTCATGGAGGCAGATATTATGAGATGACAGGGCTTCAGAGGCTGGGTGCTATGCTACTGTTACAGCCATGACAGAAGCTTGAGTGACTTGTAAGGGGAAGACAGGCCTGATTTAGCTGTGATTACATGCCCTGGGAGAAGGGAGGCAGGGCCAGTCTGGTAGCCTTTGGCCCTGAATAAGTAATTTGTCAATTACTCATTATTCTTTGTGAAAATAAGGTCAGATATAGAAGTGAGAGCTATGCTAACTCTTCTGTCTGTTCTCCTTTCACACTCAGTTTAGTTCAGTTCAAATCAGTTCATTTCAATTCAATAATCATTTCTAAAGGGACCAGCAGAATTTAATGCCTCGAGTGCTAGTTTCAGAGTCAAGGAGCTCTGAGTTTGAATCCAGTCTCAGGCACTTACTAGCTGTGTGAATCTGAGTTAAGTCATGTAACTTCTTTGGGCTTGAGTGTCCTCATCTATAAAACTAGGATATTTTCTGGGAGGCACAAATGCCATGATGTGTATAAAATCTGTTGCAATTGTTAAAGAGCTATGGAAATGGGATATATTATCATGAAATATTTCCTAGGTTCTAGCCTCTGGGGATGCAAAAATAAATGAAAGGAACATAGTTCCTGCCTTCAACAAACTTACATTCTGTTATGTGGTGGATGTACTACATAGAATATATATATATATATATATATACATACACACACACACACACACATATATATACACACATATATGTATATATTACTCTGCATATATGTGTGTGTATATATATATATGCAGAGTAATTTGTGGGAGGAGAACACAAATAACTAGAGGGATCAGGATAGTGGGTTTTTTTTTTTTTTTTGTAGGAGGCAGCGCTGGTCTTGAACCTTAAAGGCAGCTTGGGATTCTAAGAGGTAGAGGCTGGGGGAGAAATTCTGGGCATGGGGGAAAAGTCTGTGTAAAGGCATGGAGGTGAGAAATGGAATGTTGTGTGATGGGAATAGCAAGGCTGGAATGCAGATTACATGAAAGAGGGTGCTAATAGATGGGATTGATATGTGTTTTACTGTTTCTTTCTTTCCCTCCCTCTATATACTGAAGACTTCCCTTTAGCAAGTAGTAAAATGGGAAAGGAGATAACAACTGTTGGCCCAATTGGTCTACACACTGGCTCATCAGCTCATGGATCTTTATATCTTAGTTGTATTTGGATGACAATGATCCTTTCATGATGGAATGTCAATATTGAGACTATGTGATAGACTCTGAGTTCTATTGAGTCTATGTAGGTGGAAGCATCACAGAGTGTTTGGGGGATAAACAGAGAGGGCCACAAATAAAATCACTGTATCTGGGCCTTGGTGAACGTGATTCTTGCAATCGGTACATGGGAAGCATAAGGGTTTGCAACAGATTGTGCAGATTGTGGACTCCAGGAACATATCCTTAAGAACAGCAAGCCTTTGGCCTATTATGGAGGATGGTATTGTTCAATCCAATTTAATTAAACCGAGTAACATTTATTAAGCCCCCGTGTGCCAGGCACTTGTTGGATGCTGGGGACACAGAGGCAGAACAAAACAAAAACCGCCACCACCATCACCACCATCAACAACAGCAATAAGAACAGAACAGCCCTGTCCTAGAGGAGTTTACATTCTTTTGGAATTGCCTTGGTAACATTCATGACCTTATTCACAAACACAAACCTTTGATAAAATAAGAGCAAAGAAAAGGAGCTAGTTAGCCATGGTTGTCATTGTCTTTTTCTCTAGACAACAAGGGAGATCTGAAACTCTCATTTTTCAGTTTTTAACACACCATAAGGCCCCTTTCCCCACTTTTCAGGAAGAGCTTTGCGAAAGGATTTATTTGATTTGTTGCCTTGAAAACCATTTTTGGAAATAAGGAACAAGGAAAGAGCCTAAGTGAATTGTCCCCAATACTACTATAATGTAAAAGCGTACTGACTTGAAGGAAGAACTGGAAGAAAAATATATTCACCGAAGATGACATAAAAACAAAAAGATATGTACAAATCTGAATACGAATAAGGAAAGGAGGGGCAGAGAGAGAAACCAGTAAAAAACAAGCACTTATTAAGTTCTTACTGTGCACCAGGCATTGTGCTAAAAGACAAATTATTATAGATATATTGTATTTAGAAATCCTACTTAAACTGTAAATCATTGTAAATATATATTTATTTGGTTTGGGGTTTGAACTTTACTGTTAAGGGAATAATTAGTTTGTAAATTTTGGAATTGAATTGCATTTAGACTGAAAGGCCAACTTGACCTAGTAAAACTTTGAATTAGTGGATAGCTTAAAGCAAATTTTATTTTCAGTCACCCATCATAAACAAAGCTAATGACTAGAAAAGGTGTTGCCAAGTAGAGAATCTGTTTCATTGAATAAACAAGGATAACTTCTATTTGACACTGTGTATATAAAGGGATGTTGGTAAGTGTTTTTAAAAAGTCCTCTGAAGTAGAGAAAAATATTTAACCCTAACATCTTGGTAACTTGCTTTAGTACTTCCAGGATCTATGTTTTCCTAGGCATAGATACTCCCTCTGCCAATTCAGGAGATGGCTTAACAGACTGTCTTCATGAGTTTCTGAGACCAAAAAATTCATCTCCCTGCTGACAGCCAGGTGATGAGCCTCTCTGAACTCAGCTAGTCTTGAGCATGGATGCCTGTATCCAAGTCTGAAGCTTTTGCCATTTACTCACCCAGGTTTGAAACCCAAGAGTCACCTTTGACTTGTTTTCTCCCTTATGCCACATTCCCATTAATTCCCAATCATGGTGATTCTCCTATCTCCACAGCATCTCTTGCATTTGATTCTTCTTCTCTACTTAAATATCCCCTAGTTCTCTTTCTCTTTTCCTCTGCTACTGGACTCTTGAACAGCTGTCTAGCTGGTATTCCTTCCTACCATTTATCTCCTCTTGAATCCCCTCTCCAACAACTACAACAATAGTTTCCTAATACACAAACCTGACCATGTCACTTACCTAGTCACAATTGGAAAGTTTTTTTTTTTATTATTACCTATGGGGGAGAGGAAGTTTAGATTTCTTATCCTGCCATATAAGATCCTCTGCAACTCATTCCTTTGAGGTTTTTCCATTGACATGATCTGCAATCTAGACAAACTGACCTACTAGCTCTTTATTGTTCTAGACTTGTTCTTTTCCACCATCATTCATTCATTAGGCCATCCTCCTTGCCCAGAAAGCACTTTCTCCTCATTGTCACCTCTCACAACCTTTCCCTCCCTTTATGGTTCAGATGAGGAACCACTTTCATTATGAAGTCATCTCTGAAACCCCAAACTAAAAGTATTCCCAATCTCATCCATTCAACTGCCTGAAAATGTATGAATTAGAAGGATGTAAAATTGTATTGAATTAGAAGTATGGATTAGAACTTGTGCTTTCCTGGCATAGCCTTTGAGAGGACCCATGGCATCTCTTCCCATAATGAGAGTTTACATTATTAATTTTCTAAGAACACTATTTTTAGACCATCCATGCCAGTTTCCACATCATTATGTTCTGTCTTTCTAACTTTCCTCTATAGTAGGATGAGCCTTCAGATTCAAGTTGCAATGGTTTTCTAGACATTTAAAGTCTATTCTACAAATTAGGCTCTCTGCAATCCTTTCTAAGAGGAGAGGAGGCTACTGCTTCTTTTCTTTTGTCATCTCAACTTAGAACTTCCCAGAGAACATGGCTGATTTATAGCTTTCTCCTGCCTACCTAGGTTTTTGATTCATTAAGTGCTTTCAAGTCTCAACTGATTGTTTATCCAAAGAATAGAGAGTTCAAGGTAGACCAATGTGTGACCTTGAAATTCCTTCAATACTCTGAGCATGAGTTTTCTCATTTGTTAAAATGGGGTGTATCTGCATGTATGTGTGTGTGTGTGTGTGTGTGTGTAATTTCGCTAATTAACAGTTTGTGTAAGGAAAATGTTTTGTAAAACATTAAACACTATATACTTGAGTTATTGTTCTTCTGTTCCCTACATTAACAATTTACATTTGTATATCTTACACAGTGACATGTGTATGTGTGTCAGAAAAATGAAGCAGTCTAGTTGTTTAGCAAGAATAAGATTCAATAGATCAATATTTTTTAAAAACAAGAACAGATTGACAGAATGCTTATTATCCTGCTACCCTCTACATGGTGAAAGAACCAAATAAGGGCCTCTAGCACTTTGGGTAGATTCTCTTTAGGATTTAAAGAAAGTCATGTATTGAAAATTGTACAGAATCATGGAATCATAGCCCTAGGCTAGAAGGCTCCTCAAAGCTCAGCTAGTCCGACACCCTCATTTTACAGATAGTGAAACTGGCACCCAGGGAAGGGAAGGGACTTGCCCAAGGTTACACAGGGAGTAAGTATCAGAAGTGAGATTTGAATCCAGGTCCTTTTACTCCCCAGTTGGTGCTTTACCTATTGTACCCTGTTGCCTCCTCCATGAGAAGACATGGGGAGGTTGTGACCTTCATTGATGGATAGATTACCCACACTGTTGAAAACAAGAAATAACCAAAGAATCTGGCATTGTCTATGAAAGTTATTAATTATATGATAATTAATAATGAAGTCTTACTCTCTGATGCCTCCTTGTGGAAAGCTCTGCTAATAGGCCAGAACCTCTGTTGGTCCTACAACAATGTAGGAAGGGATGAAGGCACAGACCCTGTGGTCACCAGTTCAAAGGACAAACTCTATCAATTTTGAGATGTGCCATCATCACTTTGGCCACAGGGATGTTGTCATTGTTGTTGTTATTATTTGTCATAGCAATTCTTAGAGTACAAGAAGGTTGTGATTTGTATTGGTGGAAATAATGCCCACATTGTAGAAATCAGAGGCCTTTTAAATATTAAAGAATTAATATTTATATACTGCCTAGAATGATTCCAAAATGACATATGATTGAAAATATGTTGGACGTCTCTGCCTGTATCTGTAGAATCTAGCTCTAGCGATATTTATATCATTTATATTATAATCCTTTCCATCTATATACTTAAGAAGTCTATATTTATAGCTATATGATTTATATCCAAATCTCTATATATCTGTCTTTATCTGTCACTTATATCCATATACACATCCATCTCTATCTCCATCTCATCTCTATCTCGGTCTCTTTCTATCTCAATTTCTATCATCCATTATCTCTATCTCTCCCTATTGCTATCATCTATCATCTCTATATCAATATTTATATCTATATTGATGTTGACATCAATATAGAACAATAGATTTAGAGTAGAAAGGGGTATCAGAGGTCATTTAATCTAACTTAATAGTTGAGAAAACTGAAGTTCGGGAAAGTTGTAGCTTTGTTAAAATGACACAAGTCAGTGACACAACACATTGGTAAGTCAAGAGTCAAATCTGAGTCCATTGACTACAAATCCAGTGCTCTTTCCACTGTACTGTGTTTCCTCTTCATATACACACATATGTATTTATACGTATGCATACATATATGTGCAAATATATAAAACTGAGGGAATATATCTAAATGTGCCTCTATGTCTACACACACACACACACACACACACACACACACACACACACATATATATCATGCTCATGTGTAGTATGTGTTTATACCTATCTAGATATATGCATTAAGTCTTTGCTCTGGTAATACTAGTTGTGTAATCCTGGGTAAATCACTGAACCTCTCTTTGTCCCAGACAATTCTTTAGGCCTCTAGGCAGAGCAAGCACTCATCTGCATTGGTATGGGGGTTTCTTCACTGGGATTGCCTTGTTATAATGAGATTATGGCTCTAATCCTAAAGGTCCAACTCATTCACACCCATTTATATAAACACTTTTATATATAAATACAGATATATCAAGTGTACAAAAATATACGCACACATCGCATGATTATGTATAGATAATTTTCCATATATTTTTAATTGAAAAATAGTACTAAAATGAACTTTGACTTGGACCATATTTCTACAAATTCCAGATTAATATTTTATTGCCTGGAAAATACATGATTATAAATATGATTTATGTACCTGCTTTTTTTTTTCAAAAATGTTACAAATGTTGTGTATTAGGTGATGTGACCTGGGAAAGTAATGGATACCTCTTCCTAATTCCTTTCACATACGCACACATATTTGTTTGCATGAAGGGCATGTGCTCCCCATGGGCCCCTTTTGCCAAGAGAATTATGCTCAGTGTGGTTTTTGCAGTGTTGGTTATACTTAGTCATTAGAACTAATTACTCAACCTTTTGGGTGATAAGTAATTCAGAAGAGATTCATATCTAATGAAACTTCTCATCATTTATAGCTAGGGGAGTTGAGAATGTTGCTTAGTCAACACCCACACTGACACAAACTCAGGAAAGAGTGGTCTAGTAGATAAAAGCATGAGGTTGGAAGACAGAGCATCTGGCCTGGAATTCTTATTCTGCTCCTTCCTCCTGATGTGACTCTGGGCAAGTCCCTTCACTTCTGGATCTCAGTTGCCTTATCTGTGAATGAGGATGGACTAGTTGGCCTAAGAGGTAACTTCACACTCACAATGTGTGATTTCCTAATACTTAACCTCTATGGGCTTCAGGTGCCCCATGTGTACAATGATGAAGTTAGACTGGGCACCCTCAGAAGTTCTTCCAGCTCTAATTCTATAATTCCATGAGTTTGGAGCAATAATGTGTCTAGTTTCTAAAACCGAGCACCCGATGAACTTAACAAGAGTAGACGTTAATTAGGAAAGCAAAAATATATACGTGTACACATAGATACACTCATGATGCTATAGATGCATGTATATGCATGCATGTATGTATATACACATGCATGTGTATGTATATGCATGGGTGAGACTACTGAGCTTGTTAAAAGGAGGAATGTTGCTAGCCCATCCACTTTTGCCTAGGTCCTGAGTCCATGGTCTTTACTCTCAGTCATGTGTTTGGAGACTGGTGCCAAGGGAAGAAAGATGGCCCTGTTTCACAGAATTACAGCTTTAGAGCTGAAAGGGATCTTGGAGGCCATGGAGTTTTTGTTGTGTCCCTTCAGTCACGTCTGACTCCTTGTGACCCCATTGGAGTTTTCTTGGCAAAGATACTAGAGTGATTTGCCATTTCCTTCTCCAGGCCATGGAATCTAACTGCCTCATTTTACAGATGAGAAAACTGAGGATCTTTTAGGTTAAGTGACTTTCTTATATTCACACAATTAGTATGTAGCCAAGTTGGCAATTTAATACTGGTTTGAAGAAATAAAATTCTGAATCATAGCATTTCAGCATTAGAAGGGACGTCAGGGGTGATTGACTCCATTCCTGAACAAAAACCTCCTGGATCAGAAAGAGTTTTGGACCTGGAGAGAGAGGCCTTGGGTCCAAATCTTGGTTTTGCCCTCACACTAATGTAAGTGTCATGGCAAGAAAATCCTTGTTATTACAATTTAGAATGCATATCTGTAAAAGAGTTCGTTCCATATGTTGTTACACGTTCAGGTGGGGAAAGACATCATTTGGCACACTGTCTCTCTGGAGATAGTGGAATTCTAACTATGAACAATTCCCCATAGGTGCTTAGAGTATGACCTAGAGTATTGCCATCTGGAGTTCTCCACCAGTCTACCAGCCACTGACCTTGGGAGAAGCTCATTGTGTTACTTAGGAAAGTTAAAGTGATTTCCTAGTCTGCTAGCCTTTCATTGGCCTCTGAAGTCTGCAACAGGGTAGACTCTGTCTTTTGGTGGGCCTCATACAAAAACTGGATTAGTGGAAGGCAAAACATAGGGTTATATGTGAAATGGGTTTACACCTGATGTGGAGGCTTATTGTAAAATGGCATTACTTATGTTCTTTTCTTTCTGCTACCTTTGTGACCTTGGCATCTTCAAGTCTCAATTTTATGACCTACAAGTCACTTGACCTTTCTGAACCAGAGTTTCTTGATCTATAGGCAGTTAGGTGGCACAGTGGATAGAGCACTGGGGCCTGGAGTCAGGAAGACTTGAGTTCAAATCCAGCATCAAACACTTGGCTGTATGACCCTGAGCAAGTTGTTTAACCTATGCCTCAGTTTCCTCATCTGTATAATGGGGGTAACAGTAGCACCCACCTCACTGGGTAATTGTGAGGATAAAATGAGAAATGTCAAGTGTATTGAAAACCTTGAAGCATGTCAGAGAGGTGATGATGATGAAGATGTTGATGATGTTGTTGTTGGAGAACTAGATGTCCTCTAAGGTCCCTTTCCTCTCTACATCTATGGTATTATGATCTTTCTCCAACATAGCAGATGAATCTAGCCTTTGCCTGAAGACCTCCAGGGGAAGAGAAAGCTTTTCCTTCGAGGCCCCTTGATTCCACTGTTCTTTTTGCCTCACCCCATTCCCTGTTGGTCTTTCAGATTCTTTCTCTTAAGGAACAAGAAAAAGCTTCATTTTCACAGGGACAACTTGATTATTCCATGTCATGGAAAAACCTAAGCATTGAACAAAACCGTTAGGATGCATCGTTGATGTTGGTATGATTAATGAGGCTGGGGAATAATGAGCCTGCCGCACCCTTTCCTCATCGTGCTTGTTCATTTCATCCCAAATGGAGCTTACCAGAAGTTATGTTATGGTCTCATTGGTGAAGCCATGTTTCTTTTTAATACCAGTCTGTGTTGGAGACTGGCTGATATATTCAATTATTGACAAGTAACTGGAGGAGCCTGCACTGGGACTAGAGTGATTCTGGGTTGAAAGGTCTCAGCCATGAAACTCATGTTTGTATCTCAGTCGCTGAGAGTGCCCCAGGGTCCAATGAAATCAGTGCACTATCCTCAAGAGAAACAGCAAAGCCCACTGGACACTGTTCCTCAGGCTAATCCATTTAGGAGAGGTGGGCAGGGCAGCAAATGAAGCCAATGGAGTGACCTCCCAAAGGACCAAAAGAAACGAAGGTCCAGAGAAGGGGACGCATGAGGGAATCCAAGGGATTTCCTCTCTTTTGAACCATCCCATTTTTGGAAAAGCGGGACAATATCCCTGATAAATAGCCAAGTTGATCAGGAAAAAAGCTTCTCTTCTCTTCCCATCACCCACTCTCCCCCTCCCCCTTCACAGCTAGTGGGGAAGAAGCTAGAAAATAAAAGGGAAATAAAAGCCAGGCTGTTGTTCTTAGCAATTTGGAGCTCAGAGGAGACTGACTTGCTGTCTTTTTCTCCCTGACTGCTGATTACTGCCTGAAGAGAGGTAACGATGGCTTCATTTCCTCTCCCATTGTAACTCGATGCCGTCTTCTCTTGTCGTCTGTACTGCCGGCTTGTAGTCAGGGCTTGATAAACCTATTCATCTTTTCTATGACTGCAAAATTGCCTAAGTGTGTCAGTTTGAGATTGGGGAAATAAGATCCGGGATCTGACCTCAGTTAGCTACGAGAGGCGGGGCACGAAGGATCTTATGGACTCTCTAATTCCAAAGTAAGACGTTGGGCTTTTGAGTCTGTCATTCAGAGAAAGGGAAGGAAAAGGGTGGGAGGTGTTAACGTGTTGTGAAGGATGGGGAGTTGCTGGTTCTCTGTGTTAGACACACTACAGTGGCAGTGGAAATATAGTTATGGGGTTGCTCTTGTAGAACAAGCAACTTTTTTTTCCCTTTAGAGAGATACTACTAGATACAACTGGGCATAGGGGATAGAGTGCTAGATTTGGAGTTGGAAATATCTGTCTTTAGATCCCACCTTTGATACTTAATATTAATACGATCATAGATTGTAAGCTGGTTAAGAGGAGGTCATGAGTCATTTTTTGTTTTTGCATCCCCAGGGCCTGGCAGGTTTATGATGTTGGTTGACTGAGCTTAAATAAGCCCCTTCACCCCCATGGGCCTTAGTTTCCTCATGTGTAAAATTGAAAAATTTGGATTATATGATCCCTGAGGTCCATCTCAGCTCTAAAATTATGATCCTATAATATATAGACTTACCTTCTTTATACCTCAGGCAACTCTCTAGGATTTCCATACTAATTATAGATGAATTGTCATCTGAGAAGGTGGAAGGCATTTCTTAGGGGAGGGAGCTCCTTATGCTGGCAAAGTCACAGACCTTTCACATGGTCATGCATAGGCAGCCTAAGATATAGTGCAGCATTCATTCACCCATTTAAGGTAAAACCAAAAAAAATTAGCCAAGGGACATGAATCAAATTAAGCCTGTACACGATGAGGGTGAAATGAAGCTCACAGCTTACCTGATTTAGGGATAGGAGAGAACATAGAAGTCATCTGATCTAGCTGCCTCACTTTTCTGATGAGAAACCAGGCCCAGAGGGGTCAATGATTTGTCAAGGTCTCATGACTAATAAGTTTCAGTGGGAGGACTTGAACTCAGGTTCTCTGACGCCAAATCTAGCTCTCCTTTCATTGCACCGTGCTGTCTCTGGTAGCACCTGCCTGAGGGATATTACAAAAAACACAACTTCATAATCTTTCTGAAAAAACCTGTAGTGGTAGAGTTGGGAAATGGGAGTAAAGTATTGAGGCTTGTGTCTGTGTGAGAGAAGCAAAATCAGGATCTGACCTAGTGAATTTGGGTTGTGCAGGTAAAAAAGAAATACTATTATAGCACACACACATGCAACCTTCTCCCCTCTTCTGTCCCCGCCTCTCTTCCTCTCCTGCTCACTCTCTCAAATTGTATGTCAATGCTATAGTAACAATACTTTCCTGTTACATCATAGATATTTCAATGGTTCCATCAACTCCTCAGCCCGAGCGCTCCCTTCAGCATTGTTGATGATATGAACCTGATAACTTTGTATCCTACACGGTTCTGGTCAATGCATTTTGATGAGCCCTCGTAGCAGAGTTCCCAGGAAGCTGAGAGCCCCCTCTGATACCTTTCAGGGATTTATATGTACTGGTCTAAGTCAATCTGTTCATCTGCCATCCTCACTCTTGAGATATTGCTCTCTTTCTTGTTCATACTTGACTTTGGTATCTTTTATGACATTTCTTTCATACAAACCATCCTTGATAACATGCCATGGCCTGCTTATACCTACCTGGTTAATATCATGCTTTGTAATTTTCAAAGCTCTTTCATGGGAAGCAACATGGTGTAATGTAGAGTTCTTAACCTTGGGTCTGGGAATTTAATATATATATATATATATATATATATATACTTTGAAAACTATATTTCAATATAATTTGTTTCATTTGCAATGGAAACAATATACTTTGTGCCTTTTATTTTGTCAATTTTATTTCTAGGTATTTTATTTTGTGAATTTAAGAATATTTTGAGAAGGGTTCCATAAGATTGCCCAGGATGCTCACCAACACACACAAAAAAGGTTAAAAACCCTTGTTAAAGTGTAAAGAACATTGGATTTGGGGTCATAGGATCATAGATTTAGAGCTGGAAGGGACCTTGGTGATGACTTAGGTCAGAGGACTTGAGTGCAAATCCTCGTTCTTCTACTTATTACCCCTGTGATCTTGAGAAAGCCATTTAATCTCTATGGTCCTCAAGTTTCCTTATCCTTAAGATGAGGTTAATGGAGGTAGATAAGCTCGAAGATTTCTTCTTGCTCTAAATCTCTGATCTTATGTTCTCTATATCATTCAGTCCTTATGATAGCACAGTGAGATAAATAGAGTAGGTATTGCTATATTCATTTTACAGAAGGGAGAACTAAGGCTCAGAGAGGTAGAGAGTTGCTCATGGCCACACAGCTGTTCAGTGTCAGAGGTAGAATTTGAACCCTGGTTTTCCTAACTCTGAATCTAGCATGCTGTGACATGCTACCTCTCAAAGACAGTAGTAGATTGGGAAAAGCACTAACTCTGAGTCAGAAGATGTGGGTTCAAGTCCTGCCTCTGATTCTTAGTACATCTTGGGAAAGAAATTTAAATTTCCCTTCTCTGTGCCTCATTTGACTCAGCTCATAAAATGAGAGGGAAGAGGAAGTGACCTTTGATGACCTTTCAAGTGTGAGCCTGTAATCCCATGACTTTGGGTGCGTCTTCCTCCCCATCTACATCCCACCATGCTGCCTCTGCAAAGTTAGCCACACAGTCTGCTTACACGCATCTCAGCTTTACCTTTGGGAAAGCAAACCCTTTGTATTTGCATCTCCTTTATCCTGGACAGTATCTACCTGTAACTTTAATATTCCTATGGGTGACTGGGCACATACACACACATTCACACATACACACTGCACACAAGTACACACATCCACACGTTGTTGTTTGTCCTTCTTTCTTGGTCAACAGGACTTCCATTGACCTTCTCTCCTATGATTTGTGTGTTAGCACCAAATGCTGTGGATGCCCATTGGTTAGGGTGAACTGTTTCCTCTTGGCCAACCAGCATTGTCTTTTGCGCTACGTGGCCTCCCTTTGCTGAAGGAGAGAACAAGAAACGCCTTCCAACTCCATCTCATTTCTTCCTTAAGAGATGCTGCTCTTTCTGGCAGCATCAAAATGCCAGTGTAAGTGGTGCATTTTATTACCGCAGCTGCTCCTCTCCTCCCTTCCCTCCTCTCCTTTCCTCTCCCTTCCCCTCTCCCCATCACCTCCTCTCCCTGCCTCTCCCACTCCTCTTCTTCCTCTCCCTTCCCTTTCCTACCCTTTCTCTCCCCTTTTCCCTCCCCTCTCTCTCCCCCTTTCCTTCCCCTCTCTATTTCCCCCCTCTTCCCCTTTTCTTCCCTCCCCTCCCCCTTCCCTTTCTCTCTTCCCTCCCCTCTCTTCCTCTCTTCCCCTCACCTACCCTCCTTTCCTTTTCTCTTCCCTTTTCTCCCACCTCTCATTTCTTCCCCCTCTCCCTTCCCTCCCTCATCTCCCCTTCCTTCCCCTTTCCTTTTGCTTTGCCTCTCTTCCCCTCAGCTCTCACAGAGTGGAGACTTCAAACAAATCACCTTACTTTGGATGCTAGCATAATTTTAAGTAGAGATTTATTTCCACAACACATCGGTATGCAGTGAGGTCCATGTGTTCCTTCCCTGCAGTGTTGCACATGGGCTCTGCACAGGAGGCCTTTCATTCCAATGCAGGGGGCCTCTGGTCATTGTCTTTTCGTAGGAGCATAGGTTCAGAAGTATAAGGGACCTCAGAGGCCATCTAACCCAACCCCGGCATTCTGAGACCCAGCAAGATGCAGCGACTGGTCCAGAGTCACACAGCAGTAAGGGCCAGAGATGGGATTTCAACCCAAGTTTTGTTTATTCCTTCATTCATTTGACAAGCACTTAGTAAACCATAAGCATTAGAACTATTAGAGACTTAGAAATCAATGAAATCAGGGCTTCTTAACCTGGGGTTTATGAAAAAATGGTAACTTTCAGTAAAACCGATTTCTTTTGTAATGCTGCGCATTTTCTTTTATGACTGTAAAAGCATCATTCCGAGGTGGGGTCCATAAGTTTCACCAGTGGGGTCCATGGTGCACAAAAAGGCCAGGGGCCACCGATTGAGTCCGACCACTTCATTTTATAGAGCAGGAAACTGAAATCCAGAGAGCTCCTGAAACTGAGTGAAGGTCACACAGCAAAGCTGGCAGAACAGTAGAGACAAAGCCCATGTCTTTGGACTCCTGGCTCCATTATTGTTTTGCTGAGCACATACAGCTGCAAAGCATTTCCCTGAGTACTCAGGCTGCCACTTTCAGGATACTGAGTGAAGGTGTCCCTGACAATACTGGACTTCAGGACCTAGACAGAGCTGATACTTCTGAGACATTCCCAGAGTTCTTTCTCTGTGTTATAACTTTGAGAGGCAGCTTATTTTAATGGAAAATACACTGGAGATGGAATCCTGGGTTCAAATCTCACCCCTGATACTTGCTGGCTATGTGAACTGCTGATAAGTCCCTTAAATTTTCCATTTATTAGATAAATTGTAAACCAGTGTGTCAACAAGCATTTGTCAGGCCTCCATTTATTCAGCTGCAAAATGGGGACAAGAGTTCATGCCTCATAGAGATGCTATGAGGATGAAATGCCACGTGTATCTGTTCTTTTTCTCTGGTTCTCTTGTTCTCTCTCTTTCTGGCCCGCAGTCTCAGTTCCTTCTTAATTTTAATGCTCTCCAAACGTAACGTGTTTAAGTTCCCCCTTGGGGAGATAGAAAAGCATCCAAGTTCACCTGCATGCTGCTCTCTGTGATCTATCATTAACATACGAATTTACCAGTGATATAAACACGATTTCACCGAAGCTCCAACATGATCCGTTCCATTGCTTTCTATTCAGCAGATACTGCCTGCCCTCACGGAGCATGCATACAAGGTGGTAAAGACAGGATATAACACACACACAAGCAAATGAAGTCAAAACTGTACAAAGTAATTTCAGGCACAAGAGATTGCTAATAACCTGATTTGTGTGTGTGTGTGTGTGTGTGTGTGTGTGTGTGTGTGTGAGAGAGAGAGAGAGAGAGAGAGAGAGAGAGAGAGAGAATGGGATCCGGAAAGGTCTCTTGTGGGAGGTATCTGCTGAGCTGGGCTCTTCAGAGAGGCAGAGATGAGCAGGGAATGCATTTCGGACATGAGTGCGTAAGTGGATGATAGAATGTTGTGTCGTGAGAAACAACTAAAGGGCCAATTTGATTGGAATGGAGAACGGGAGAAGTGTAGTAACATGAATTCAGCCTGGAAATCGAGGCAGAAGGTAGGTTGTAGAGGGCTCTAAAGTCTAGCCTCAGGTTTTTGTGTTTTACCCTAGAGGCAACAGAGAGCCATTGAAGACTTTTGAAGCGTGCACTGGAGGGAGTGACTAGTCAGATTTAGGTTTTAGGAATATCAGTTTAGCAGCTGGGTAGGGGGTGGATTGGAACGAAGACCAATTAGAAAGCCATGGCCATGGTTCAGGTGAGATGAAATAAGTGCCTTATTCAGGACAGAGTCTGTGAGTGGACAGGAGGGAACAGATTCAAGAACTATTCAGCAATGTATGGAGTATGGGTGAAAATTCAGCCTTCTGTTCCAAGCCCTAGTTTTAGAAACATTTTTCTTAGACTAAGATAAAAATACCATATATTGCTCAAAATATAGGCTATACCCTAAAATTATGGTAATAATACTAACAACTCATGTTGCTGTAGAACTTGCAGATTTATAGTTTTCTTTGCAGCAAACCAATGAAATTGGTAGCATATAAATCATTATCCCCATTTTACAGATAAGGAAACTAAGGCAAAGAGAGTTCATATAACTTGGCCATAATCACACACGTAACTCCAGCATTTCAGAATTGGAAGAGACAGCATTCTGGCCTACTCACTGCTCCTTGCACGCAGAACTCCATTTCCTGACTCTTGTCTTTGCATGCACTGTCCTGATTTTCCATAGAAGACCTTTCCCACACCATCCTGACCCCACATCCCCTCTCCTTGTGCTTTCCCTTCAAGATAACCTTTCATCTAATTTGTATAGATCTTACCTCTGCATAGAGCAGTTAGGTGGTGCCACAGTGCATAGAACACCATGAGTTCAAAGCCGGCCTCAAATACTTACTAGCTATGTGACCCTGGGCAAATCACTTAACCCTGTTTGCTTCAGCTCCTCATTTTGTGTGTGTGTGTGTGTATACATACCTACATATACATACCTACATATACTGTATATTATATATATATATATATATATAGAGAGAGAGAGAGAGAGAGAGAGAGAGAGTGAGTTATTTCAGTTATTTTTATGTTAACCCTCCCATTCAAATGAGAGCTGATGAGGGGATTATTTTTTGCCTTTCTTTACATTTCCAATGCTCAGCACAGTACCTGGTATATAGTTGGTGCCTGATAAATGCTTGTTGACTGATTTACAATTTATCTAGTCTAAATTCTTATGTTATATTTATAGATAAAGGAAGTGAGATTCAGAGACATGTAGTGTCTTGCTCAGAGTTACATAGCTCAAAGTATTGTATCTGAAACAGTTTCCTTACTCCTGTAGGAGATGTCTTTGAAGCTAAAGTGTCTGCAGCAATATCCTGAGAAATCACAGTGATGATGCATGGGGTGCCCCCCAGGTTTTAGCTAAGCTAGATTTAGAGGAAAAAACGTATGCTCTAATTGGATAAAGTTTATTCTGATTCTGGAATTGCAGCTAACTGTCCTTGATTTAGCTTAAGGGGTCTGTGAATTAATCAAAGGTCTATATTATAGAATATTTTTGGAAGAAATGCAGTCTTTGTGCGTAGGTAAATAGAATAATAAGACCCACTGTAATAAAATCTAGACTAGTAAAGGTCCTTGGGGAATGTACTTTAATGAATAGAGAAGAATGGTTTCTAATTAGTTTATTATTGTTTATAAATAGATTGAAGAACTTGAGGGTTCAGAAAACAGGTTGTTCTTGAAAGTGCTCTTTCCCCCCAAATTCTGGGTGTTATTAATTTGCAGAACCAACTTTTTCTCAGAATTAGTTCTATGTCCAAATTAGTGGAACCAAGTGAATAAGATTTAATTGTCTTTGATTATGCAGAAACCAGAGACAACAGGAATGCTTCTTTCCAAGGTAGGTTAGTTTCTTCTTATTCACAAAATAAACCCAGGTAGATGGATCTGTGAAATCATAGGATTCTAGAATTTTTCCTAGGGGCTATAGAGCTCATATATCTGACTCCTTTATTTTACAGATAAGGAAACTGAGGGCTAGAGAGAAGCTAGTTTGAGTTCCCACAGGGAAGTAGCAAAGATGATATTGAAACCCATATCTTCTGTCTCGAAAGGCAAAGCTCTTTCTCATATTTCAATTAACATACATTTATTTTCTTTCCCTCCCATATCCTTCCAAATGGGGGGGAAAAGAAAAACAAAGCCCTTGTAATAAAAATAAATAGTCAAGGCAAACAACCAATGCTCTTCCCATTATACCTTGCTACCTAATGCATGGATGGGCCCTTCATCAAAACAGATGGTTTGGCTTGGGGTAGGAGCACACTCCATGATTCTGTAATTCCAAGGAAAACCATGGCGAGATTATATTTTCTCATTCATGTTGAAGCGAAAGTGCCATTTGCGATCAGCTGTGCTTAAATTCTGAGCCTCCACTGGGCCATTTTTTTAAACTTGGACAGTTTAAAAACAAATGCTGTCAATGACATTTTAAGAATTAAATGAAGAGGGCTATTTGAAAACAGATTTTGTTATTAGGAATTTGAGCCGGGTTAAAGTTTTCCAGCTCTTCCTTTGTCACCTATGTATATGTGTGTGTGTGTATATATATATACACATATATATATATTTAAATCCCAAATACTGAGTGAGTGCATTATGCTAAAAATGCAGACAGTGGGCTTTAACATGCAGAGCAGAGGCTGCAGGGAGAAATGTCAGAGAGAGCTCTGCTACATGAGCATCACTGCTTGCCAGGATGCACAGATGCATTCTCTCGGGTATCAGCATTAGAGCACATAAAAAAAAAAAAGCAAAAACAAAAAATGAGCACCGTTCAGACAGTGCTCTGGTCACCCAAAAGAAAATGAAAATCCTGGCTCCTCAATGAGACTTGGAAGAACAAGGTTCTATCTGTTTTGCGCTGATATCCAAAATCCTATCTTGAGCACAGATGTGTGAGTCTGTGTTCTCTCTCAGTTTTCTCATCCACCTTGCCTGTCCACACAGGGGACTTCTCTATAACTCTCTGGCTTTCTGACCCAGGTGAACTTCTAAGAACCATTTCAGGAAAGAAATCCAGGGAAAGGACTCAACAGGGCTGTTTTTCCTTCTCCCCTTGGGTTGATTTTTTTTAATGGACCCGTGATTTTATTGATGTGGAGAGCTCTCTATTAATGCAAGCAATAAATAAATCAACATGCATTAATTAAATACTAACCAGGCTTGACAAGCACCTAAGTGCTTGGGACAGAGTGCTAGGCTTGGCATCAGTAAGATATGAGTTTGAATCTTACCCCAGACACTGAACTATGGGAGTCTGGACAAGTCACAATCTCTCTTAGTTTTCATTTCCTCATCTGTAAAATGGAGATAATAGCAACATCCGCCTCACAGGGTAGTTGTGAGGGCCAAATGATAAAAAATCTGCAAAGTCATTTGCAAAACCTTAAAGACTATAAATTCTAGCTATTTTTACTACTACTGATACAATAACAGCAGCTACTACTACTATTACTACTACTACTACTACTACTATTACTACAATAACAGCAGCTACTATTACTGCTACAACTATTATTATAATAACAGCTGCTACTACTACTACTACTACTACTACTACTACTACTATTACTATTACTACTGCTGTTGCTGCTGTTATCCTAGTTACTATGTGTCAGATACTATACTAAGCACTGAAAATAATAAGAAAAAAATGAAATCTTTTCCCTCAAATACATTACATTCTAATGAGAGAGATGGCATATACATATATAACTCTATAAATGTGTGTGTCTGTGTGTAACTACTCTGTAACTTAATAACATGGTAAACTGACATTTAATAAGAACACTGAATTCAGAGTCTGAAAACCTGAGTCAAATTCCTCCCATTGTCCCTCACCTTGTATGACCTTGGATAAATTATTTAGTTTTCCAGTCTCTCAGTTTCCTCCTCTCAGAAGTTAGGGGATTGGAATAGATCTTTGAGGGTCACTGTCTCAGAAACCCAGCTCCTCAGACCATAGCTCCTTGGTGCCTCCTAAAAACCATTTCCCCAAGCTTGGAATACCTGTGGATAGTGTCGTCAGCGAATCAATGACTATGACTCAGAGGGTCCTTCCTGTACTCTGTCAGCTGCCCATATGCCCTCTCTGAAAAAGAGGGCACCTTGTTCAGGGAGATCCTGGCTCTATAGCAAATTCGAATATTCTTCTATACTTTTCAGCTCTCATTGACTCTCAAAAATACTCCAAAGACAGTTCTAGAAAGGGGGTATGGAAGGGAAATGGAATCCAACCAATGGTTTGTGATGCCTAATACAGCTTTTATCTTTAAAAACACTCCTTCCATCGAAGTCGTGGAAAGCTGCTGGTCTTATCACTGTCACGAATAAGAAGTATTTCAGTCTTTTAAGTTTGAGAAAGCAGTGCCTCCCCTTGAGAGGCCTACAAATAGCCACGCTTCAAAAATCCAGCCATCTTTATTTGCAATGATGTGCCGTTCAGATTCATAAAGAAATTGGGCCTTCTATCAGCCCTCACCCTGTCTTTTGGGGTCTCGCTCTGGCTTTGGATCTTTGTTATTTTATTTACTGGGCGCTAGAAATATACAGAGTGCTCATTTCACCAAAAAAACAAAGGAAAGAAAAAGAAAATAATTCTGCTGAACAAATAGTAAAAGTGTCTACCTCAAGGACTTACAATCCTGTTCACCATCAAGCAGAGGATGTTGGGAGGCAAAGCTAGAATTAGAAAGACCAGTGTTAGAGGTGTATTTTCAGAGCAAGCGCCCAATGGATGATTGATACAATGGGACAATGATGTATCATGTAAAATGTGACATCAAACAATGAAACAGGTCATTAGGAAGCCACTGGTGGGCCATTATGGCAGGTATTTCAGTTTTAAAGATGGGTTGAGAATCTGAGTGAGGAGTGACAAACAAAGGAATTTCTTACCCTTCGGGAAACCTTGGTACAACTTATACTAAACTAGTTTTTAATGCTTTTATATACATCCCTAAGGGACCTAGCGGATTCTTTCAAAATACTGAAGGCAATTTTACAAAAGGATATATTTTGTATATATATAATATATATATATATATTGTATATGCACATATATATTATATACATAAGATATATATTCATGTGTGCATACATGTACATGAGATGTGACAGGCATGGTACTTCTGAGTTGTTGAATTATGTAGCTATTTTTAATTGATTAATTTTTTGGTCTTGATATTGATTTTAACAGCTTTGAATTTAATTTTTATATTTAATCATCTTGTAATGTGGGGGAACTCAAATCAGTCCTTCATCTCCAAGTTACCTAATCATAGAGCTAAAGCTAAAGTCACCACGTTTTATTAAGCATCCACTATATACCTGGAACTGTGCTAAGCATTGGGAATGGAAAGAAGGGCAAAACCTGATGTCAAGATGAAAGCTAAAAGAGAATGGATGTGTCATAGGACCATAGGATCCTTGACGGAAAGCTGGCTGGAAACTCAGAGGTCATCCGGTCTAACTCTCTCATTTTAAAGAACAGTAAAATGGGTCTCAGAGAGGCTGCTGAGGTCACACAGACAGTTAAATGTCAAAACCAAGGTTTGAACTTGGGTCCTATGACTGAGTTCCATGTTCTTTCTGCTTTGCCCTATTGCTTCATGACGACATATGTTTTTGGGGTGTTGCCTAGGACGCAGGGTTGAGGTGCCTTTCCTAGCGGGGTGTGGCTAGTCTGTGTCAGAGGAGGGACTTGAGCTTAGATCTTCCTAGCTTCAAGGCCAATCCGCTGCCCATTGCAATAAGGTGCCTCTTGTTGCAACTAGTTTATGTTTAGAAGATGTGGAGTGCTCGCTGGAGAATCAAATGTGGAGATTTTTCTTTGGTCAAAGCATACAGGTTTTGATGAGGGGACATGAGAAGGGAGGGTAGAAATGTGGGAGACGAAAGAGCCAGAGAGTTACAAAGCTGTATTTTTTAGGCAAATGGGAGCCTGAGGGTGAAAATTTCCATCATGCTCTACCTCCATGAAGAAGCCATCTTTTATGATTCTTTAGATGTGCCTCCTAGAACATTTCTCCACACCTCTTTCTCCCAAGGCACTCCATTGGGCTTTCCTTATGTTCTCCATGATTTCTTGCCTCAAAAGCATCCCTAGACAGGATAATTATGACCACTTACACACATACACATCATGTATATACACACACACACACACATATATGTACACACAAACATACTCATGTATACACACATATACATATGCATACATTTATATATGTGTATATACATATGTGCATTATGCGTGTGCATATATGTATATATTTTTCCTTAGTTGTTTTTCAGTTGTGTCCAATTCCTCATTATCCAATTTAGGTTTTTTTTTGGCAAAGGTACTGAAGTGGTTTGACATTTCCTCTCCTGCTCATTTTACAGATAAGGCAAACAGGGTTAAGTGACTTGCTTAGGGTCCCAAGCCTAGTAAATATCTGAAGTCATTTTTGAATACAGGAAGATAAAGCCTCCTGACTCTAGGTCCACGACTCTGTCCACTACAGCGCCACCTAGCTGCCACATACACACATACACATATAGAGAACACTACATACATTATCTCTTCCAATCTTCAGAGTAAATCTCTGAGATAGGGGCCATTATTATTCCCATTTTTTCAGATGGGGTAACTGAGGTGAAGAGATGCTAAGTGACTGTCATGGGGTCACACAGCTAGTTAGTAATCCTAATTAGCTTTTGGAATGGGATATTTATGAGGGTGGTTTAATAAGAAGAGTTGGTACCAAACCTTCTCCCGAAAGCCTGTGATGCTCTTTCCCCCCAGTGCATACAGAATCCGGGGGGAAGTGGGCTCGAGGTTCAAGCATGCATGTGCCTCACAGTTCCTGGGTGCTGAAAGTCTTGTTCTCCTCCATTTGTGGGAAGTCATACAAATTTCTGTTCAGTCTTGCCGAAGCTTATTGGCCGGATCCTTTGTTCCTTTGAGTTCCCTTAGTTCTGCTGCACTGACGTCTGGGATGGAAGTCTGGCCAGAGGAGCTTTGCCGTCCTGGGAGTACTCTCAGGTCAAACCTTCCTGACCTCCTGCCTGTATGATGATCCCAACCTAGCAGCCATGGGCAGTAAACCTTTCTGTAGCCTCCTCCAGGGCATTCAGCGGGGCTGCATTCACTAGGGTATGACACCCTTAAGCATAGATTTACCCTTAGTCCCAACTTGATGGAGGTGGCAAGTTCTAAAGGGACCATTACGTTTTCTAGGTGTGAATGAAAACAAATTCCCCTGGATCTTGGTGCCAACTAATCATCTCACAAACTATGGACTACTCACTATTTTGAATTATTATCTGTATGTTATTAATAAGCCTAACTCATCTTATTTTAGGACAAGTAGGTTGGTGCATACAGTGCTGGGCCTGGAGTCAGGAAGACTCATCTTCCTGAGTTCAAATCTGGCCTCAGACACTTCCTAGCTGTGTGACCCTGGGCAAGTCACTTACCCCTGTCTACCTCAGTCTCCTCATCTATAAAATGAACTGGAGAAGGAAATGGCAAACCACTCCAGGATCTTTGCCCAGAAAACTCCCAATGGGGTCATGAAGAGTCAGACATGACTAGAAAATGACTGAACAACAATAACAACAACAGCGTGGTATAAAGACTAGAGGGCCTGCCTTGGATGGCTTGGGTTCAAATCCTTCTTTGGACACATCCTGGCTGTGTGATCACAGGCAAGTGGCTTAGCTTCTCAGTAGCCTAGGGAACTCTCAAAGACTATGAGTTCTAGACGAATTGCAGACTAGTAGCAGTACAAGGAGTTTCTAATCTGAGCTCCCCTACACTAGCCAAGTCATAGCTCTGTACCAACTCCACCTCCCCGTAGATGAAAACAAAAGTAGAAAAGAAGTATAATTTCATCTGAGAGTGTTTTATGGTTTACACTGCCTTATAATCACTCATTTAGGTAGGGAAGTCTAAGAAGTATTGTACCCACTTTATATATGAGGAAACTGAGGTGCAGGGAGGCTAATTATCATACCCACTGTCTGAACTAGAAAATGGTGGAGCTGGGACCCTAACTGAGGTCAATGCTCTTTCCCTCTTTCATAAAGAAAAGAATAAGATATCCACTTACACGAGCATGCTAGCCCAAGTTGAAACATTCCATGAACTGAGACGTATCAATAAGCAGGTGCTAGATTCATTTATTCCTTCTTTTAGAAGCAATTACTTTCCCCCATTCCTTCCTACCCACTACAGCCAACATACTTTAACTAGAGTAAATTACATTTGATCATTTAAGTGTGTGAAGAAATAGAATGAAAATAGATTGGATAAGCTGGTATTAGACGAAAACTGCACATGCTCTGGAGAAGGGACCTTCCTTTGGTGTGACTCGGGTTTCTTAGCTCAAAATGAGCCCACTTTAGAGATTCCTTGTCTTTAAAATGAAGGAATATTTCATGAGGACCTACAGTGTGTATGGCCTTGGGCTAGACCCCCATGGGTAATAAGAGATGGTCACTGCCCTCGAGGACCTTTGTGTCCCCATCGGGGGGAGGGAGAGGAGGAAGAAGATGAAGAGACAAGTGTTCAGTGCCTTAGTACCTCATAGTAGCATCCACTCATGAGGTTTAGCCTTGCTCCTGGCACGGCGCACACATGGACAGAGTACAAAGCAGAGTGTATGCTGAGCATCTCTACCCTGATTCCCTGGCAATGAGGTGGTTTGCTTTGTGGCATCAAGCCCAGGGGAAGCTCACCTTCTCGGAAAATAACCCCTCTCACTTAAGACAGGAAGACAAGAGAGAAGCTATGTCCCAGGTTATGAACTAAAGGGATCCAGGCCTGGTCAGATGAGGGCATTAACAATGAAACTTGTGAGATACTCATGTGCTGCTTTGCAAACCTAATATTATCTGCTTATAGCCCCTGCCTACAAAGATTGTCCAGGTACTTGCAAATCAGGAAAAGATACCATTTCCTTTACACAGTTTTCCCAAATTAGAAAACATATAAAGTTATCCTTTCCACATTGCAGGTGTAAGGGCTCTCTACCCCTGCAATCTGGAAAATCCATGTAAAATATTTTGGCCTTCCCTTCATACCAGAGAAGAAGTCTGAATTTTTTCTTTTTCTTTTATGGGCATTTACAGTGCCTTGTTGTAAAATTTAGGTAGGTTCTGTGTTGTCTGCTGGCCTTTGTGTGTCGTCTGCGGCTTCCACAAATTCCCCCCCAAATTATCATTTAATTCCTTATGCTGACCCACATTATATTGAAACCACAATGGGGAAAGTCACAATGTGGAAGGGATAGCTATATGTGCATGTAAACTCATGTTTTAAAGCACATTGCAAACCTTAAAGGCTATAAAAATGTCAGCTCCTATAATCTATTCACTGCCTCCTCTCTCCGTATGTATACATATATACAGATATAATATAGATCACATGCATAGAGGCTGGTGTATAGATTTTATATACATATACACAAACTATATATTCAAATATAGGTTTCATATATATGCTTATCTCTAGCTCTCTATACATATATGTGTATGTGTGTATCAGGTAACTATTAACATATATTATTAGAGCTTTTAGAGGTCTGTGTACATATGTATGTATGTATATACATATATAATAAATATACATATGACATTCATATATAGACTATATTCTAGTTTATATATAATCAGATAGATAGAGTTATATGTGTGTGTTTGTCTGTATATGTACATAATAATAGAGTTGGAAAACTCATCATCTCCATTTTACAAATGAGGAAACTGAGGCCCTGAGGGCTTAGATGATTTGCCCAAGGTCACACTGGCAGAAAGGGACCTTCCAAAGTAGGATTTGAAACCACATCCTAGGTTCAAACTCTCTGGCTCAGCTACTTGCTTCCTACGAGGCCTTGATCAAGGGACTTCACCTCTATAGGCCTCAGTTTACTCACTGGTAAAAATGAAGGGATTGGACTAGATGACTATGAAGGTCTCTTTTAGTTCTAGTTCTGTGGTAGATGCCTGTCTGTCTGTGTGTCTGTTTGTCTCTGTCTCTTTGTCTGTCTGTCTCTGTCTCCTTCTCTCTCTCTGTCTCTCTCTGTCTCTCTGTCTCTTTCTGTCTCTCTCTCTCTCTCTGTGTTTATGCTACTCTGAGTCAGCCAAGGGCTAACTTTTATTTCCGTGAGTACAGGTGGATTTGACTACCAAGGTCAAGTTTAAGCCAACGAAAGTTTCCGTGCTCCCAAGTTTCTTCACTGGGCATATGAGCCCTTTCCCATGGTCTTTTCTAATGCCTAGATTTCCAGCCTCACCCAGGCCTGTGTTCATGGAGAGTCTGCTTCAGATGGGTGCTAGTTGTTTTCCAGGTAGTTACATAAATCTCCATGGTGGGACACATAGACAAAGTTCAGTGTCAGAACTCAGTAGATTCGAGTCCATCACCCTGGAGATGTTTCTCTGGCTTTGAGTCAGCTCAGGGAACCCCTATCCAAGGTGGAGGGACACAGTGGGCTAGCTGAAGGTGAAGGAGTTTATAAATTAACTGTTTGGAATCAACCAGCCTTTAGCCTTACAAAACAGAGTAAAGTATTCTGGAAGGTTCCAATCCTGGGTCAGCACTCTTGAATTCTTTAATGGTGGCTCTCTAGGGAAGTCAGGCTGTTGCACCTGGGTTATAAGCAAGCTAGTCATGGGGTAAAGTTGTAAACCATTAGGTTAAAGGATCACAATCCAACCTACTTAAGGTAAGAAAGACATTACACCAAGTACCACTGGCCTGAGGGTAGTGCCTTACCTGTACTAGACTGGGGATACAAGCATAAGAAACAAACCATTCTAGGAAGCTATAGGGCAGGTAGAGGTTATACTAAGTTCTGAAACAGAGGTAGTTTGTTGTAAGTTTCTCTTGTAGGCTACAGAGTCCTCTAATGTCCAGGGGCTCTGCACTACTAAAGTTTGTGTGTGTGTGTGTGTGTGTGTGTGTGTGTGTGTGTGTATGTGCATGTACATGTGTAAGTCTATCTGTATATCTACCTATCAATCCATCCATCCAGCTATCCATCCATTCATCAGTATCTATACATTGTGTATGCATGTGTATATATACACACTTACGTGCACATGTAAATGTATAGAGAGAGCAAAAAAGGAAATGAAATAATAAATTAAATATTATAGAAATTTTGTTTAATTCTGAGCTGTAATCATCTTTCTCTAGCACAGATCTAATCATTGTCATTGGTCCCCTTTGTAACCTTTACATTGCATCACTGTTTTCTAGCTAGCTATTATTATATGAGAATAGGACGAAAAGCAGCACACTGTATTCCTATACTCATCAGTAAGCTAGTCTATACCAAATCAAGCAGCTATTCTGGTAAATTCAATCAAATAAAAGTTTGATTTGGTGAATAAGTGAACACATGTACTTCTATAATCCCCTCAAACCCCTCTCTTGCCAAGCCAACTAGATTGATCTTTCAGAGTGGATTGATGGGTTCTGGGGGTTAATAGAAGAGAGGGAAAGTGAAGAAGAAGCAGAATTGATATTCTATGGTGACAAAATCATGGTGTCAGAGTTGACCAAGGCATCACTGGCTATCTGGTCCAACCCATCCGTGACAATCGATCCCCTCTGCAACCTACCCAAGTGGTCATTTATTCTGAACTCATGAGCCAATCCCTCCTGCTGTGGGACAGCTCTAAGTGTTGGGAAGGTTTTTTTTGCCCCTCCCCCCCAGTATCTACACAATTTTCATCCATTACTCCCCCTTCTGCCCTCTGGGGCCAAGCAGAAAAGCCCAACTCCCTTTCCACATAATAACCCTTAAGATATTTGACAACTGCTCTCATATCCTTAATGAGTCTTCTCTTCTCATGTCTAATCCTCCTTAATTGCTTCAATCTCACATCTATACTACACGTTGGCAAGTGTTCACTTCTGCAAGCTGAATGAAAGGTTAGCTTTTGTAATTATTTTTTTAAAGATGGGGAAGCCATTTATATGACCTTAGCATAACATTCAATGACTGCATCACAAAGAATGAGAATTTTCTTGTTATGTTCTGTTAACTTTTCATATTTATTTAGGCATGTTTATTGTTTCTAAAATTTGTAGAGCTTACATATGATCTATTTAATGAGGTTCATATTAACACCTAACATTTATACAGTATAAGGTAGGTGCTATTATTATATCCATTTATAGATGAGGAAACTGAGGCTCAGAAAATTTAAGTGACTTGCCAGGATCACAAGCTATTAAGTATCTGAGTCAGAATTTGAACTCTGGCCTTAATGATACCAAGATCAGTGGTCTATTCCAAACCCAGTCAAGTTTCCACCCAGCCCTTACTATTACTGTGATTTGTCCATAGAAATAGGTTCTTCTTATCACTTGCTTGTAGAGTGAGAAGCCTAGATGTTGGTCCTTTGCATTGTTCAAAGCAACTCCATTGACCAGGAAATTCTCCCTTCTGTCTTCTCACAGCTCTTTGTGAAGCTGTGAAATGCATAATGGTATTCTGTGTTTTAAGCAACCCTAGGGATTCCTTTTCAGTTGTTAGTATCCCACCAAAAAAAATCCAACATACTAAATATCTGGTTCCATTGATGGAAGTCGTTTAAATCCCTCAAGTGAGGAAACTAGATAGACTTCTCCTTTTAAGGACTTTCGGTACAGTGGGCGCCTTAGGGAATCCATATACGAAATACAAGGAAAGGATGAACCAATGCTCTGCCTAGATGCAGGTGGATGCATGCTAACAGGTAACAGGGAAAAGGAACTACTCAACTCCTAATTTACTTCTCTTTCCTACCAAGGAAAATGATTTTCAAACTAGAAAAAGTAGAAGGAACACCTTTAAAAAGTAGTTGAAGACCAAGATAAAAGCGATGGTAATAAGAGAGTACCTACCTGTTCTCAAAGCCTGCAGGAATTATATCCAGAGGTGCTGAAAGAACTTGTGGGCGTGATCACTGTTGGCATCATGGCTAAGGGGATAGAGAGCTGCTTGCAGAACTGGAAAGAGGTAGGGTCAGTCTGCCTCTGCTACATTTCGGCTCTGTGACCCTGAGGAAGTTACTTAACCTTTTAGTGTTCCAGACAATTTTTGAAGATTGCAAGTTACAGAGAAGGTGCTGACCTGCATTGGAAAAGGGAGTTTCCCTGCCTGGGATTTTCTATACCAGTGAAATCACAGGTCTGGTCCCAGTCCTTATCTTTATACCCATGGAAAGCAGCCAGAAAAATTCTATGACACTTCTTTTTGTGACCTTAGGGACTTCATTTTCCTTCTCATAGCTTGGTTTCCTCATTTGCAAAACGAAGTGGTTTGGTTAATTGGTGTCTGTTGTCCTTTTCATCTCTAAATCTACGATCCTCTAACCCCAGAATTGGGCAAACTTTGACCTGGTTTTATAAAAAGGGGAAAGAGAGGGATTATAGAAACAAGAATAAGGAATTTGATATCATTTCACAATGTAATTCTAGAAAGGATTTTTTTAAAAAGATGATTTCTTCTATCCTGCCCTACAGCAAAATAGAAGGGGAAGGGGATAAGAGAAGAGGGGGAGATAGAAGGGAGGGCAGATTAGGGGAAGGGGTATGCAGAATGCATGCTGTCTTGGGGTGGGGGAAGGGATGAGATAGGGAGAAAACTTGGAACTCAAAATCTTGTGGAAGTGAATGTTAAAAACTAAAAACAAATAAATTAATACATTTTTAAAAAATAAAAAGATGATTTCTGAGCATTTAGAAATGAAAGGAGTCATTGCTTAGAGCTCAGGAAGACTTATTTTCTCCACTTCAAATCTGGCTTCAGACGCATACTAGCTGTGTGACTAGCTGTGTGACAGTCTCTTCATCTGGTTTCCCTTAGTTTCCGCATCTGTAAAATGAACTGAAGAAGGAAATGGCAAATCACTTTAGTATCTTTGCCAAGAAAATCCCAAATGGAGTCATGAAGAGTTGGACATGACTGAAAAATGCCTGAAAAACAACAATAAAAAAGTTCACCAAATATGTTGTGTTAAACTAATCTCATTGATTTTCTTGGTAGAGTAGCTAGAATGGCACATGAGAGAAATGCCACTGATTTCATACCTGTAGTTTTCCCACAAGGTATTTGACTAAGTCTTTCATCATATCCTCATGGACAAGGTGAAACAAAATGGAGGCAGGCTGATAGGTAGATTTGTAGCTGGATGAAGAGCTGTGTCCAGAGTAGTGATGGCAAAGGAGAAGGATATGTTTAGAATCATGCTATGAGCTTCATCCTTGGCTATGTCTCACTCAACTAGCTTGAACCTGTCCTGCACAAAATCTTTGTCAGTGACTTAGATGAAGACATATGAGTCATGCTTATGAGATGTTTGAATGGCACTAAACAGAGAGAGACAGGAAATATTTTGAAAGGCAAAATCAGTTGGGAATTAGTGAATATGTTAGGTAACATAATAAACATCTGGAATGTTCTGTTTTTTTTTAAAAATTCTGAGGATGCTAGACTGAAACCAGTGAGATGACATTCAACCAGTAAGATAACATACAACTAGTAAAATGACATTTCCTACTTGGCTGCATCCCTATGGACTTCATCATGCCCCTTATGAACCTCATCTTCCTTCAAGATCACCTCGGTCCAAAAACTCATGTCTAGTAGGCATTCCTTTTCCCTGGGGCCTTTCCTTTGATCTGATTAGAGAGAGTGGAGAGCAAAGAGTACCTCCCAGAACCTCCATTTAAGGAGGGTGCCTAGGCCAGCCATGTCTTCATCTCCCTCCTGGCTACACTCCTCTGGACTTCACCCCCTTGCTGAGTACCCTTCTCCTCCTTTTCAGCTTTTTATGTGTTCTCTCTCCCATTAGACTATGAGCTCTCTGAGGGCAGTGGCAGTCTTTTGCCTTTCTTTATATCTCCAGCAGTTAGCACAATGCCTTGTACATAGCCAGTTCTTAATAAACGTTTATTAACTGACTGGCACAGAATCAAGTCCTGAACTTTGGTTTAAAAATTCAGTTAGATAAATCAAGTATAGAGTAAATGTGTCTTGACACATGTGTAAAAGACCTTTTAGTTAACCACATGGTCATCAGGAGTCAAGGTTAGGATGTGCCTGCTAAAGGAGTTAATATAGTCTCAGCTCAAATACTCCAACTGGTCTTCACTGTTATTGATGGGAATATTTCTTTCAATGAGGCAGATCATGGCCCATCCATATCTGTCCATCTTGTTTTCTTCTTGGAAGTCCTTCTATGATTCCTGCCCCTCTCTCCCCCCCCCCCCCCCCCCAAGTAGTACACCCAATGACCTAGTGCCTTCTTTGTTTTCTCTGGACATTGATAGTATATAAGTGGAACACTTCAATTGCCAACCTGTCTTTCCTTAACATGTCATGTGAGTACCGTATTCTTTTTCTTTCATGTATTTCCTTCATAACCTTTACTTTATCAGTGCTGACACATAATAGGTACTTAATAAATGCTTATTGATTGACTCTTGTTCCTCTGTATTTGTTAAGTCATATCTGAAATTTTGCACTCTCCTGATCTTTGGTGGATATATGCTGATAGACAAAGGCTAACTGTGACATATATGTCTCTTTGGTTCCACTGACTATTCATGTCTATTATATTGACATCACTTCCTCCAAATGCTCTTAAAGTGAGTGGGTGTTCCTCAAATTGTATGTCAGTTTTTGGTGTGGAAAGGAGAAGGGGTGAAAGAAGCTTGTTCTATCAAGCCCAAGAAGAGACTATTAAATTAGATGCATGCTGCATGTCCAGGGGAGTGAAGAACATTTTTGTTCCCAGGATGTCTTTCCCCATTTTGTGTGTATCCTCCAACCTTATCAAGGTCAATAAGGCAATCCATCAAGAACACTTATTGAATCTCCCTTGGAGTGGAACATGGAGCCAGCCCCTTAGAGAAAGACAAAGAGAACAAAAGCTCATAAGCCATCAAAGAGATGAAAATGACCTAAGCAAATCTACAAAGGCCTACATTAAGCAAATGCAAATGAATTTTGCTGTGTGGCACAAACTATGGAATTGTGGGTATTTCTTTGGACTAATTACCACCCTAAGTTGAAGATATGTGTTGGTGGGTATAAAAGAAAAAACACTTCTAAAAGGATCATCTGTGGACGTAATGATTTCTGATTTTTTCCTGAATTCAAGGGGTCTAATTTTTTTGTTGCTGAATCTTTCAATGTAGAGTGAGTACAATTGAGTTGACTCTCAAGGACAGCCTTGCTTATTTGTTTCTCATGCTGGCCACTGGGAGGCAGTGAGTTTACATGGTCAAGTAGGTTAATTCAACCAAATATTTATATCTACAGCATAGCTTATTAAGATATGTCTGTGACATGTTTATAACTCCCTTCTAGATTCTTCTGGTCTATAAGAACATACCTCCCTTACGGGTAAACCAGTTGTAAAAATAGAATCTTGAATACCCTTTTGGAAAGGGGGCCAGAGATGGTGGCTAAATATTTTAGTAATTTTTTAGTTTGGGGCAATGTTCTACTAAAATACCTTATACAAGAAAAGGTAATAGCCTTGTTTTTCTTTTCTTTTTTTGTTAAACACCCACACCATTCCTTAATCATACAACATTGAAGATGATAGGTATATATACCTACTAAGCCCATAACGTAAGAGGACCCTTTTCTCTATCATCAATTTATTTGTTTTGTATTGAACAAAGGGCAAGGGGGAGCTTTTGTGAAACTTTAGCTTGGGGAGGGGAGCTCACAATTTAAATTTAATCCACTGTGAAAGGACCAATCTCATTCAGTGATTCAGTTATCTGATTGGATGCACCAGTTGGCAGAAATCCCATTTTGGTTCAGACATAGAATGGCGACATAGCCTCATTACGGTAATTGTATTTACAGGCCTGCCTGGCTTCCTTGGGCAGTGAACACAGTGCTTATTCAGCTGCCTTGGCCATGGTGGGTTTTCTGCATGGCATATTTTTGTTTCCGAACCATTCTGGCCTCGTTTCGCTTTCATAATTCGGATGAAAGCCACAGAAGTTTCCAAGGAACCAGCACGGGCCACTTGTGAGGCCCTTCACCCTGCAGTGTTAGTGGATGACTGGAACATTTGTTCTAGTCTGGAGAGCCTCCTGACTCTAGGAAGCTTTCTTGTTTCAACAGGAAGAGAATATTGTCACTAAATATGGTATTAACTCTTTCATGTCGTGTCACTGATGGAGGGCCAATTAATTCTCAGATCACTTCCTTCTCCTCTTGATAATGAGGGGGATGTGGTGCCTCCTTTTTTTTTTTCCACTATGGAAGCCATGAGTTGATACATCTGAAGACAACAAGAGAACCTGGCAATGGGATGCATCCGCAAACAAGTGAACAGCCATGCTCAAAAAAGAAGCTGTTACTGTCTTTGTTTGACTTAATCATATAAGTGATAATTCAATAAAATTCAGTCCAACAAGCATTTACAGAACCTTATACTAGGTCTTATACTAGGTACTGGGGATACAAACCCAAAAACGAAATAGCTCTTACCCTCAAGGAAACCAGTATCCTACTACATAATAAATGGAGACTGCTAATGTTCATCCAACGCTTGTGCTACACCAGTGGTTGTCAAAGTTTTCAAGGATGAAGACCCTTTCATTAGGTATAAAAATAACAAGTGGGACCCCCCCTCCCCCGTAATAAGCATCCATTGAAATAATAGGTATTTATGTGTATCCACCCTCTGTCTTCCTGCTCCTCCTTCTTTTTAAAGGGACATCTTGTCTGACTTTTCAGTAAGTTAGTCACAGACTTTATTAGGCACCTACTATGTGCAAGGTACATTATTAGGCACTCTGCTAAGTGCTAGAGATAAAAATCTAAAAAAGAAAGTTTCTTCTTGCCCTCAAGGGCAATCTAAGGGGGGAAGATGATACACCAAAGGAAACTGAAAACCTGGCTGGGGAGTTGGTAGCAGGAGAAATGCAAAGGAGTGTAGCTGGTTAAGAAATTATGACATGGGTCCCCTGGGTCTCCTCCCTAAATGGGGGTCTGGGTAAGAACTCTTCGCTCTACCCTCCGAGAAGAGGGGAAGAGGGTACTGATGAGGTGTGATTATCAAGGAAGAGTGGTGAATACCATGGCTGGTGTGATCTTGCAGAATGAGGAGTACGTGAACATAGTAGGTGCTTAAAATCATTAGCAATCAATAATCTAAAAATTATTGTTAATCAGCAATTTAATTTATTATCTTATCCTGGGGGTAGATGGGTTTCATAGAGTCCATAAACTTGATAGGAAAAAAATACATTTTTTTCAATATATTTTTTGGTTGTAGTCCTATGTAATTTACTCATTTAAAAACATTATTTTGAGAAAGGATCCGTAGGCTTCACCAAATTTCCCAAGGGATCCATGATACAAAAAATTTAAAAAGCAAATCTATTCTTTAATGCCATTGAGGTAGGTAAATGTTCCTTTCTCATACTTCCCTTTTCCCTCCATAAGTGTTCACCTTTCAATTGGAAGAAAACATGAGAATATGACTTGTGACCCCTAAGTACTTCATTTTCTTAGCTAAGCTTTCAAAGTCACTAGAATATTTTCCAGGTTTCTCTTGATTTTATTATCTTTTTCATTTTTTTTAACATTTTAATTTAAAGTTCTGAGTTCCAAATTCTATCCCTCTCTCCCTCTCCTTTCCCTGAAAGGGTAAGCTATCAGACATAGGTTATATATGTGGAATTATGGAAAACATTTCCATGTTAGTCATTTTATGCAAGAAGATTTCAATAAAAGAAAAAAAAAGAAAGTGAAAAATAGCATGCTTCAGTCTGTATTCAATCAATATCAGTTCTTTCTCTGAAGGTGATTGTATGCTTCATCATTATTCCTTTGGGATTGTCTTAGATCACTATATTGCTGAGAATAGCTAAGTCATTCACAGTTCTTCATCAAACAATATTGCTTTTACTGTGTACAATGTTCTCCTGGTTCTGTTCGATTCACTATGCATCAATTCTTATAAGTCTTTCCAGGTTTTTCTGAAATCATCCTGCTTGTCATATTTTATAGCACAGTAATATTCCATTATAATCATATACCAAAGCTTGTTTAGCAGTTCCCCAATTGATGGGCATCCCTTTGATTTCCAGTTCTTAGCCACCACAAAAAGATTCTGCTCTTATTTTTCATCCTCACATCCATGAATAGAAGTGGTATGTTTGAGTGTTGGTGGGTTACCAGACACATCTTGGGTTTGTCTTTTCAGAAAACAAAGTACATAATGAGTAACCTTAGCAAATCGATAAATGAATGTGTTGCTATAGCTCCTCAGGGAGTCACCGAGCACCATTTCTTCCAGGATCAGTACCAGGTTTTCTCACGTTGAATGGAAGTATGGTAGCACATGTAGATATACTTGCCTGTTCCCTGGAGTATGAGATACTGCTTTACTGTCTTTGAAAGAATCCTCCAATCTGGTACTTCTTTCCAGGGACTCTCAGTTTTTTTTTTCCCCTTCTCTTTCTCCTTTGTGTTTTGATTTCTTTTTTTTCCCCATCTAATATTCTCTTGACTCTAATTTCAATTCCCTCTGCCTCAGAATCTTTTTCTTTCTAGACTCTTTCATATCTATATTCTTTTACCTTCTTAGAATTTTTTGGTCCTTTTATTAATAAACTCATAGTTTATGATTATGATTATTATTATAAGCTAAAATATTATCTTCCCCCACAAACCTGTCCCTATTTTGAAGTTATATCTTTGAAGGTAAGTATGATACTACTATTCTTGTGGTCACCCAGGATCCCAACCTCAGAATTATCCTCTATTCAAGTCAGTGAACACTTAATTGAATCCCTACAATTACATGGTAATGTTCTAGGTGATGGGAATATAAAGACAAAAAACCATTTCCTATCTTCAAGAGTTTAAATGCTCAAATCTTCCCTTTCTCTTCCCCCTATATCCAGTTGCCAAATCTTTGTCATTGTTCTTCCACACAATGTCTCATATCTGTCCCCTTTTATTCACTAACACTGACCACTCTAGTGCAGAGTCTCATAGTCTTAATTGTTTCATTCGATCATCAGATCCATGTTACCTCTACGAATGGACTCCAGTGACTCCCTATCATCTCCAGGATCAAATACAAAATACTCTGTTTTGTGTTCAAAGTCCTTCAGAACCCAGCATCCTCCTAACTTTCCAATCTCCTTACACCTTACTCCCTCCCATATACTCTTCGATTCGGTGACACTGGCCTCTTTGCTGTTCCACGAACAAGACACTGCATCTATCAGCTCTAGGCATTTCCTTTGGCTGTCCCCTGTGCCTGGAAGGCTGTCCTTCCTCATCTCTGCCTGCACCTTCCTTGGCTTCCTTCAAGTCCTAAATAAAATCCTGTTTTCTATAGGAAACTTTTCTCAACTCCTCTTATTTCTATGCCTTCTCTCTGCAAATTATTTCCTAGTTATCCTGTTTACATAGCTTGTTTTCACATATTCGTTTGCTTATTGTCCCCACCGTTAGATTGTAAGCTTCTTGAGGACAGAGTGAGGTGTTTTTTTTTTTAATCTATTTTTATATTGCCATTGTGTAATACCGTGCCTGACACATAGTAGGGGCTCCAAACATTTATTCACTGCCTATTAAGGGCCTACTATATGTCAGACACTGTGATAGAAATGCAAACCCAAAGTCAACATTATCTCTGTCCTCAACAAATTTACATTCTACCTTTTGCCTGGATTATTAAAGCCAACTCCTAATGGGATTCACAGCTTCCAGTCTCTGCTCTCTAAAGATATATTAATACAGGGATTATCTCTGCAAATGTGGAATTGCATGCAGTTCTCCAATCAATCTTCAAGAATTGATTAAGTGCCTGGTACATAGTAGGCAGAGTGCTGGATGCTGGGGTACAAAGACAAAACAGTGAACCAATCCCTACTCATAGTGGACTCTACGGGGGGAGGCAACATGCACACAAACAGACATTTAGTGAATAAATACAAATTTGTATAGTCGTTAAATCCAAAGCAGTTTGGCAGGGAGCCCCAGAAGCTGAGGGATCAGGATGAACTGATTTTTTTTTCTTTCTTTCTTTCTTTTTTTTTTTTTTGGAGGCAATGGGGTTAAGTGACTTGCCCAAGGTCACACAGCTAGTAAGTGTCAAGTGTCTAAGGCTGGATTTGAACTCAGAACCTCCTGACTCCAGGGCCAGCGCTCTATCCACTGCACCATCTAGCTGCCCCGGGATGAACTGCTTTTTAAAGGAAGACAGGGGCTTAAAGTGTGAGAGCATTATGATCACGGTGTACAGCTAAGGCAAAGGCACACAGATGAGAGATGGAGGGTCATGAGTGAGGAGCAGAGAAGGCATTTTGGTTGCTTGATGATCTGATCAACTATCCGGTTATACGTAGATGGCTGTTTAAGCACAGGGGAATGATCTTCTGTTTATCCTGTCTATACCTTGTGTGCGCCCAATTGTTTGCTTGTTGTCTTCTCTCATTAGACATTGATCTCCTCCCCCTTTTCATTGTGTTCCAGTGTTTATCATCATACTCAACACATAGTAGGTGCTTACTAAATGTTACTTGACTTGTTTATCCAGATCATTCAGGCCCTTCAAATATATGGATATTTCAGGCCAGAGTATTACTGTAATGACCCCAGTTCACTTATCTTTGTGTCTATTGGGCCAACCAAATTTTAAAAAGATATGTCCAGTGCAAATGCAGTTGAAGATATAGATTATATTTAAAGTAGACTGCAATGAGAGTTCTTTCTTTGGGGGCATCATATCTTTAAAATATAGCTAAAATCTTTAAAACAAAATACGCATGCTTGACAGATGCTACCAAATATTCATGTCTCTTTCTCAATAGACCCACATGGCAGGAGTTTAGTGGGAGAATAAAAATCACAGCTGATTAAATGACCACTCTGCAAAGTTTCAAAATTAAGCACTTTGATGAATTTCACTTGGCTTCCCCCCTTCAACTAATAAAAAAACCATTAGGCTGAATCTTAAGCTAATCACTTCCCAATAGGCCTAAAAATCCATCTTGATTTTTTTTTTGAGGAAAAAAAATACAAACTCACCATTTCTAAGTATTTAAAATGCATTTAATTAGTTGATAAATTAAAAACATTCTAGAAAGCATTGTATCATGAATTGAAATTATTTACTTTTTCCTTTTCACCTCAAAGGCAATTTCCATGTAGAATTAATTATTCACTGATTCAGAAATCATGATTTCACTGGTGTTGGATCTATCCCTGCTAATCCAGCTCTCAGCCTCTCCTTCCTTTCCTAGATTAGAGAGTTTTTGTGAGTTCTGGAGACAAAGAAATCCGTTGCTTTGTGGCCAGTCTTTTGGTAATGGGCCTCTGAGAACTTAACCCAACTGGTCTCCCATGACAGACCTGACATCCATTGCTACATCTGTGCTCAAAGCCTTTCTAAGAAGGAAGGACTTACTGGAGCTTGTGTTCTTGGCTGGCTAAGCTGATGATGTTGCATGATCACCTCTAGGCCACGATACCACAGGGGAGGAGAACTTTCATGTGGGATGCTAGAGTCAACAACTAGAAAAGCAAGACGAAAATGGAGGTAACCAGTTAGTCAGAGGAGAATTACAGGTGGGTGGAGAAACCTATTAGGTTACAATATATAAATATAGAAATATATAGAAATAAACTTTTAGTTTACATCTTTCAACTCAACATCAGTGATGGGGTCAGTCCATCTTTTTTTTTTTTTGGAGGGAAAGGATGGAGTTCTAAGTTCTCTTGGGTTTGCCTGGCTTCACTATTTATATTTTTGCTGCCTGGTCTATATTTTCTCAGGTCTTGGCATTCTTGTCTGCTGTGTAATCTCACTGATCTGTAGCCTTTTCTTTCAGGTGGTTGTCTAGAAGTACAAATTTCTCATCCTGAAGGAAGTCTTCTGCAAACTTTAGAGTGTTACAAAACATTGTGCTATTATTATCAATCAATCAATAAGCATATAGTATGTGTTTACTCTGTGCTAGGCACATTGCTAGACCCTGATGACATGAAAAGTAAAGGGAAACTAGTGCCTGCTGTCAAGACTCTTACCTTTCATGGAGAGGAGCACGTACACAAAATCTCCTCCATGACAGCCCGGCTGGTGGTCAGCCAGCCTTTTAGTGACAAGGAGCTCGGTGCCTCCTGCAGCAGCCCATTTACCTTCTGTATCCATCATCAATCAACAGGTATTTATTGAGTATCCACTGTGGATCAAGAGCTGGGCTAGTCCTTGGAGACAGAAAGACAAAAATGAAACAGTCCTGGCCTCAAGAAACTTTCATTCTATTGGGAGGAAAGAACTTGGGCACATACAAGAATAGAAATAGAAATGAGAATAGACATATTTACTTTGTATGTACAACTTAGCCTGTATACATCAGGTCTATGAATACACACATGTTTGAATATATATTCATGTATGTACACATATGCATTCATATGTGCATGTATGTGTACACGTATATGCACACAAAATAAATTTTAGGGAGCTTACATTTTTAATTTCTGCAGTCTAGAGATCATTTTCCTTATAACAACCCTGAGAGTCAGATCCTACAAACATTGTCACCATCCTCATTTGACATATGTGGAAGTTAAGGCTCAGAAGGATAGTAAGTTTCCCAGGGTTGCTTAGGGTTGCAATGCCAAAGCCTCCCTGACACTCTGGGCTCTGTTCCTTCTCTGATGCAGGGCCACTTCTCCTTATTAGTTTCTTCCCTTTCCCAGGAGTTTCCCTTGGCAATTTGAATATTCAGGGTCTGTATTAACATGATGATTATCTCAGTAAACATGGAATAACATACAGACCTTAACCCAAAGCTTCACACGCAGTTAATTATTGGTGGCTTTTAGCTGGGACCTCCTGGGTGGCTATGGAAAACACACAGACCCTGTCTTAGGAGTAGCTATGTGTCTGATGTCCACAAACTAACAGGATACAGTTAGAGGGAAGGTGGTCCATAGGGGTCTGGAGTCAGCGGATCTGGGGTAGTTGTCTCCTTGGTCATCACTATGTGATTTTGAGTAAGTCTTTATTTTTAAAACGGGGATGATGTAATCCTTGTATGACCTGCCTTTCAGAGATATTGTGAAGAAAATGTGTTGTAAGCTTTAACACATTAAAAGAATTCAAAAATGTAAGCTATTATTCTTTGTTTTGTTTTTAATATTTCCTAATTCCTTTTCATTTGGAATATTCCATGATGTATCCCCATTTTAGAGATAAGGAAATCAAGGCCCAATAAGGAGATGGGATACCACCTGCTCTTATTCTGGGTACAATAATCAAATCAAACCTACTAGAAACAGTACAATAATCCATTTTCCAAAGACTTCCCTCATGAACTCTATACTTTATTCCTTTCCAGCTTTGTATGTGTAAGCCTATGATTCTCAGACCAAAACTCCCTTCCCTGGTCATCACTAACCTTGATGTATTAGCTTCACCTATTAGAATGAAAGCTCAATGAAGAGAAGGATGGTCTCAAATCCTTAGTACCTAGCATAGTGTTTGGTACAGAGTAGGTGCCAAATAAATGCTTGTTCATTCATTCATCTTCATTCAGCTAAGATAAACATTCTATCCCTTACTTTGCACTTCCAGAATTGTAACTATCTGTTTCTACATGGGGAAGGACTGATTGACCAGTTTCCATTAATTCACCCAGACGGTTCAAGCAAACAGCTGGCCAGTTTGGACACTTCACTGATTTGACTGTTCCCCTGGCTAAACAGATTTACAAAATCAGTCCAAACAGCTGAGCCTATCCATGGTGGTATAGACTTGGCCTGCAATTGACAAGACCTTGTTGCTTAGGTCAGTAAATAATTTTCTATATTTATGAACACACCATTGGATACCTCAGTCTGATAAATTTCCTGGAGTTAAATGTTAGTTTTCACCTTGCATGGTACCTATTGTTAGCTGATGTTATTAAGTATGTACTTATTTGTTTAAAGGGTCTACTGTTGGGAGGAATTAATGGAATAAAGCATTCTAGAAGATGTCTGCAATTTTCTTTCATTTATTTGACTGTTTAAAAAATAAAATAAAATAAAATAAAAAACCCAGAGTCCCAGACAACCATGCTATGAGAAGGAACAGTAGAGAAATCTCTCTGAAAGGCAGGAGAGTTATCTGGGATTTTTGAGTCAGTGATTCTTTATCCCCTAAGAAATAGTGATTTCCTGCCTTACGTTTTGGTACATTCATTCAGGTTCAATAGGGCATCAGGTGAGCATCTGGATTCACCCCCATCTCCAGTACAGACAACCTGAAAAACTCTCAGTTCCTTTTTTGCTGAGCTTCCTGTCAGCTTTTGAGTTAAGGGAGAGGATGGGGAGGCACTTCTCAGAATCAGTCTGAAAAATGCTTAAGTGTAAACATGTACTGTGGCAAAGTAGCAATGCCATAGAAACCCTGCTGAATGTTTTGAACAGACTGGCAGCTTCTAAAACTGGGGTCTTGCTTTGCCCTCTCATTCCTGAAGGAATTCATCCTAGCATTGTGAAAGCGAGCCACAGATAGTCAGAATCTTCCTCCTAGTGTTCTCCCTTACGTCTCTGTCATTATGGGAGCTAAATGAAGGGCTCATATGTCTTCAGTTGAGCATCTGTTAAGATGAGGAGCCTTGTGGCTCATTCAAGCAAGCTGGGTTCGAATTCTGCCTCTGACTAGATTCATAGCCACGTATGAATGATGCCACCTCCCTTCCTTTATTCAGGCATTCATTCACAGAACAAGCTTTTTAAATACTTAAGAGGCATCCTGGCATAGTGGATAGTGCATGCTGTCTTTGATCCATCCTGACTGTGTGACCCATGCAAGACCCTGGACCTCTCAGAGCTACAGGAAATTGTCAAAGACTAAATTTCAGAGCAAATATAGATCTCTGGTGGCAAAGGAAGTACCTCACTGAGAGCCCCCAATACTGATGAAATCAGCATAAATCAAAATGAAAACAAAAGTAAGGAAATGGACAAAGCCCTAAAAGGCAAAGCCCCAAAGGGATTTCATTCGTATTCCTCAGTAGGTGAAATACTGGGCGCCCCCCCCCCCGAGGGCATCGATGCAAGGTAAATGGTAAGGCATGGGACTCAGGATGTGATGGCCAGGCAGATGGGAAGGCTGACTGGTCTTCTGTTGATATTCTTAGGAAGGTGACTTTCTTGGGGAAACATAATCAAAGCAAACCTCAAAGGTCCATTTAAAACCCAACAAAGCACACAATTTTGTTATTAGTACTATCAGAGTTGGTTATTTTGTTTATTCCATAGGGTCAGTGAGTCTATTTGAGGTAGCGTCTACTGTTGTAAGCCAGTGAAGTATCTCACCATCATCTTTTCTTGGGGGGGATATGAAGCGTTTAGGGGTAATACCATTTCTTGACCTGTCCACAAAAGATGATGCATCCTTGATGAATTAAACTGTTGAATTACTGCCCATTTAACCACTTCTGTGGTGGAGATAATGGACTTTACTTTTATGCCTTCTACTTTCCACATATTTCCTTAAAATGCTACACCCCCAATACTGCCATAGTTGCCATATTTCTCCAGCATGAAAAAGCTACAGCAATAACTTTTCAAAGACTAATGCTTGTTCTGTTGACTAATTGGTATTGTTCTATTTTGGTAGGTTCATGTATTTGGGCTGGAAGTAAACCAAGAGATCGTCTTCTTGTCCAAACCTTTCATTTTGCAGATGAGGAGACTGAGGCCAAAGGTTACATAGAACCAGAGCTAGAATTCAAATCCCAGTCCTCTGATTCCAATTCCAATTTTCTTTTCACCATCCCACATTGCCTTTTTTTGTTTTTTTGGTTGAGGTGATGTTCTCTGCTTCCTAGTTAGATTTTAGAGGTCCTTTCCAAAGATATTACAGTTTGAGATCTGACCTTGGAGCCATGAAGACTTGGATTCAAGTCTTGTGCTTTGTATGTCCCCGGACAAGTCTATTAAGGCTGTCATGCTAAAGATAAGTTGCCAGTATACATCAGTGGAGAAAGTTTCCACATTAGGAGATCTGCCCACTGAAGAAATCATAGATTTGGATTGCCAAAAACAGACAAATAGAGCCCCAAACCTCTGCTATTGTTATTTTCTAAAGTATTCTTAGGTTAAATGACAAACAGTTCAACAAACATTCATTAAGAGACAATTTAAGCAAAGCCGGATGACCACTTGTTGGTGTGGTTTAACGAGGATTCCTTAATGGATGGGTTGGACCAGATGACTTGCTAAGGTCTCTTCTATCTCTCAGATTCTGTGATCCTTTGCCAACTACATGCAAGGCTATGCTGGGTGTTGGGTAGGAGTGGAGAGTATCGATAAAGCCTTCCTTTCGAGGAACTTAACAACGTAATTGGTGTCAAGAGTGGAGGTGGTGGGTAGGGAGGCAAGAATATAAAAGTCGATGGAACCAAGGGAGAGTCAGGTGAATGCAAAACAAAAGTCCTTATAAAGGGCTTTCAGAAATCTGAGATAGAGAGAATAATAATAACTGGCACACACATACATACATATACATATGTGTGTATAATGTATATAGATGGATATGTGTGTGTATATGTCATAGTCAGGTAGCATCTTACCTTTCTACTTGTGTTACTTATTTTTCCCTTTTATGTGTTGTTTTCCTCCTTTAGATTGTGAACTCCTTGAGGGGAGGAACTGTCTCTTTTTCTTATTTGTATCTGTAGCGCTTAGCACAGTGCCTGGCAAAGAGTGGCCGCTTACTAAATATTTATTGAATTGAATTGAATTATTGTACTTGTGTGCCGCTTTACTCTCCAATCATACAAATCTACTTATTGAACATTAACCATACTGCATACTTTCTCCCACTTTGTTGTCTTTGCTCTACCTTTCCCCTATACCTGGAGTGTCTTTTTCACCATTCTTACCAATCCTTTACAGCCCAACTCCTCTTTGGGACCTTCACTAATGTTCTTCTCTATGCCCCCAAATTAGTAATGACCTTCTTCCTCAGACTTAACATATTGCTTAGTACTTCTACTTTGTATTAATGACTATTTATTTTTTGTGTAACAGACTGTGAGCTCCGTGTCTTATCTTAACTTGATATTTTCCTCAATATCTGTAGCACAGTAGTCTGCATGCATACATGCACACACAAACACAAACAGACACACACACACCTCTCTGTGACAATGGATGTCTATTAGTTTTGAATTTGTATAGAATACCCATTTCATTTGGGTTTTAAAGAAGGTGCTAGGTGTTACAGTGGAGGGAGCTCTGAACTTGGAGCCAGGAAGACCTGAGTTTGAATCCTGCCTCAGATGCTTAATACTTGTGTGACCCTGGGCAAGTCATTTAATCTCTGTTTTACTGTTTCTTCAATTGTAAAATGGGGATAATAATAGCACCTACCTCCCGGGGATGCTGTGAGGATCAAATAAGAAAATGCATGAAAAGCACTTCACAAGCCTTAAACAACCATACAAAGATTAGGTAGTGGTAGTAGTAGTAGTAGTAGTAGTAGTAGTAGTAGTAGTAGTAATAGTAGTAGTAGTAGTAGTAGTGGTGGTGGTGGTGGTGGTGGTGGTAGTGGTAGTGGTAGTAGTAGTGGTAGGAGTAGTAGTAGTGGTAATAGTAGTAGTACTAGTATCTAGACACTTCAAATAATAGGTAACACACTGCTTTTGAAAGGGGCCTGCAATAAATCAGTACTATAAATTTATTTATTGCCTTAATCTTATTCCCTATATGCAATCTCTTTAAGTATTTTTCTCCAGATATTAACTGGATTCTCTTTGTCAGCTTTTCTCTGGTTCATATGGGGTTATTTTCTCTTAACTTTAGCAAGCCTAGATAGTAATAGTTTTCTCTTTATACAAGAGCCTTAATAATGCCTTCCAGAATTACTGTTTTTTAAATATATTTTGATTTATCAACAATCATTTCCATATGCTTTTGAGTTTAAAATTTTTCTTTCCCTTCCTCCCCACCACCCTCCCCAAGATGGTGCACAATCTGATATAGGCTATACATTTACATTCATATTAAACATATTTTCACATTAGTAATGTTGTAAGTAAGAATTAGAACCAATAGCAGGAACCACCAGAAAGAGGAAACAAAACTCAACAGAAGAAAAAAAAATAGCAAATAGTATCCTTTGATCTGCATTCAAATTCCATAGTTCTTTCTTTGGATGTGGATAGCATTTTCCATTATGAGGCCTTTGGAGATGTCTTAGATCTTCGTCTTGCTGGGAAAGGTGAAGTTTATCAATATTAGTCATCGCACAACGTGGCTGTTATTGTGTACAATATTTTCTTGGTTCTGCTCACTTCACTCAACATCAGACCATACAAGTCTTTCCAAGTTTTTCTGAAGTCAGCCTTTTCATCATTTCTTATGGCACAATAGTATTCCATCACATTCATATACCACAACTTGTTCATCCATTCCCCAATTGATGGGCATCTTCTCAATTTCCAATTCTTTGCCACCACAAAAAGAGTTACTATAAATAGTTTTGTACATGTGAGTCCTTTTCCCATTTGTTTGATCTCTTTGGGATATAGACCTAGAAGTGCTATTGTTGGGTCAAAGGGTATGCACATGTTTATAGCCCTTTGGGCATAGTTCCAAATTGCTCTCTAAAATGTTTGGATCATTTCACAACTCCACCAACAATGCATTAGTGTTCCAACTTTCCCACGTCTTCTCCAATACCCATCATTTTCTTGTTTTGTCATGTTGGCCAATCTGATAGGTGTGACGTGGTACCTCAGAGTTGTTTGGATTTGCATTTCTCTAATCAATAGTGATTTAGAGCATTTTTTCATATGACTATAGATGGCTTTAATTTCTTCATCTGAGAACTACCTGTTCATATAGTTTGACCATTTATCAATTGGGCAATGACTTGTATTCTTATAAATTTGACTTAATTCTCTATATATTTTAGAAATGAGACCCTTATCAGAGAGACTGGTCGTAAAAATTCTTTCCCAATTTTCTACGTTCCTTCTAATCTTAGTTGCATTGGCTTTGTTTGTGCAAAAACTTTTCAATTTAATGTAATTAAAGTTATCCATTTTGCTTTTCATAATGTTCTCTATCTTCTGTTTGGTCATGAATTCTTCTGTTCTCCATAAATCTGATAGGTAAACTATTCCTTGCTCTCCCAAATTGCTTACAGTATCAGCCTTTATATCTAAATCATGAACCCATTTTGACTTTATTTTGGTCTATGGTGTGAGATTTTGACCTATGCCTAGTTTCTGCCATACTCTTTTCCAGTTTTCCCAGCGGTTTTTGTCAAAGAGTGGGTTCTTATCCGAATTACTGTTTTTTAAAGTATTTAGCCAAACTAAATGGCGTATAGTCAATGAGGTATTTATATTATTCCACTTACACAAAGAAAAATTACAAAAACCTTAGCAATGAATGCATCTGACTCTCCCCTTCAGATCTTAAGAGGGTTTAATCCATGATGTAAGTCTGTAACTGAAGGAAGCAAACGATCAACTGAGCCTTCTCAGCCTCTCATGGGAACAGTAGCTGGTGACGATGCAGCTTGGCTTTGAAAACAATGGGGGTTACAGTTGGTAAAGATAATGCGATGGGGGGCACACTTTCACCCAGAACAGAGCCAAGGAGGATGACTGTGACCCTGACCTGCCCTCCTCCCCGCATCTTCCCCCTTCCAGGACATTTGAAAATTGTCTATCCATCCCTGCCCTACTTAAAGTATTAGAAACACGCTTGACCCTAAGAATTTAGCATCAAGAAAAGTTTATCACAGAGAAAGTCCAGAGGATTTAGACATTTCTGTCCAGAAGAGGGCTCCACAAAAGCTAGAGCACTTTGATGCAGTTTGTTTAGGCGTGAAACTTCCCAGGCCTGGGTTGGTCTGTTCCTTCCTGGTTATGTTAGTCCTGGAAAGCCCCTGGAATGCCCCCCCCCCCCCGGACAATTGTGCTATCTCCCCTCCTCTCCCCCAGGAGAAGTTACTATGCCTGAGGTCCGCTAAGCATGCTCAGTAGTGATTTGACTTTGTCCCCTGATTGAACCTGACCAATTTGAGCTAGTTTGGTCCTTGTCTTGATTTTGGGGTCTTCTTGGAACCATCCGCTTACTTCTTGTTGGCTAGGCCCAAGGCCACCTGCAGCGTGACTGCTTCGTTGTGCTGTTCTGATAACCCTCTGCACCGTTCTGCCTCTGTGGAAACATTACCCTCGTCTGACTCTCCCAAGAGCTAGGCCTGCTGGGCTGAAGTTCAGAAAGGAGCACTTTCTTCACCCCCAGTGTGAATCTTCAGAGTGCATGTCTTTAAAAATTTGTGTTAGCCAGATTGTTGCCCTCTCTGTAGTCAGGAAATTTGGGGTGAATTCGACTGAGTTCCATTTCACCAAGTTTCTATTATGTGACTAGTTTTACACTAGGTTTTTTAGGACAGTGCTTCCCAAGGGACGGATTCATTGTAAGGGATCCCCTAATTCAAACACACATTCAGCATGTTGATCTTTATTTAGCTCCAACACAATATACGGCATGACTCTGTAATTGTAAGGAGGGAGGTCCTGAAGATGTTCACCATATTTCCTTTCAGGAACTACTTACTCTAGAAGTCTATGTATGCCCTCCTCAGCTTAAACCGGGACAAGAATGACAAAAATCTTGGCAGAGGAAGGAAGGGTTATAGATATTCAAACAAAAACCTCTCTCCCTCTTCCATTGCTGTTTTTCAAATGCATGTTGGTGTTCTTATGATTATTAAAATGCAAAATACTTAAAGATGTTATTAACTCCATTAGCTGATTGAGGGCACCGACTCTCTTTGTATCCTCAGTACTATGTGCACAGTGCCCGGCACATGGGAGGCACTTAATATTTATTGACTTCATAGTAACTTTTTGTCATTATTTTTTAATCATTAATTTTTTAATCAATATATACCAATAGTAAGATTACTGCTATGTGAGGATGCATCGTGGTTTTTTTTTTTTAATTTTGAATAGTGATTTACATACTGGGAAAGGCTAGTTGGGATCACCTGCTGAAAGGGATACCAAAGAAAGCTAAGATCTGACCCCTCCAAGGAATTTAAGATTTAAGTTAGGGGAGGTGGTGTTGGTGGTAGAGATGAGAAACATAGACCCAAGAACAATATTGGACAATATGAGTTTGTGTCCAAATGTGTGGTGTTGACAAATGTTAAATAGTTCAGGAGAGAGAGACAAAAAGAGACAAAGAGACAGTGACAGAGGACAGAGATAGAGACGGAAGAACAGAGAGACAGAGACAGACTGAGGCAGACAGAGACTGACAGACAGACTCACAGAGAAAAAATATGGGCTACTAATTGGAACTCTTTTCATTCCCCTGAGTAGTGAGAATTGCTGTTATCAAACCACCAGTATTATCTATGGGTTTGATATAAGAAACCCCTTTTAAGAAAGGGTACACATATGAAATTAGATTGAGATCAGATATGACCTTGACTCTAAGTCCTTTTACCTGATATATAAAGGGGATTTTTTTTTCTCTGCTCCCTTCCCATTATTTGCTCTGAGGAGAAGCATTGTACTTTATAGTTGCTTAACAAATGTTGGGACTGAATTGAATTGGATTTTTCCTGCCCCAAAGGGCATTTCCTTTAGATACTTAGGGGATCTTTGGAAGAGTTGACTTTGGCAGCCCTCACAACTGTGATGGTTGTAGTGTGCTAGAGATTTATCTGTCTCACTGTAGTAATCTCCATCTTCTTCATTCTGCCTACTACACTCACAAAAATGTATTTTTCGACTTCATCCTCCCACTCACAAGCTTTCCCAGATAAACCCCTAAACAAGTTGAGACAGAAATCTCTAGCCTCTTAATCCCTCCTCAAATGGAACAGATGAGCCACGGAAGCCAAGTGAGGTTTAGTTCTGTCTGTGAGTATCAGCCCCTAACCTCTGGGGTTTGTCTTCAACCCAAACCCATTCACATTGATGAGACGGGATTGAGCTTGCCAGAAAGAGATTCATAAAGAAACTAGAAATTTGAGGTTAGCTGACATGTTCTTTACAGAATAACAGTTGTGTGTATTAAACACATCTTTGACTATGTGCAGAATCTATAATCTGTCTGTCTGTCTATCTATCTATCTATCTATCTATCTATCTATCTATCTATCTATCT
>NW_020954577.1:41847613-41853852 GCF_900497805.2 Vombatus ursinus
TCTATCTATCTATCTATCTATCTATCTATCTATCTATCTATCTATCTATCTATCCATCTATCCACACACATAAACACAGACAGAATCACAGAATTGAAAAGGAATCTTAGCCACCATGTAGGAAATCCCTATATTCAAGGAATTGCTTTTACATCATACTTGACAAGTGATCCCCCAGCATCTGCTTCAAGACCTCCAAGGAGGAGGAACCCACTACCTCTTGAAGCTTATTACACTCTTGGAATGTATTGATAAGTTCTTTCTGGTATTGAATTTAAATTTGTCTCCTTGTAACCCACCCATTGCTTTGAGTACTGACCTCTGGCACCAAATGGAATAAGTCTTTAAACACTTGAGGAAACCAATCATGTAACCCCGAGTCTATTATTCTCTTCTCTTCTCTTCTGAATATAAACATATTCATCTCCTTCAGCTGATGTTCTTATGTCATAGACTGAAGACCCTTCACCATCCTGATTGTCCTCCTCTGAACACTTTCCAGCTTATCCAGTGCTCTGTATAGTGCTTGGTACGTAGTAGATACTTAATAATGCTAGTTGATTGCCTGACTTACTGATTTCTTTCTTAAACCATAGCACCAGGAACTGAAGAAAAGACTCCAAATGAGGTCTGATGAGAGCAGACTACAATGGGACTAACACTTCGCTATTCCTACAAACTATGCTCCTCTTAATTAATTCAGACTAAGATTGTATTGGCTTTTTGGCCTGCACTCACTCATTGACCTTGCAGTCCACTAAAACTCCCAGGCCTCTTTTAGAACAATTGCTTTCTCACCATGCCTCCCCCATTTTTCCATTTTGGGTTGATTTTTGTAGCCAATATAAGACTTTACATTTATCCCTATTCAATTTCATATTGTTACATTGATCCCAATGCTCTAACTTGCCAATGTTCTTTTGTATCCTTACTATCAACCACTGTGTTAGTCTTTCCTCCCAACTTTGTTAAAAGTTGTTATTTTGTTATTTATCACATCTGCAAATGTGATAAATATACCACTTATGATGTTATTCCAATCATTGATAAAATTATTAAACAATCCAGGGCCAAACACAGAACCTTAGGTTATTGGAGAGCTCCTGACATGTGGATATTGAATTCTTTGAATGTTGCTGTTCAGTCCTTTTAGTCATGTCCAACATTTCATGATCCCATCTGGGATTTTCTTGGCAGATACTGGAATGTTTGCCATTTCCTTCTCTAGCTCGTTTTACAGATGAGGAAACTGAGGCAAACAGAGTTAGGTGACTTGCCCAGGCTTACACAGCTAGTAAGTGTCTGAGGCCAGATTTGAACCCAGGAAGATGAGTTTTTCTGACTTCAGGCCTAGTACTCTATCCATTGCGCCACCTACTGCCCAATTCTTTGAATACAGTCATCCAACGATTTCTCAATCCACCCTGTTGTATTATTAATCAATCCCTATTGCCATCTTCTGTACAAGAATAGAATGAAATACTTCAACAAAAACTTTGCCAAAATGTAAATAAACTCTATCAATAGCTTTCTCTTCATCAAGTGGTTTAGAAATCCTATTTAAGAAGTAATGAAGTTAATTTGGCATGACCCATTCTTGATGAGGCCACATTGCTCTGTTGCAAACAAACACCTTCCTTATTATGTTTTTGCCAATTGTTTCTTTAATGATCCATCCTAGAATTTTTACAGAAATTGAAGTCAAGCACACTAGCCTTTAGTCTGCAGACTCTCTTCTTTCCTCTATTGAAAATCAGGGACAGAATTTTCCCTTCTCCAATCTTGTAATGTGTCTCCTTTTACCCGTGATATTTCAGGGATCACTGACTGCAGCCCACCTTCACACCTGCCCGTTCCTTCAGCACCCAAGCATGTAGGTCACCTGGGCCACGCAACTTAAATCCTTCAAGGGAGGCTAGAGGCTCTCTTACTGTTTTTACTTATCTTGGGCATCAACTCCCTCGTAGTCATTTTTATTCTCTCTTTTCCAGCATGAAGCTCATTCTCTTTTTCTGTAGAAATAGAAATAAAACAAAATTGAGGAGCTTTGCCTTCTCTCTTTGTTGTTGGTTATTATTGTTCCATCCACCCTGTGCAAAGGTTCTAACACTTCTCTGTTCCTCTTTTTCTTCTGGGTATAGCCAAACAACAACAACAACCATGGCTTTTTATTGTTCTTTGCTGCCTTCACCAACTTTGGCTCATTCTGAGTTTTTGCATTCCTCACACTATTTAAAGGCAGTTAGGTTTCATAGTGGAGTTCAAATCCAGTCTCTGATACTTAAGCTGTGTGACCCTGGACAAGTCTGCTTGCTTTAGTTTCCTCATCTGTAAAAGGAGCTGAAGAAGGAAATGGCAAACTACTCCAGTGTCTTTGCCAAGAAAACCCTCAAAATGAATCACAAAGAGTCAGACACAACTGAAATGACCAAACAACAAAAAACACTGTTTAAACATTTTTTAATATTTTCAATTTCATGGATGTAGTTTATTTTTATATTACAAATACTTATAGATTATTCTCATTTTATGAGAGGTTAAATTTAATAAAATGAAATAGGGAAAATTAATAAAGTAACCTCATCTGAAAGGACAGGCAACATTTCACATCTGTATCATCCCTCCCCCAACTCTCTACTTTAAAAATAAACAAATTTATTTTCTGTCCCTCTAATTTTCTACCTCATTGAAAAAAACAAAAATCAAAATTTTTATAACATACACATATTCAAATAAAAAAATTATCCCAGTGGCTGCACATACAAATTTATATATGTTTCATTCCATGCCCAAAAGCCATCCCCTCTCTGTAAAGGAGAACATGCTTCACCTTTGGTCCTCTGGAATCATGAGCTGTCATTGTGTAGATTATAGGTCCTGCAGCTTTCAAAGTTGTTTTTTATAGTGTTGTTGTTATTTTATGAATAGTTCTCCCGGTTCTGCTTTCTTCACTCTGCATCAGTTCATAGAAGTCTTTCCATGGCATCGTCTATTTTCTTGTCTTTTTATAGCACAATAATATTCCATCATATTCATATGCCACAGATTATTTGACCATTCCTCCATTGATGGTCATCCCTTTTATTTCCAGGTCTTTTGCCACCACAAAAAGAGCTGCTACAAATATTTTTGTACATAAAGGACCCTTTTCTCTTTCTTTGATCTCTTTTGGGTATAGGCCTAGCGGTAGTACAGCTGAGTCAAAGAGCATGCAACGATGTACTCTTTGTAGACCTATGAATGGGTACAACCATTCAGAAAGCAGTTTTGAATCATCCACAAAATGTTACCTCACACTACTTTTACAAGACCATAGCACCCTCTTATGTTCATTTTCTGTTACCTAGCCTTGCTTCTCTCCCCAGTACTTTTCCTTTTAAAACTCTGTCTTGGTGAACGAGTTACCTGTGGATCTATATCAGTCTCTTCAGACATAAAGTTTTTCTTCATCATTAAAATTTCCCTCAGTGTCTTCAGAATTTTATTTTTGAGCATCTTCCATCCCTCCTGGGCTGACTTCCTCATATATACATATGTGTGTACATATGTATATGTACATGTACATACATGTGCCTATGCACACATCTACAGCTATACCTATACATTTATGTGTACATAAATATATGCATTCACACAGAAATATTTATTTTATGGTATGTACTTATAATATGCATGTATTGTAGCTTGTATGTATTATGTCTATATATATGTATTACATATAAATGCATAATATACATGTGTTTATCTATATCTATCTATCCATATATCTCCAACCTTCATTAAGTGTTTATCTTGTGTAAGATACTAGACATGAAACCATCCCTGACCTCCAAAAGTTTCCACTGTGTGGGGAGTGGGAGGGGAGGATACCACATGAATACAGAAAGTAAAGACAAGGTGAATTTAGAAGGAGGGAGCGTTGCTGCATCGGAAAGAAGTGGCCTCTGAGCTGATCCTGGGAGGGAGAGGCAGACATGAGGAGGGCGCCATTCCAGGTGAGGGAGGTGGGTTGGGAACATTTATAGAAGGAGATGGAATATTCATTTCTAGTTCAATTTGGCTAAAACACAGAATAGGTGAAAGGGGCGAACATGAGATAAGGGGGTATGGTGCAGGGAGCCTGAAACATCGAGCTGATGTGTTCATATTTCATCACAGAAGAAGTAGGAGCCAAAGAATGCTGGGGAGCTGGGGAGTAATATGGTCCCACCTTGAAAAATTCTTTTGGCAGCTGTGTGGGGGCCAGATTCAAGAGGCAAGGCACTGGAAACTAGAAGAACATTTAAGAAATTATTACAATAGTCCAGGTGAGAGATTCCTCCCCGGCCCCGCCCCGTAGATTGAGGTAAGTAGCTTGACAGAAGTGTATGGAGTACTTTCCTTGCTGATTTGATCCAGTTTCTGATGTGTAACTTGCTTAGCGGATTTTGCTGAGTATATTAAGAAAAAAAAACAGCAAAAGAAATAAGCCATCCATTCTTTCTTTTTTTTTCATTTAAGAAGAGTGAAGATATTCAATGCTTAGGTGTTTTCACATCCCTCTGGCAGCTGAGGGGAGTAGTATTAGGAGGGGAAAAAAGGAGTATGGATAAAGTGCAATTGGTTGTTGGGGATGCATCGTGAACCTAGTGGTTATGTAGACTGTGAGCCCTTTAAACCTCAGGTGGGACTGTAATATTTCTTTATGTTGAACCTCCCAGCATACTCCCAAATGGCTCCCAAAATGGCAGCCATTTCCCCATTAGGCACTAAGTAGATACATTGAAAGCTCAGTCAATCTTGTTAGCCATTTCAGAGTGTCAGTTCTTTAATGGAAGGGACTATAACGTTTTTGTCCTTATGTCTGCAAAGACTAGCACACAGTAGGTACTTAATCAATTCTTATCGGGAAATTTGTGACAGTGAAGTAGAAATGCTGGGAGATTCTTCCAAACCGCAAAGGCTTTCAGAGGAATCCAGTTGAAGGTCTCTACTTATTATTTTAATGTTTTACTCTGAGTTATAGCCTAATGGTTATAGTCTGTTCATCACAAGGATAGCCAGAGGGGAATGAATTCTTTGTCAATGACAACTTACTCATTTTTTTCAATTGTGTGTGACTGTGACCCCATTTGAGGTTTTCTTGGCAAAGATAGTAGAGTGGTTTGCTTTCTCCAGTTCATTTTACAGATAAGGAAACTGAGGCACACAGAGTTAAGTGATTTACCCAGGGTCACACAGCTAGTAAGTGTCTGAGGCCAGATTTGAACTCAAGAAGATGAGTCTTCCTCACTCCAGGCCCAGTGCTCTATCCACCGTGCCACCTAGCTGCCTTTAATGACAACTATTGGAAATTATCCATTAAGACATGGAGGATTTCTGATCAGCCCTTGTGGAGAGGGTGTTCACCCTGATGAAATCATATTACCTTGAAGTATTACAGACTGAGAAGTATTTCATAGGGAATAGAGTATTGGCCTTGGATCCAGGAAGACCTGAGTTCATCTTGCCTCCTTCAAATGGTTTAACAGATACTTGTCCTGAGTGTCAGTCCCATAGCTGGGTAATATCATGGAGTTAATGGGGTTTTTTACTTGTTCATCATAACAGGGTATTTTTAACAATATAAAGCCTTGACTTGTCCTTTGGAATAAACCAAGGGTGTTGTGACTCTGGGCAAGCCACTAAACCTCTTGGTTCTCTAGGCCAAGGGTTCTGATCTTTTGTTATGTCATAGACCTCTCTGGAATAATGGTGAAGCCTATGGACCCTCAGAATGTAAATGCATAAAATAAAATACATAAGATAAAAAAGAAACCAATTATACTGAAGAACAATTGTTAAAATAGTTTCAAAAACAAGTTCTTGGAACCCAGGTTAAGAACCCAATTTAGGCAATTCTCTAAGATTTTATGATGCAGAAAACATGCTGAGTTACATTGCTAGACAGAATTTCTCATGCACACGAAATCACAGGTCTAATCTCTACTCTTATTTTGTTAAAAAAATATTAGGATCGGGGCAGCTAGGTGGTGCAGCGGATAGAGCACTGGCCCTGGATTCAGGAGGACCTGAGTTCAAATCTGGCCTCAGACACATAACACTTACTAGCTGTGTGACTCTGGGCAAATCACTTAGCCCCATTGCTAAGCCAAAAACAAAAACAAAACAAAACAAAAAAGAAATATTAGGATCCAGAATTAAAAGACAGACAGATAGATAGATAGATAGATAGATAGATAGATAGATAGATAGATAGA
>NW_020954577.1:41853862-41884439 GCF_900497805.2 Vombatus ursinus
AGATAGATAGATAGATAGATAGATAGATAGATAGATAGATAGATAGATAGAGAGATGTATTTTGGGCAGCTAGGTGGTACAGTGGATAACATACCTGAAGTCAGGAAGACCTAAGTTCAAGTTTGGTCTTAGATACTTAGTGGCTGTGTGATGGCTGGGCAAGTCACTTAATCCTATTTGTCTCAGTTTCCCCATCCATAAAATGAGCTGGAGAAGGAAATGGCAAATCATTCCAGTACCTCTGCCAAGAAAACCCCAAATGGGGTCATGAAGAGTCTGACATCATTGAACACTGCTGAGCAACCAACATTTTGATGAGAAAAATCTCATTTTGAGCATTTAAAGAAAAATGTCTCAGGTTTCATGTACAGGAAGATTTTTGAGTGATTGCTGAACTGCAGAAGCTTAGTTACAGAACGCTCATAAGAGGGGTGCTGGGGCATTGCCTACCATGAAAGGCAGAGAAAAAACAATAACACGTCTGTCAGCTCAGGGCTGATCAAGTCTGTGCCCTGTATGATTAGATTGGGAAGAAAGGTATGTGCAACTCCACCATGACTGTAGCCAAAGTATCCCGTAGCTGAATGTCACTTCTTCCTCCCACCGAATGTCATCCTCACGGAACAAGGGGCTGGCATCCCTGAGTTCAGTGACAGCCCGTTCCCTGGTTGGCGCTTTCGGCATGAAATGGAACCAGTCACATCCTCAGTCAATTACGTCTGTGTTTAGGTGAACACAGTGAGCCTGGGACACCACCCAACTTAAGAGAGTTGCAACTTCAGAAGGAAATTTACTATCTTTCATTCAGTACCATAGAAAATTCTTTCAATCCCATGTTCTTTTAGAAAGGAAGGGAGGAAAAGAGAGTACGTTAAAGAAGGAAGAAGCTCTGAATATAAAATAAAATATTGTTAATAATGAGCTTCGGTGAGTTGGGTTTTTGTGTTTTTTTTTTTTAATTAATAAATTAAATTGAAAGGCAGCTTTTTCTGAAAGTTCTAAGCAGTAAAAATAAGCCCTGGAAATAGATTGCCTGGGGTAAGATTTAATTAAACATTGTACAGTAAATTAACATAATTTGATGAGGATCAGCTTTGGTTTCCAGAAAACGGCAACATGCCTGGGTTTTAATTTTATAATATCTTCTAAAATACCGGCATCAGATCTCCCAAATGCAGTTTTACAAAATAGAAACTAAACAAAATGTCAGCTAGTGGAGGGTGTTTTATTAGAGATGTAGCCTGCTTGTTTTGGGATTTTAGGATGGGCTTCATGACTCTACCTGAGTTTCTGAAGAATACTGATCTTTGTAAAGTAAAATCTACAGGAATGGGAGGCACATTCCCCAAATTTCAGCAGAAAAGTCCACAAGTCTTGTCTTAATTATACATCCTTTAGGCCATATCTTAACTAGAATTTCAAGTGGTGGCCTCTATTTCTTTCCTGATAATTGGAGGACCTAGTGCACTTTCTATAATAGCCACCAGGAGTGAAAGAACAGTGGAACACAATCACACACACACAGATATTCACACACATACACACTAAAAGTAGGGCATCAAGAATATACATGTAAACTTACTTTGGAGTTGGAGACTTCTTTTTTTTTTCTTTTTTTTTTTGCTGGGTTATCTACATATTCTGGTTTCTTTAGGATTCCTCATTGTGGGGGCAGTGAGGTGGCGCAGTAGATAGAGCTCTGGCCTTGGAGTCAGGAGGACCTGAATTCAAATCCAGCCTCAGACACTTGAAACTTACTAGCTGTGTGACCCTGGGCAAGTCACTTAACCCTGATTGCCTCACCCCCCCCCCAAAAAAAAGTATTACTCATTGTACTCTGTTTATTCTGGGCTTCAGATGGGGCAGGATAGCCATGAGCTGACTTTTGAAATGACGAGGATCTCAGGTAAAAGGAGATTCAACCTTTAAGGGATCCATCAGAGAGGCAGCGTTGCCTAATGGTAAGAGTACTGGACTCTGAAGTCAGAGGACCCGGCTTTGTGCCCCCGTTCTATGACTCAGCTCCCTGTGTGACCTTGAGGTCCCCTCTCTCTGGGCTATGGTTTCCTCATCTGTGAAATAAGAGGGTTGGGCTAGATGACCTCCAAGGTCACTTCCAGCTTCAAATCTATAAGCTATGAGCACCGGCTTTAGAATCAGAGGTCTTGGGTTCCAATCCTGGCTCTACCACATACTATCCCTGTGTGACCTTGGACAAATCATTTAACTTTTGTGGACCACAATTTCCTCATCTGTAAAACGAAGGCGGTCAGAGTCAATGACCTCTAAGTTCCCTTCCAGCCCTCAATCTATGGCATTCCTATAATTCTACAGGCTCCTCCCAATCCTTTCCCTAAATAAATAAAGATATTCAATCCAGCAAACATTTATTCAGTAGAACTGACTTTGTACAGGCAAATATGCAAGAGACTTGGACATTTTTTGTTTGTTTTGGGAACAAATCATGATTTCACTTGCGTAAGGAAATGCTTCTGGGCCCCATGACCCACTTTTGAGGGATTGTGTAGAGGGGATGCTCTGTCATCTTCAGAATAGACAAGACAGCCCCTGGGCTCCCTCCCTCCTCTGAGAATATAAACTGCTTGAGGGTAGAGACTTTGCCAGCTTTCATGTTTGCGTGGCCAGAATCTAGCATAATGCTGCATACGTAGTAGGCATTCAGTAAATGTCTGTTGGCATTTCTCACCTTACAACGGTGAGGAAACTGCAGCAGACAATGAAGATGGTCACTGCTTTGAAGCTTGCAATCCCTGTTACCTACTTGAAGTGACTTGCTCAGAATCTTACAGCTGTTGGATGGCAGAGACAGGACGGAAGCCCAAGTCTTTCTGATTCTTGAGATAAGCTCTCTGTTCACTATGCCACATTGCCTCTCGTGGGAACGTATACATTGCCACATGAACGCAAGGTAGAGACATTTTATAATTTAGGTATTTTATTTATACCCAGTAGTCCAATGGACTCTTGTGCTGAATGTAGGTCCTACACCTGAGTGAAGTCATGAGGTCCATTAGGCATCTTTACCTGGTCATCTTGGCACAATAACGTCTCTAGTTTTCCTTAGGAAAGAGCCAAGAGCATCTTTTCCTTCACAGGGGTCATCACTTTCTTTGTGTGGCAGATTCAGCAGGTCACATTTAGTCCCCAGCAGCAATCTGCTGGCCTTTTGCTTTTCCTTGAACAGCTGTGGTCAGCGAAAACGGGCCCCTGGAGTCCTAGCCCTTGAATGTAGCAGACAGTGAGCCAGGCAGCTGTAGTTTCAGACAGGAGGAAGAGGGGAAAAAGGAGGAAGTGAACAAAAATCTCTTACTGGATATGTTTTTCTTTTTCTATTTTAAATGCCAGGTCAGTTTTCTTGCTGCCGGAGGTGGTAAACTGAAACTGGCAGTTATCATTGACTTTGGGGCATCTTCATGCTTTCTTAACATGCGTCTATAAAAAAAAAATGAGAGGCCAACATGCAATCCTTGGAATCTGGCTTCCTACAGGTCAGGCTTTATTGAAGTGGAGAAAAGTGAGAAGGCCAGAGCACTTGTTCTCATGGTATCTTGAGCTACGTTTCCTCCTGTGGGACGCTTCCAAGTGTAGCCTTTTTTTATCCAAATATCTTCAAGTATCGTGTGTTGTATCCTTAGCTGTCTGCTGGTGCCTTTGGGGTCCGCAAGAGAGAGATATGACAAAGAAAGGAGGAAGGATAGGGAACTCTCTCTCTCTGAGGGTATGGATAGATTGTAATGGACAGAAATAATTCTGTGCCTTCTCCATCAGCCACTTTAGGTTCTCACAACAACCTCATGAGGTAGGTGCTATTATTATCCCAATGTGTGGATAAGGAAACTGAAAAGGAGGCAGGTTAACTCACTTGTCCACAATCACACAGCTGGAGAACATCCCAGCTGCTTTAGCTCTGAAATTCTGTAACCTTCCTGTGATAGAATATAAACTCCTGGAGGGCACACTCTCAGTCCTTTTAAATTGTTGCATTCTTGGAAGCTAGCTTTGTGTCCTGAACACAGTAGATATTAAATAAATGTCTGTTGGAATTTCTTATATTACAAAGTAAAGTATTTTACAAATTTCTACAAAGTTCTCAGTCTTTCACTGAATAAGTGTTTATTATCTACCACGCATAAGAGACTGGGAATTTTTTTTTTTGGGGGGGCACTTAGTCATCTGATTTTATCCATATGAAGAGACTTCCAGCACTGAAACTCCACCAATGTGGATCAGCCACTTTTCCATAGAGTTGTCTTAGAGCATTGTCATAGGCCAATTGCCTAATCAGAGACAGGTCAGACTTGAATCCCAGTATTCCTGATTCTAAGGCCATTTTGCTGTCCACTAATCCAGGCCACCTCTCCCCAGGATACATAGAAAGGCGGCCCTTGCCTTCAAGGAATCTACATTCTAATGGACAATATAGAGGTAAAAGTGAAAGATAATTCATGGAGGGAGAGAGTGAGATTAGGAAGACTTCTAGTAAGTGGGGGCAGCCAGGTGGCTCAGTGGATAAAATGCCAGGCTGAAGTCAAGAACACTCATCTTACTGAGTTCAAATCTGACCTTAGACATTTCTTAACTATGTGACCTTGGATAAGTCACTTAACCCTGTTTGCCTCAGTTTCCTCATATGTCAAATGAGCTGGAGAAGAAAATGGCAAACCACTCCAGGATCTTTGCCAAGAAAACCTTGAATGTGGTAACAAAGTGTCAGACACAACTGAACAATGACCAGTAAGTGGGGCTACTGAACCCAAATTCTTCTTCAAGTATCCACCTATGGATGACCTTGAACTTGGAGATGGGAGTAAGAGCCCAGGCTCCTATCTCCTTCCACAAGGGACTTTCCGTTGGATGCTAACCACAGCAGTGGACCAGGTTGGTCATTTCCATTGCTAGAAGAAAGGGAATCTTAGCAAGGGAGGCCTGCCCCCGGTAACATGCGACCTCCAGGAGAGTTTTGTGACTTTGCAAGGAGCACTTGGGCTGGGGACTCCCTCTGTAGGTTTTGCTTTGTAAAGAATATCTAAACAGGTGAATCCAGAGTGATTTATCTGCATGTATTCACAGCATGAAATCCTCCCAACACTCAAAAATAGCTATTACGCCCAGTAGGCGGCTATCTAGCATGGTAGGCGGCTTGTTTCTCAGTGTTTGAAATCTGTTATTTGGCATCCCTAGACTGTCTCTCTCTCTCTCTCTCTCTCTCTCTCTCTCTCTCTCTCTTGCTTGTTTGCAAGGAGGAAGAACAGAACCTAGTAAAATTTGAAATGTAAAATGAAGTTTTTAAGATATTTTTTTCTGTTTGCTTAATTTTTTCCAGTCCTCTTTGAGATGCCCTATGTGGGACCTGTTCATTGAGGGTCAAGCAGTTTAGTTATAGCCCAAGCACTGCACATGTATCTATTGTTCCTTCAACTTTATACATCTTTCCATTTTTTTGGTCTTAGTTTGTGGATGGGGAAATTGAGGTGAAGAGGACTAAGCGACTGGCCCAAAGTAACATGGCTAGCAAGTGATAGAACTAGGATTCCCTTCCAGGCTCCCTCTAAGGCATGCCATACCCCCAGTGTAGCCTCCGTCATGGCAGTCATTGACTGGGTTACTTAGGATTGAAGTAGAAAAATGATTCTGTGCCCTATTAGTTTCTATTTAAGTTAAAGAAAGCATACCAATTGGTGCTTGAAATTGTAATTAATGGGCTTTACTTAACAATCCAATTTAGCTTTGAATTCCTAGGCCTGAAGTTAATGAAATGTTTTGCATACTTTGCCAGCTCTCGATTATGCATTTGCAGATTATCTACTTTATGGTCTACCCATGGCAAATATTTTAATCCTAGGCTGGCTCCCCCTTGGCTACCAAGCTCTTCTGCCTTCAGGGAAAACCAAGTACTTTTAGTGTCTGCCTAAGTAAAATGCACCGTGAAGAGAGTGATTGACTGGGAGAGTAGAAAGTATGACAGGGTGGGTGAACAAGTGGCAATGAATTCCATAGTCAAAGAGGAATGGTACTTGGGTCATCCCCTCTTTTGGATTATCCAGGCCCTAGAGCCCCTCCAAGAATAACATTTCTGAAAAGTAGACGCATAGGCTTTACTGGCCCTTTACTGGATGTGGCACTTCTCACTATATTCTCAAGTTCTTTCATACCTGAAGAATAAAAAAGAAAAGAAAGAAGTGATGTAAATGGTGCCAACTAGGATCAATTAGGAAAGGAGATGGACCTGGCATATGCCTAAAAGAGGAAAGATTCGATAGATTTTCCCAGTGCTGCAATGGTCTCCATGGCATGATCCAACATAGGACCTGAGTTCAAATCCAGTCTTTGTTACCTATTACCAGTGCGGCCACAGACAAGACACTTACTTTCTTTGGGCCTCAGTTTCCTCATTCTTAAAACTAGGAACAATGGGGTGGATGGCTGCTGGGATCTTCTTCAGATTTAGATTTATGATCTAACACCTACCTCTGCTGCATGGGGGGAAACTCCACTAACAACTAAGATTTTCATAGAAATATGAGGTTTATAGAATGTTTTTACATACAATATCTCATTTGATTCTCATAGTTGCCTGTTTTGTAGGTGCTATTATTACCCCCATTTTCAGATGAGAAACCTGAGGATAGAAAGGCAGTATTTTACTTTGGAAAGAGCACAGGATTTAAGATCAGAAGACCTGGGTTCAAATCCTGCCTCTCTCACTACCCATGTAACATTGAACATCATTTAATTTTTCTAGGCCTCAGTTTCCTCACCTGTAAAATGAGGGAGTTCAACCAGATGGCCCCTGAGGTCTCTTGTAGCTCTAATAAATCTATGATCCTATGACTTGTCCAGGATCACACACCTCTTAAGTATCATAAAAAAGATTTGAAGCTTGTCCTTTTGGATTCCACACCCCATATTCTATCTACTTCCCTCTGTCAGAGGACATAGACAAGAATTATAAAGGTGAAAATTTGAAGATAGGCAGTTATCTGAAGAAAGCATCCATTCTGATAATAATTTATAATTATCATCATGTTAGAGTTTAGGGGAAGCTAAGTGGTATAGTTGGTAGAATGTCCACCTGGAATTAGGAAGATCCGAGTTCAAATCCTGCCTAGCTGTGTGACCCTGGGCAAATCACTTAAACCTGTTTGCCTCAGTTTCCTCATCTGTAAAATGAGCTGGAGAAGGAAATGGCAAACCACTCCAATATCTCTGCCAAGAAAATCCCAAATGGGGCCATGAAGAGTTGGACATGACAGCAATTTAAAGTTTATATAGCACTTTTCTTACATCATTTCATTAGACTCTTACAGAGAGACATTGTAAGGTACTTGAGGTATTATTTCAAAATACTTGAAGTTTTATTTTATTTATTTTTATTTTTTTTATTTTTCTTTTGAGGCAATTGGGATTAAGTGACTTGCCCATGGTCACACAGCTAGTAAGCATCAAGTGTTTGATCTGAGGTCGGATTTGAACTCAGGTCCTGACTTCAGGGCCAGTGCTCTATCCACTGCGCCACCTCGCTGCCCCCTTGAAGTTTTATTTTAAAGAAGAGTCAGAGGACCTGGCTTCAGATCCTGCCTCTGTATGATCTTGGGCAAATCACTTAACTTCCTTGGGCCTCTTGTGGAAAATGTGAGGATTGGACTTAATGACTAAATGTGTGCTAGGGTCTCATCCAGCTCTAGAACTACAATTCCTATGTTCTAGGTGAGGAAACTGAGTCCCAGAGAAGTTAAATAACATGCTAAGTATCACATAGCTAGCAAATGCCAAAAGCAGGATTTGAACCTGGATTTCTAAGTCCTATATTCAGCACTCTATACCACATGGCTTGAATGAGATCATAGACACACCAGAGCAACAAGCATCAGCAGCCCAAGCTCCACACAGGGAAGACTTCCCGCGTTTCATCGTTCGAGTTCCATGTCTCCTTTTGGTGAAGAATGTGAAGAACCCAATCTTAAGTTTCTCTTCGGAAGACTGAAAGCAGCAACAGTAGCAGAGATGCAGTTACTCTTGGTTTCAAAAGAGGGGGCTGGAAGACCTCTTCCCTTCCTTAATACTGAGACCTCCTAGGAGAAGGAGCCTCAGCGTAATAGGCATAAAGGAATCACGAGCCAATTCGATATACTTGGTCAGTGGTGGCCAGTTCAAAATATCGCATACCTTGCTTCCTCGGGCACCAATTAAAGGGGCAATTAAAGACCCACTATGGCTTTCTCCTAGCTTTACACCTGTGGGAGAGTAGAATGAATGTTCCGTTTTTTTTGTTCCATCATCTTAGGAGACGACTTTTTCTTTGCTGTCTGAGTGCATGACCTCATTACTGGAGGACCGCCAGGAACGTTGGGTCATCTGCACTCTGACTCATGCTGGCTGCTTCCTGGCCACCCGCTCCAGATTCTAATAGTTTCAATTTGAAAGAAGGTGTTAAAGAATTTTCTTTTAACCTCATCACAATATGTGAAGAAACTCTTAATTGATTTGACAGAACTATAGAACTTTGGTCCTTTGGATGAAAGGAAGATTAATACCACACAGGAAACATCTTGGGATTGGTTGAGAAAATCAAATCTCATGTTAAAAAAGCAAGACAGTTGGAAACCAGTCAGTTAAGCTGTGGACTAGTCCAGAGGTAAGGCTTCCAAGTTTGTGTCCCTGAGAGAGTATTCTGTGTGTGTGTGTGTGTGTGGGTGTGTGTGTGTGTGTGTGTGTGTGTGTGTGTGTGTGAGAGAGAGAGAGAGAGAGAGAGAGAGAGAGAGAGAGAGAGAGAGAATGGAAAATGGTGCTGTAGTTGTGGGAGAGGTTTTTTTTCTTTCTCCTTATCACTTTCCCACCTTCCATGTCAATGGAGAGAAACGGCTAGTAGAAGACAATGCATCAGCCATCAGGGAATGGAAAGGAGTACATCTGGGACGAACTGACAAAAGCAGACACAGAAAATCAGCCAGTCCTCCAAGGGAAGAAGCAGCTTGAAGGAGCATGACACCTTGTACCAAGGAAGAGTGGTATGGGCTTAGGAAGGGCTTCCAGTAATAAGAAGTTGTGAGTTTCCTCTTTGGTCACATGGGTTCTCTGCATATGTGCTTTGCAACCTTCATCAGGAAATTTGAGCCCACTGATCCAATGGTACAAGAAGGAAATGTGCCCTGGTATGGGGAGAATGTTTTGTGCCACCTCCTTTCTACTCTGCTATCTTAGCAAATAGCTTTTCTAAAAGGTAATTGAAGTCTAGATGCCTGTTGTTAATGGAAAGCACCCTGCTGGGGGCTTGTTATTGACAGTATTAGAAACCCAACCCCTTAGGGTTACCCCTAGTATTGTGAAACTAGGAATAAGCCGCCTTCTGTGGACTTGGCTTACAAATTTGAGTGTGATCTGGGGGAGTAGCTCTGCAGGGAGAGGGTACACTGCAACCTATAAAAGTGGAATTGAAATGCTTTGCTGGTGAGTTTGGTTTATCCCGAGCTGCTTTGTTGCTCTCATGTGTGTTAGTATACTTTCCCCTTGTTTTTATTACAAATACCTGTTGTTATCTTAATCATGACAGCAGAATGAAAGGCAATGTTTGCAGCAATTTATTTACATAGCTTTTTCCTCTCCTTCGTCTCTGTTGGCTCCGTAAATAAAAATGCTTTCATGTCTGTAAATATGAATCTAAACCCACTAGCATTTAAGAAAACCTGCATAAGTGTTAGCTTTATGATTTATTAAGGGAAAAGCAATAGGAATGAAGGGAGAAAAGCACACCTGAGTGCAGCCACAAGCAAAAGAAGTTCAATTGATACGTGTGCAAATAAATTATAGAGAATTATAGCCTCATTACCTGGAATTTATTTCAGACAATTGGATGGAGGCAAATATTCTACTGCATTTCGACTGTGATTTATTTTATAAGTAAAGCTGCATCTGCAGAGCACAGAACGAAATGGGGGAGCTAGGGACTATTCTGAGGGTGGTGCGATTGCTGGAGGCAGATGAACCCAATTATCCAGGTAATAAAGGGGATTGGTGAGGGGGGTCTGAATTATTCCACCTGGACTGATGTGCGCTGGCCTAGAGAGCTTTCAGGAAGTCGTCTTTGACAAAGCAGAATCACGAATTCTCAGATAGAAGGGACCACAGAGATCATTTAGTCCAATCAATAAGTTAATCAATTAACAAACTTTTATTCAGTACCTCTTGTGTACCACACACAGTGCCAGGCACTAGTCCAACCCCATACCTGCTTTAGATTTCCTTGGCAACGTTCTCAACAAAAGTGCAGCTACTCTTTGAAAGACTTCCAAGCAGAAGAATCAGCTCTCTCCAAAGGCAGCCTATTTCACTTTGAAAGAGCTGCAGTTATTTGGAAGTTTTCCTGATATGGAACCTAAATATACCTCTCCAACACTTCCTTCTATCGCTTCTCATTCTGTCTTCAGAGGCCAGGCAGATCAGATCTCATTGCTCTGACTCACAAGAACCTATCAGATATTTGAAGACAGCTTTCCCAGTGTCCCATTTTCTCCTAGCTTAACATGGACTGAAGATTTAGAGCTGTAAGGGATCATAGAAACCCTGATCTAGGGCTAGAAAGAAGATAGGAAGGAAACAAGAATGTTTTTAAGTACCAGGCACTGTACTAAGCACTATATATTCCATATGTTATCTAATTTGAAAATTATATGTGCCATATATAATTATAATATATAATTACATATATTGAAAATATGTATATATATATATACATATAATTTATGTATTATTTCACTTAATCCTTACAACAACTCAAGGTAGGTGTTATTATGATCCCCATTTTATAGTTAAGGAAACTGAGGCAGGCAAAGGTTAGGTGACTTGCCCAGCTAATAAGTGTCTGAGGGCAGATTTAATATTAATAATATATATAATATATATTATATGTATAAAGTATATATGTTTTATATATTGTACTACACACACATATATACATATGTGTATATATATATATACACACACATATGTAATACATACATACATTTGACAGTATATAACTGTCAAGTCAACAAGCATGCATTAAGTCCCTACTCTGTGCCAGGTACTGTGTGAGGCACTGGGGATACACAGAAAAAAAAAAACAAACAATCCTTGTTTTAAGGAGCTCATAGTCTCCTGGGGGGAGGCAACCTGTAACACCTATACGCAAAGAAGATCTAGCACTGATTGGCACTGATATCAATGGTCAAATGAGAGGATTGGGGATCATAAAGCCACAGAAACTGAGAGTTGGAAAAGAACCTTGGAGGTCACTTCACCCGACACCTTCATCAGTCAGATGGGAATTTGAGGCCCTTGGTTTGTCCACATAGGCCACATAGCTATCTATTGGCAGAAACAGGATTAAAAGTCAGATCTCAGCTTTCAGTCTAGTACTCTTTCCAATATACACATAAATATACATAGTCTGTAGATTGGATTCCAGTTCACATCTTAAGTAGAAGCCTTGGCCAAGGCACAGAAACATTGGTAACAGTCATGCTGTTGGTGCACAATGGGCCAACTTTCCATTAGAATGCAAGCTTTCCATTTTGTTTTTGTATCTGAAGCCTCTCCCCATACCTTTGGCACAGAATTTCAGAGTGGAGAGAGCACTGAATATGTAATCAGATGACCTGTGTTCAAGTCATTCCTCTAATACTAACACCCTGTATGACCTCCAGTTAGTCATTTGACTACCCTAGACCTCAGTTTCCTTATCTGCGCAACGGACGGGTCAGAGCAGATGACCTTTGAGGCCACTTCTAGTTGTAAATCTAGGATCCAAATATGTGCCTTCAGAAGAGCAGCTTCGTGGATGCTTGTTGGATTGGATGCAAGACCTCAGGAGAATTGAACCAAAAACCTATTCCTGTTCATTTATGCTTCACCCTGGAGACCTGGCCTGAGATCAACACAGGGAACCATCTTCCTTTCCCATGCTCTTTTCCTCTATCATCTGTTACAGCTTTTCAGAATTTCCCTTCATTTCCCTTTATTTCTTAATTGGTATCTCTGGAAGAAAAAATAGCCACTTGACAGCCACAGCCATAAAACATGATGGCCGACCTACGTTCTCAGAAATCTTATAGGTTCCATATGTCCTGGGTTTACGCTTCCCTATAGAAATGCCAAAAAAATTAGCCATATAATTTATAGCTAATGCTCCCCCCCCCCCCCCATTAAAAGTTTTCTTCTGCTTTTAAGTAAGGGCACACAAACATGAGCTGTGGCTGTAGGTTGTGGTAAGCAAGGCTTTTTTACTGACCGACAGTAAATTTAGCATAACTAGAATCACCCACAAAAGATGCCTAAATTCATGTTCAACTTGGCTGCATACAAATGCACTTATCATTTGAAAGCTTTCTTATTCACTGTGAGGAGAACCAAATGTCATTGGGGAAAGGAGAACCGCATATGCCACTGAAAGCATCGAGTGATGCCAACTGAAAAATCGAACTGTGTGAATGTACGCTCGCATGTGCACACACACACACACACACACACACACACACACCTCACCTCTCCTCAGGGCTATAAAATCAGGTGCACAATGGTGGGGGAGAGACAGCAATAGCCTTGAAGCCACTCACTCATCATTAAATACTTAGGAAGTGCTTACTCTGAGCTAGTCACTGTCCTGAGGATATTTGGAAATTAGAAAATTAATAATAATAACTGCTAACATATAATAAAGCACTTACTGTGTGCCAGCTAATGTGCTAAGTGCTTTGTGATTGTTATCTCATTCAATCCTTACTACAACCCTAGGTGCTTTTATTATCTCCATTTTATAAATTAGGAAACTGAGACAATCAGAGGTTAAATGACTTCCCCAAGGTCGCATAGCTAGTAAGTGTCTCAAGCTGGATTTGAACTCAGGTCTGCTTGATTCCAGGACCAGTGCTCTCTCAACTGAGCCACCTAGCTGCCTCTAAAACAGCAAACATAGAACCTATCCTCAAGGAACCATGTTCTGATGGAGGAAATGCACACACACATATATACATGCACACAAAAAATACACATCAGAGGATATGGAAGGTCTCCTGCAGAAGGTGGTGTCTGAACTGAGTCTGGAAGGAAGCAAGGCATTGTAAGGGTCAGGGGAGGAGTGGAGAGCTCGAGCCTTCTGGGCCTGGGAGACAGATGGTGCAAAGACACAGAGATGGGAGATTGAATACCAGGTATAGCAAAGAGTGAGTTGGTCAGTTTGACCAGGAGAGTGTGAGAGTGTGTGTGTGTGTGTGTGTGTGTTAATGTGTAAGATGATTGGAAAGACAAGATGGGGCCAGATTAGGAAGAGCTTCAAATGCTGGACAGAGACGTTTGAGTCCTGGCTCTTTCAGTTCCTAATCATATTATTTACACCTGGTAGAATGTAAACTCTCTGATGGCAAGTGTTGTTTAATGGTTGTATTTGTAGCCATAGTACTTAGTATACAGTAGGTGCTTAATAAATGTTTCCTTATTGTTATTTGCTTCTTGAGGACAGGGGCAATTCCATTTTTGTCCTTGTATCTCTACTCTCTAGCATAATGCCAGGTACATAGTAGGTATTTAATAAATGCCTGCATGTTGATTTATTTATGTTGACTGTCAGCAATTGCTTGAAGGAGGTGCTGTGGGAAAAAGCAAACCCTATTTTTGCTGCCTGCTACCTGTGAGACATGAGGCAAGTCACCCCCCTTCCTGGGGCTCAGCTTCCTCACCAGTAAAATGAGGGGGTTGGACAGATAGCTGTTGAGACCTCTTCAAGTTTTAAATCTATTATCCTGTGCCCTGGGTGAAAAGAACTTTATGAATGTATGAATTTCTCTTGCTGTTAACAACACAGAATTCAAAAGTATTTAATGCCTATGAGTAAGTCATGTTAACTCTTGGGTTCTTAGTTTCTTCATCTTAGAATAGGAATAAAAATGTCTTTCCTGCTCACCTCATAGGGCTCTGTGATGACCCCTGTAATACTGTGTATTTGAAAGAGCTTTGAACATTGTAAAGCCCGGTACAACTGTGAAATCTGGGTCCATTATAGGATGTTAGCACTGGAAGAGGTCTTCGAGGTTGGCGACTCCAAACTCTTGACTTTAAAGAGAAGGAAGATGAAGTCCAGAGTATGAGGCTTGTTCAAAGTCCGCCAACTAGGGAGTGGCTGCATCAAGAGGAGTCTGGACCCCTTGGTTTTTCATTCATTCCATACTCTGCCACCCCAGCCTGCCTTCCCTGGGGTTGTAGCCAAGCCCTGCTATGTGGGCATGGTTTTAGGTCACTGCAAGCAGTTTATGTTCTGAATGGGTAACAGCACAGGTAACAGCAACATGTTACCCCAGTGTCCAAAGAATTTAAAGGTGAAGATCATCCAAAGGGAGAGAGAGACATCATTCACAGTGGGCACAAATAAACTAGAACATATTACCCACAAAGAATTATGCAGGTGAAGTACCACCAAAGATGCTATCAAACAAGTGAATGTCTACAAAAGAAAGTGGATCAGTTATAGATTATATAAACAAAATGAGAGTTACCTGATGGATGGCTCTGTATTCTTCTGGTCTCCATGCAATGTTCAGAGATCATATTTAAATAGAAATGGGGAATGCCAAGCCATCCCTATGGATACCTATGGCCTGCATATTGGCTTAGTTTTAAAATGTAACACTACCTTATTGTATTTTTATTTATTTTGTTAAATATTTTCCAATTACATTTTAATCTGGTTCAGACTGCAGTTGGGAATGGTGTGGATCATGCGTAGGCTATGGGCTTTGTGTATGACACCTCCAAGCTGTAGGAAGTTCTCCATCAGGGACCCCTTGTAGAGCATTTATAGGATCCCTTGGAGCAGAATGGTGCAGGGGTGAAAAGGCAGAGATGGGCTGCCATAAGCATCATTGCCCACATTGGTAAGATCACAGAGCCATCTAGGTCTCTAAACATGTATAATATGTGTCTTGAGAGAACATATTATTGTGCTAAATCTGGTCAGGATGCTTCAGGCTAGTGCAAAGAAGAGAAGAGTATGGTGATGTTATTGTGCAACATACAAACTCATAGCATTTTTAAGATTACAGAGCCTATTGTGTTTGCCACTGCATTTGATCCCCACAACAACCTCAGGGGGGTAGTAGTATGAGTATTATGATTCCCGTTTTAAAGGTGAAGATGCTGAGGCTCAGAGTGCTAATGTCAGGCCCAAGGTCAACAGGAAGTTGAACAGAGGCATCTTGACTCTGAACCTAGACATTGTGGATATGCAAGACTTGCTACTATATGAAGAGAAAGGCTTGTTTTGCACATTATTGTGAACTAAAAACCAGACTTCTGAAGCTAATATGAGGGCTTTTTCCAAACAGTGATTCATTCCCTTTTTGTTTATTACACAGCCTTGATTTCTATGCTTCTAGAGTACATAAGTCAATTCTACAGAAAGACAAGCTTTATCACTGACTTGCAACCTGCAATTCTAAACGGGCTTCTCATTTAACCTACAGGTACATCATCTAACACTTAGGTTTGGATTTATTACAAGTGGAGCTCTGTAATTTAGTTATCAGTAAAGTATACTAAGACCTTCAAACAATTTCAGCCTTGTGCTCAGCTCAGTTCAACAGAAAATATTTAAACATGCATCTCAGGCACACAGGTATTTATAGAAATATTCATAAATATTTATGTTTAGATGCTACATATGTGTATATACACATGTATGTGTGTACATGTGTATGTGTGTATATACATATATTGTGTGTGAATATGTATGTATGTATATTTGTCTGGACCTGTGATTTCATTGATGTAGGAATCTCCTATGGAGGAAACTGCCAATGTAGATAAGAACTATTGTGTGACTCATAGTCTTAGAGGGGATGCCTGGGATTCTGAGAGGTTCAGAGACTTCCCAGGGTCAGACAGCCAATGAATAGGGCTTGAATTCAGTCCAGGTATTCTTGATTGTGATGTTATCTCTGTCTATTATACGAAGCTTCTGTCCCTCCATCCCTTCTCTCTCTCTCTGTTTCTCTCTCTCTCCATCTCTCCCTCTGTCCCCCTTTTTCCCTCTCTCTCTCCCCTCTTTCTTTCTTTTCTCTGTCTCTGTCTGTCTGAATCTGTGTTTGTCTATCTCCCCGCCTTCTACCCCATGTACATGTATGTGCATTCCCTCTGTTAGGGACTCTCTCTGGACATGAAGGACCTAGATGTATACTAGAGAGCTTCTCACTTCTCTGTCCCGCTTTTGCAACCCAGATTATCTGGAAAATTCTGGAAATTTCAATATGTGACATTCCCCTTCCCCTCCCTTACTTTATGGCAGGGGTAACATTACCATCTCCTCTTACAAGCACACAGGTTCACAAGGCTGAAAACAGGACTTGATTCATCATTTTCTTTCACCTCCTATATCCAACCAGCTGCCAAATTTTGTTGTTTCTTCATGACATCTTTTGTAAATGTTCCCTTCTCTCCTTTGACCTTGCCACTACCCTAATGTAGGTCCTCATTACCTGGGCTTTTGCAATATTCTGCTGGTTGGTCTCCCTGCCTCATTTTTCCCCACTGCAATCCATCCTCCACTCAGCTGTCAAATTGATGTCCTTAAAGCAAAGGTCTGCTGACATCATGCCTCCTATTCAATAAACTCCAGTGGTTCCCTATTACATTCAGGATCAATTATAAAATCCACTGTCACTTATAGCCCTCCATGACCTGGACCCTTGTTAGCTTATCAGTCTTCTTATACCTTCTGCTCTTTCACATCCTTTGCAAACCTGTGACTAACCTGCTTGCTGTTTGCACACAACACCCCATCTTCCCTGATTTCTGCTAGCTATCCCTGATGCCTAAAGCTCTCTCCCTCCTCATCTCTACCTCCTGGATCTCCTGCCTTCTGTCAGCTAAAGCCTTATCTTTTACAAGAAAAAAAAATACAAGCAACTTTTCTCAGTCCTTACACTTAGTGCCTTCTCCCTGAGATTATCACCATTGTAATATATATGTATACATATATACATACATATAAATAAACATAAATATAGAAGCATATATATGTGTATGTATATACATATACATATACACATATATACATCTCTCTCTCTCTCTCTCTCTCTCTCTCTATATATATATATATATATATATATATATCTTGTTTGTACATGCCACGAACTCCTTGAGACCAGGGCCCATTTTTTTGCCTTGATTTGCATCCCCAGAGTTTGGACAGTGCTTGACATATAGAAAATGCTTAATAAATGCTTGTTGATTTGTTGACCTGACTCTCCCTAAATCCATGCTGGCTCATGGTACCTTATTCCCTCTCTCTCTCTCGCTCTTGGTTCAGTCCTTTTCCCTTCTCCCGGTGCCTGGGAGACATCCCTAATACCTGAAAAAGCATTTGCTAGGAACCTAAAAGCATCCAGGTAGCACCCTATTCCCCATTCTCTCCCCAATTGTTTCATATTACATTTTCCTGAGCAGCTGTCATTCAAATTATTCAGGTTCGTTTCCCCCAAAACTCAGAAGTAGGTGAAAGGAGGGTACATACTCTTTCCAGCACTTTCTTATGGTGGAAAAGGAAGTATTTGCAGTCCATGAAATATAAGACATACATATATACAATAATATATACAGCTATCTCTTCTACATTATGGCTTTCCCCATCATGATTTCAAGATATTGTGAATTGGCATAAGAAATTAACTAGGAATTTTGGGGTCATTTTGTGGAAGCCACAGACAACATGTGAAGGTCAACAAATGACACAGAAAAAGTTTAGAAACTCAGAAATGCATAAAATATATGTACAGTATTGTCTAATATGAAAATATTTTATCTTTTAATACCATAATAATTCAGACTTTTTCTCTGGTGCAAAGGGAAGGCCAAAAACTTTTATGCAGATTTTCCAGGTTGTGGGGGCACTACATCCCTAATCTCCACCATATGGAAAGGATAATTGTATTGCAAATGTATATATATGTATATGATATAAAATATAGTTCATATAAATTGTGTACATATTCACAGGTATGCATATGTATGCACCTAGATACACACACCTCAGTTAAGGATATTTTCTGTTGAGTCTAGAAATTTTTAATTAGCGATTCCTGCGCTTAATTACAGCATTATTCACCACCTTTCCAGTCAGGCAGCTCCAGAGACTTTTAGTCTCCCTCAATACATTTTTTTCCAATACAGTAACCATCACAAAGTGCTGAAACTATCTCTAATATAATTAAATAAATGAAATCCAACAAGCAGTTGTTAATTGAGTACAATGTATACAGTGTTGTACTGAGTGATGAAGATGAAAAATGGGTATGACTTCAAGGTGCTTCTCTTGTATAGCAGGTTGGTTGGATCCCCACTGCTCTTGGAAGACTAGCACATGCCATGTTTCTGCCACCAGGAGCAATGTGACTTTAGTCTGTTCACTTGTTTGGGCCTGTCTCAGTGGCTTCATCTATAAAAACTAGATTGGATCTCTAAGGAATCTTCCTTCTATCATAGTATAATCCTGGCTTTATAACTCTTGACTAATTAAAATTATTGAGAATCTAATCTCCATATTTCTCCCAAGCGCTATATGTCAGCGTTTTTATTGTCGTGTCTGAATATTCCTGCAACAGGAGTTCCAGCAAGCACAACAGGGGAGCCCAAGTTACTCTTCCAATTTAAGAAGAAGCTTTGTGGTTATGGATGTGTGAACTTTGACGGATCCCAAAAAGTGCACAAACTTCTTGCTTTTCAGTTCATTCACAAGATTAGTAGCTTGAGGCGGCAGTGAAAGATCGCCAAGGACAAACTTTATCTCCTCTTGGACTTGGGCGGGCAAATGCCAGTAATTCCAGGATGTTAGGCTACTAATGTTTCAATTCCCTTCCAACATGATCATGATCACCATCATCATCATCACGGCTAACATTTATATAGTGTTTACTTTGTGCCAGGCACTGTGCTAAGAGCTTTCTAAAGATTATCTCATTAGATTCTCACAACAACCTTGGGGGGGTAGGTGTTATTATTATCATCCCCATTTTATAGATGAGAAAACTGAGACAAAGATAAGTCTAGAGACACGTCCGGAGTCACACAGACTGGAGAAGTCTGAGGCTGGATTTGAATTCAGGTCTCCTTGACTCTAGGCCCAGAGCTCTATCCACTGTGATACCTAGAGAGGCAGTGTGGTTTGCTGATAAGATCAATCAATAAATCAATCAGTAGTAATTTATTAAGTACCTACATTGTGCCAGGCACTATACAAAGCTCTGGAACTGTAAAGACAAAAGTGAGGAACTTAGATTCTAAGGGGAATGTAAAAATGTAATTTGGAGTCAAAATACGCGGGATTGAACATTGCTGCTTTCTATCTATGTGACAATGGGCAAGTAACTCATCTTCTCTGGCCCTTGGTTTCTCTGTTTGTAAAATGAACGCTGTGGGTAAAATCAGGAGTTTTCAAACTTTTTTTTTTTGTCATGGACCCCTTTGGCAATTTAGTGAAGCTGATACACATCTTAGAATAATGATTTTAAATGCATTGAATGAAATATGTAGGATTACAAAGGAAACCAATTACATTGAAATAACATTATGAAGGTATATTTTTAAAAAGCTAAGGGACTCCCTGTTATGTTGAGAACTCTTGGACTTAAAGTTCCCTAACATCTCTTCACTTTCAGCTTGAAAATAGACCTATGCACGATAATTACCCTCCACCTTACAAGCACCTAGTAAATTTCTTTTTTTTTTTTCTTCCTCTTTTTGATGCGATGGGGGGTTAAGTGACTTGCCCAGGGTCATATAGCTAGTAGGTGTCTGAAGCCAGATTTTAACTCAGGGGCTCCTGACTGCAGGGCTAGTGCTCTTTCTCTACTGCATCGCCTAGCTGCCCCCACACCTAGTAAACTTCTAACTGATGCTCTGGTGTGACCTCAACCCCGACTTGCACACAGGCCAGATCTGGCATGAATCTGGTGATCTTGGCGGAGATTACACAATGGAGCCATATTTAAAGGTCTTAATGTCTGCAGGGTGTTTCCTTCCCGATTAAGCTGAAATTAAAATGATAGTGGAGCCAGTGGTTTTTTATTACCCTTAAGTCATTTTTAATTAAGGGTTGTTGCAGTACACAGCTTGTTGCAGAGCACAGCCATGCTCCGTTCCCTTCTTTGTGTGGCTTCCCAGCGAGAGAGAGAGAGAGCCAGACCTTGGCTGGCTCAGCAGAGCTATCCCAGAGGGGTTAGCGGGAGGCTCAGCTCTTGTGTTCACTTCCTTGGTGAAGTGATGTGCTCCGCAGCCTGATTGAGAGGTCGTTTCCACTGTCATTCGACAAGCAGGGAAGCACAGGTAAGGACCGGGTCCTCATTTGACATTTATAGGTATTCCTGCCTCCACAACATCCTTCCTGGAGAATAAAGGCACAACTCTGCAAGCGGCTGATGACTGATGGGGGAGCCCAAAATTGGATACCTGGTAATTTATTGCAATTTTCCTCTAACAGGAATAGACACTGAATTGATTTCAAAAGGGCCTCAAGAGTCTTCTTTCATGTGCTTCCTGGGTATATACTGCCTTTTGCATAGTGGACTATGAGGTAAAGAGCAGAGTTTAAGATCCAAAATAAGGAGAGAGGGAGGAGAATGTTGTGAGTGTATATAAGCTGGAGGGGAATGGGAAAAGGAGTTGATTGGCTTAAAGGAGACCAGAAGATGGAGACTTCTGTATTTCTAGTACTTTGTACAAGTCTGCAGGAATCCCCACATGTGGGATTTTTTATTAACAAAAGAAAAAAGAAAAAAGAAAAAATATTCAACAATAACAACAGTAACTATATTTAATCTTTTTTTCTTTTTCTTTCTTTTTCTTTTTTTGGCAATTGGGGTTAAGTGACTTGCCCAGGGTCACACAGCTAGTAAGTGTCAAGTTTTTGGTCTGAGGCCGGATTTGAACTCAGGTCCTCCTGACTTCAGGGCCAGTGCTCTATCCACTGTGCCACCTAGCTGCCCCCTAACTATATTTAATCTTGACAGTGTCACAAGGGCTGTAACCCTCACTTTGATGTTTTAGATAATTAAATATGATTTTAAAAGCTTGGCATCCCAATCTCACCTATGTAACATTTCTTGCCTGTAACACAGATTCAAGCGATTATACTTAAGAACAACCTTGCCCTGCCCCTCACAAGCTCACCTTCCTCTTTTACCAAGACTCACTTCATGTCTTAAATTCCTAGATTTGCAGAGAGATTATACCACTTGAGCACTGAGAGTCAATTTAGGTGTCTGTGAAATTTGGACATTAGTGCTTGTGAGAATTTGAGTTTTGGAACACATTAGCTGTGTGTCCATGGGCAAGTCATTTAACTTTGTATCTATTTCCTCATCTGTAGAATGGATTTAAAAAAAGACTTGCCTCAGCTACATACTGGCTCTGTCACCTGGAACAAGTCAGTTAAATACTTGGTACTCAAAGATATTTATTTCCTCAATGTTCTTCCAACTTCAAGAATTCTGTGAGTTACTATAGAAGAATCCATCATAATCCTTCTTGAGATCTTTGCTTGTCTTCTTGGATGAATTTGGACATTTTGCAGCAATGGTTTGTAATTTAGGGCCTTTTATTTATTTGTTTATTTATTTTACATGTTTTATTTTGTTCTTTGGTGCTTTTATCACATATCTACTATGTGTCAGGCACTGTTCAAAGTGCCAAGGATACGAATGCAGGTGAAAAGAACAGTCCCTATTCTTTTTTTAAATAGTATTTTATCTTTCCCCAATGACATCGCAAGATAATTTTTAGCATTTTTTTTCATATTTTGAGTTTCAAATTTTTCTCTCTCCCTCCTTCCCCTCCCCTTCGCCTAAAATGATTGGCAATTTGATATAGGTTATATGAGTGATATCATATAGAATATATTTCCATATTAGTCACAGTTGTGAAAGAAGAAACAGATCGAAAGGGAAAAAAAAAACATAAAAAAGAATAAAGTAAGTAAAAAAGAGGTATACTTTGATCTGCTTTCAGAGTCCATCAGTTTTTTATCTGGATGTGGATAGCATTTTCCTCTGTGAGTCCTTTGTACTTGTCTTGAATCACTTTTGCTGAGAAGAGTTGAGTCATTCGTAGTTGGTTATTACACAGTGTTGCTGATACTGTGTACAATGTTTTCCGGGTTTTGCTCATTTCACTTTACATCAGTTCTTACAAGTCTTTCCATGTTTTTTTCTGAAATCTGCCTGTTCATCATTTCTTATTGCACAATTGTATTCCATTACATTCATATACCACACCTGGTTCAGCCATTCCCCAGTTGATGGGCATCCTCTAAATTTTTAATATTTTGCCACCACAAAAAAAGAACTGCTATAAACATTTTTGCACATGTAGGTCCTTTACCCTTTTTTATGATCTTTTTGGGGTACAGACCTAACAGTGGTATTGTTGGGTGAAAGGGTATGCACAGTTTGGTTGCCCTTTGGAAATAGTTCCAAATTGCTCTCCAGAATGGTTGGATCAATTCACAATTCCCCCAACAGTGCATTAGTGTCCCAATTTTCCCACATCCTCTCTAAAATTTATCATTTTCCTTTTTTTGTCATATTAGCCAATCTGATAGTGTGAGGTTTTACCTCAGAGTTGTTTTAATTGTTATTTCTCTAATCAAAAGTGATTTAGAGCACTTCTTCATATGCCTATAGATAGCTTTGATTTCTTCATCTGAAAACTGCCTGTTTATATCCTTTGACCATTTATCAGCTGGGCTGATTTATCAGCTTGTATTTTCATAAATTTGGCTCAGTTCTCTATATGTTTGAGAAGTGAGGCCTTTATCAGAGACACTTGCTATAAAGATTGTTCCCCAGCTTTCTGCTTTCCATCTAATGTTGGTTGCATTGGTTTTGTCTGTGCAAAAGCTTTTTATTTTAATGTAATCAAAATTACCTATTTTCCATTTCATAACACTATCTCTTTTTTGGTCATGAATTCTTCCCTTCTCCATAGTTCTGATAGGTAGACTATTCCTTGTTCTTCTAATTTATGTCTAAATCATGTAACCATTTTGACCAGATCTTGGTATACAGTGTGAGATGCTGGTCTATACCTATCTTGTACTCTATTGTACCCAACAGTTTTTTATCAAATAGTGAGTTCTTATCCCAAAGACTGGGGTCTTTGGGTTTATCAAACACTAGGTTACTATGGTCATTTATTACTGTGTCTTGTGTACCTAAACTATTCCACTGATCTGCCACTCTATTTCTTAGCCAGTACCAAACAGTTTTGATGATTACTGCTTTATAATATAGCTTGAGATCTGGTATTGCTAAGCTACCTTCCTTTGTATTTTTTTTTCATTAATTTCCTTGATATTCTTGACCTTTTGTTCTTCCAGATAAATTTTGTTGCTATTTTTTCTAGCTCTGTAACATGCGTTTTGATAGTTTGATTAGTATGGCACTGAATAAGTAAATTAACTTAGGTAGAATTGTCATTTTTTATATTGGCTCAGCCTACCAACAATTGATGTTTTTTCCAATTTTTTAGATCTGACCTTATTTGTGTGAAAAATGTTTTGTAATTGTGTTTATAGAGTTCCTGGATTTGTCTTGGTAGGTGGACTCCCAGGTATTTTATACTGTTTACTGTTATTTTAAATGGAACTTCTCTTTCTATCTCTCATCGCTGGGCTTTTTTGATCACATAAAGAAATGTTGATGGTTTATGTGAGTTTATCTTATATTTTGCTACTTTCATAAAGTTGTTAATTATTTCAAGTAGGTCTTTTGGTTGGTTCTCTAGGGTTCTCTAAGTATACCATCATATCATATGCAAAGAGTGATAGTTTTGTTTCCTCATTACTTATTCTAATTCCTTCAATTTCTTTTTCTTCTCTTATTGCTAATGCTAACATTTCTGGTACAATATTGAATAATAGTGGTGCTAATTGGCATCCTTGTTTCATCCCTGATCTTATTAGGAATGCTTCTAGCTTATCCCCTTTATATATAATGTTTACTGATGATTTTAGATAGATACTGCTTATTGTTTTAAGGAATGCTCCATTTATTCCTATGTTCTCTAGTGTTTTTAATATGAATGGTTACTGTATTTTGTCAAAAGCTTTTTCAGCATCTATTGAGATAATAATATGATTTCTGTTGGTTTTGTTATTGATATGATCAATTATGTTGATAGTTGTCCTAATAATGAACAAGCCCTGCATTCCTGGTATAAATTCCACCTGGTCATAGTGTATAATCCTTGTGATATATTTCTCTAATCACCTTGTTATTATTTTGCTCAAAATTTTTGCATTGATATTCATTAGGGAAATTGTTCTATAATTTTATTTCTTTATTTTAGCTCTTCCTGGTTTAGGCATCAGCACCATATTTCTGTCATAAAAGGAGTTTGGTAGGACTCCACCTATTTTTCCAAATAGTTTATATAGTATTGGAATTAATTGTTCTTTAAATGTTTGATACAATTCACTTGTGAATCCATCTAGCCCTGGGGATTTTTTCCCAGGGAGTTCATTAATGGCTTGTTAAATTTCTTTTTTTAAGGTGGAGTTATTTAGGCATTCTATTTCCTGATCTGTTAGGTAATTTATATTTTCATAAATATTCATCAGTTTTGCTCAGATTGGCAGACTTGTTGGCATTTTATTGAGCAAAATATTTCTGGATGATTGCTTTATCTTTTTCTTCATTGGTGGTGATTTCACCTTTTATCATTTTTGGTACTGGATATTTGGTTTTCTTCTTTCTTTTTTTTTTTTTTAAATCAAATTAACCAATGGCTTATCTACCTTACTGTTTTTTTCCCCATAAAACCAGCTCCTAGATTTATTTGTTAGCTCCATAGTATTTTTTAACTTTCAATCTTATTAATCTCACCTTTGATTTTCAGGATTTCCAATTTGATACTCAATTGGAGATTTTTACTTTGTTTTTATTTTCTAGGCTTATTTTTTTAAGTTGCATGCCCAATTCATTAATCTACTCTTTCTCTATTTTGTAGCTGTAAGACTTTAGAGATATAAATTTTCCACAAAGTACTTCTTTGACTGCATCCCATAAATTTTGGGTTGTTATCTCATTGTTGTCATTCTCTTTAATGAAATTTTTGATTGTTTTTATGATTTGTTCTTTGGCCCACTTATTCTTTAGGATTAGATTATTTTCCAATTAATTTTTAATCTATCTTTCTACTGCTCTTTGTTGAATGTAATTTTTATTGCATTATGATCTGAAAAGAATACATTTAATATTTGTTTTTTTACACTTGATTTTGAGGTTTTTATGCCTTAATACATGGTCAATTTTTGTGTAGGTGCCATGTGCTGCTGAGAAAAAGGTATATTATTTTCTGTTCCCATTCAGTTTTCTCCGAAGGTCTGTCATGTCTAACTTTTCTGATATTCTATTCACCTCCTTTGTTTCTTTCTTGTTAATTTTTTTGGTTGGATTTGTCAAGTTTTGAGAGGGGACAATTGAGGTCCTCCACTAGTATAGTTTTGCTGTTTATTTCTTCCTGTAACTCATTTAACTTCTCCTTTAAGGATTTCGATGCTATACCATTTGGTATGTATATGTTTAGTATTGATATTACTTTACTATCTATCTTTTAGCCAGATATAGTTTCCTTCCTTATCTCTTTTAATTAAGCCTATTTTTGCTTTTCTTTGTCTGAGATCAGGATTACTACCACTGCTCTTTTTTACTTCAACTGAAGCATAATAGATTCTACTCTAGCCCCTTACTTTTACTCTGTGTGTATTTCTCTGCTTCAAGTGTGTTTCTTGTAAACAACATACTGTAGGATTCTGGTTTTTGATACACTTTGCTATCTGCTTCCATTTTATGAGAGAGTTCATCCCATTTACATTCACAATTATGATTACTAACTGTGTGTTTTCCTCTTTCCTATTTTTCCTCCTGTTTGTCCTCTTTCTCTTTTTACCCTTTCCCTCCTCGACAGTGTTTTGCTTATGTCTGCCACAACCTCCCCTTGTCTGCTCTCCCTTCTGTCAGTTTGACACCCAGCCTTTACTTAATCTCTTCCCCTCCCACTTTACAGTCAGGTAAGATAGATGTCTATATTTAACTGATTGTGGATATTATTCCCTCTTTGAGCCAATACTGATGAAAGTAAGATTAAAATGATGATGATTGCCTACCATCCCATCTTTCCCTCCACTGTAATAAGTTTTTTGTACCTCTTCATGTGAAATAATTTACCCTGTTCTACCTCTCCTTTCTGTACCCATTGTACTCCTCTTTTCATCCTTTAATCATTTATTTTTGTCATTCCATCAAATTCACCTTGTACCTATACCCTCTGTCTATGTATATTCCTTCTAGTTGTACTATTAGTGGTACATGCTTTTAAGAATTTCAAGTATTGTCTTCCCAGGTAGAGATGTAAACAGTATGGCTCCATTGAATCCCTTATGTTTTCTTTTCCCATTTAACCTTTTTATTCTTCTCTTGGGTCTTGATATTGAAGATCAAATTTTTTTTGTTCAATTTTGGTCTTCTTAGGAAAGCTTGGAATCCTTCTATTTCATTGAATGACCATTTATTTCCTTGAAGTATTATGCTTAATTTTGCTGGGTAAGTGATTCTTGGTTGTAGTCCTAGCTCCTTTTCCTCCCAGAATATCATGTTCCATCACCTATAATCTTTCAGTGTTGCAGCTTCTAAGTCCTGTGTAACCCTGAATATGGCTTCCAAATATTTGGATTGTTTCTTTCTGGCCACTTGCAGTATTTTTCTTTAATGTAATAGCTCTGAAATTTGGCTATAATGTTCCTTGGAGTTTTTGTTTTGGGATTTCTTTCCTGAGATGATTGGTGGATTCTTTCAATGCCTATTTTGCCCTCTAGTTCCAGGGTATCAGGGCAGTTTTCTTTGATAATTTCTTGTAAGATGGTGTCTATGTCCTCCTTTTGATTATGGCTTTTAGGTAGTCCAATGATTCTGACGTTGTCTCTCCTGGATCTATTTCCCAGATCAATTGTTTTTTTCCCATAAGGTATTTTATATTTTCTTCTTTTTTCATTCTTTTGAATTTGATTGCTTGTTGATGTCTTGTAGAGTCATTATCTTCACTTGCCCAATTCTAACCTTTAAGTAATTGTTTCCCTCAGTTAGCTTTTGTACTTCCTTTCCCTTTTGGCCAGTTGTACTTTTTTTGTTTTGTTTTGTTTTGTTTTTGCTTTTGCTGAGGTTAAGTGACTTGCCCAGGGTCACACAGCTAGTAAGTGTCAAGTGCCTGAGACCGGATTTGAACTCAGGTCCTCCTGACTCCAGGGTGGGGACTCTATCCACTGCAGCACCCAGCTGTCCCTCCAATTGTACTTTTTAAAACAGTTGTTTTCTTTTTCCAAGCTGTTGACTCTTTTTCATAATTCTCTTACATTACTCATTTCTTTTCCAATTTTTCTTCTATCTCTCTTATATGATTCTTAAGCTCCTTTTTTAGCTCTTCCATGAGTTTTTTCTGGGCTCAAGACTACTTCCCATTTTTTGGGGGGTTTTGCCTATAGGTTTTTTTTCACATTTTTGTCCTTTTCAAAGTTTGTGTCTTGATCTTCCCTGTCACCAGAATAACTTTCTATGGCCAGATTTTTTTTGGTTGCTTTTTGACCCTTTCTTTTAAATTTGAGCTCTGCTTCCAGCACTATCTCAGGCTTCTTGTGTGAGGAGTTGAAAGCCCAGGCTATTTACCTGGTGCTGCACTGATGTTGCCCTGAGGCCCACAGGGAACCTTCTTGTCTGATGCTATGCTGAAGGGGTGAGAGTGGAGTGGCTGGCTTTGCTGGAGGCTGTAGGGGTCTGGCAGCTTACCTGGTGCTGAACTGGGGTCTTAGTGTTATTGTCTGGTGTGTGATGAGGCCAGTAGGATGTTTCCGCATTTCCTCCATGGTTACACTGAAGCATGTGGTGACCTGGCCTCTGGAGGCTGCCTGTTTGCCTGGGGCTATGCTGAAGCATGTTGTGGACCCATGCTGGAAGCTTCCTATATGCTTAGGTACCAGTTGGGTTGCCATCTGCCTGTTTGCCCGGGGCTATGCTGAAGCACATGATGGTTCTCAAGCTGGAGTCTGCCTGTTCTCCTGGCTAGGCTGAGGCATATGGGGGCGTTCTGACATTGGTGTTTGCTGCTCTACCACACTGGGGCTCAGGTTTTACCGCTGGTTTGCTGAGGTGAGTTTTACTGCTAACTTGCTAGATGCTTCCTGTCCTGGACTATGTTCCCCTTTTACCTGAATGAGACAGACCTTTCCTGCCAAACTTCCAACTGTCTTAGACTAAAAGATTGTTTCACCTCATCTTTTTACTGGTTCTACTGTTCCAGGATTTGTTCTGGGGCATTATTTTGGTTGTTTGGTGGTGAATTTTGGAGAATTATAGCAATTACTGCTTATTCTGCCATCTTGGCTCCCAGAAGTGAGGAAGTTCCCTATTATTAAGGAAGGGAACAAACAATTATTAAGTGCCTACTATGTGCCAGGGACTGTGCTATCATCAGAACAACCCTGAGAAGTAGTGTCTATTTTTATCCCCAATTCACACTTGGGAAACTAAGGCAGACAGAGTTTACATTTTGGGAGAGCAATGGTCATGAATGTATGCTTCTCTTCACACTGGAATATCTATCCTTGACCAGATGAAATCAGATGGAGTTGATTTACCTGCCATTAATTTTATGTCAGTTGATTGTTGAAATTTATTCGTTTCGTGTGCTTTATTGTTCTTTTGTTATAATTTAAATTCTATGTGTATGTGTGTGTGTATGTGTGTGTATAATGAATATTATTCTAAAGAAATATTCAAAAAACATAACTCTTAAAAAGTATTTTTTTAATGACTGTTAGAAATATCATTATGGTTCAAGCATTTCAAGGATCATTAAAGTCCACAATGAAACAGAATCAGTTGCACCAAATAACAAAAGAAAATGTGGTTAAAAGAAACAAAAAAAATAAAAATAAAAGATCCCTAATTATAAACCATTGCTGTAATAATTGTCAAATTCATTTAAGAAAACAAGCAATGATCTCAAGAAGGGTTGTGATTGATTCTTCTACAGTGACCCACAGGATTCTTGAAGTTGGAAGAACAGTGAGAAGACTAGTTTAACAAATAAAAACCCTGCTAATCGTTGTTATAAAGAAGAAAATGAATCACTTATCATGGGCAAGACAATATAAAAAGTTCTGAAGATTTGAAAAATATAAGTGTAATGATGAAATAGACTTTTTCGTTAATGGATATAGCAAAACCATTGTCATCAGAAGTACAAGTGAGTATCTCCATGATGAGGATATAATACATCTATTCCGAAATAATGTTTCAGAGATTTTCTGCTTTTGCTGGTTCTGATCCTAATGAGGGACTAATGAACTTTGAGAAATATGTGGATATTTGGAGAATCCAAAATGTTCTCAGATTGTAGAAATTCCCAAACAGGATGGAATACTGCACCAGGATTTTTGTGCCCTGACACATTATGAAAGGTTAAGAAATGTACCCAAAAGATAGAGATAAACATGTTAAAGTGGCATGAAAACTCAGCTGATTTTAGCCCAATTGAAAAACTAGAGGATATAAACAACACTAGATTTGGAAAGTCAATTGGTTGTTCAACAAAAATATGTTTGACATCCACTGTGATATGTGGTTTCTTTATGAAAAATGGTAGAATTTATGCCAAAATCTTCTGAACTAAATGCCAAATTATACAAAAGAAATTATTCAGCAGAACAAGCACATATTATATATTAAAATTTTTCAAAGATGTTAAAAAACAGTTACAACTTATTGAATGTCAAAAATAGTTTTTTTCTACTTTGTTCCAAGTAATTTGCACCATTGTGAATAAGATGAGCATAAAAGCACCACATAAATATGTCTTGATTGTTTCTTCTGACTCACTGTCTGATATAATCGAAATGTACCTGGCCAAGGAATTTTGCCAAATATAGGCAGCTTATAGAATGTATTGTATATAAGAAAAAAAGATTAAGAGATGGATGAGAATTTCACTATCGTTTGGTCCACCCACCCTTCTTTATTACTGAGGATATGGAAACTCAGAAAAACTAAGAGACTTGGCTAAGGTCATCCAGCTCACAAGGGTCATGAGTGTCAGAATCAGGACATGAATTTGAGTTCCCTGCCTCCCAATTCAGGGATCTTTGCCCTTTACCTTCATTATCTGTGGGGAAAGCTGCTGGCAGTGTGGTGAGGTGGAATGAGTGCTAAAGGTGAAGTCAGAAGACCTGAATTCAAGGCCTCCTCTTAGACCCACTGCCTGTGAGTACTTGGGAAAGTCATTTAAGCTCTCTGAGCCCAAACTTCCTTATCTGAGGGGGTGGCAAGAGAGAGACAGAGACACAGAGAGAGATAGACATACAAAGAGATACAGAGAACAGAAAGAGACAGAGGAACAGAAAGACAGAGACAAAGACTTGAATGAGATGTGTTCTGAGATTCCCTATAGCCCTGAATATATTATTCTAATATCTGAAGGGTTTCATATTAAT
>NW_020954577.1:41884539-41886850 GCF_900497805.2 Vombatus ursinus
ATCTATCTATCATCTATCTATCATCTATCTATCTATCTATCTATCTATCTATCTATCTATCTATCATCTATCTATCTATCTATCATCTATCTATCATCTATCTATCTATCTATCTATCATCTATCTATCTATCTATCTATCTATCTATCTATCTATCTATCTATCTATCTATCTATATCTTTTGAGTTCTTCTGTGTTGTTTTGTTCTTTGGTTTTGGTCTTAGCCTCTGTCTCTGTCTCTCCCTTTGTAAGGGGGTTAAATTCCAGGTTGCAAATACCCAAACACAACAATATTGTAACTGTGGGAATGTACCTTGGATATTGAGGCATAGGAGAGGAATAGTCTATTTTGAGATGTGTGCTGTCTTACACATTGGGATATGTCAGTCTCTTAACTGAATTTTAGCATTTTCATCATTTATGAATGTAGGCAACAGTATGCAGCATTTCTTATGATTTACCAGGTTAGATGAGACCATCACACACACACACACACACAAACACATACATACACACATATATACACACATACACACATACACACACAGACACAGACACACACAGACACAGACACACACATACACACATACATATACACACATGCACACACACGATGAAGAGTACCTGCTCTGCTCCAGCCCTTTTATTTTATAGATGATAAAACAACCTATAGTGGTCAAGTGACTTTCCTCAAAGCACACAAGTGGTTAAAAGTAGTAGAGTCAGAATTGGAACTCTCATCTTTGGCTTCAAAGGTCATTGACACAGTGAATCTTGGGGCATATTGAGGGCCCTTTTCAAGTCTGAGATTCTGATTCTTGGGATCATTGGTTTGTAGGCATAAAACAAAAAGGGAACCTAGAGGGCAGCTTGACGAACTCTTTCATTTTACAAATGGGAAAACTGAGTCATAGAGAAATTGAATTGATCGGGTCCATAGAAGTAATCATTGGAAGATTTGAACCCCGGACTTTTGACTTCAAATCTAGTGCTCTTTCTACTTGTGGCTCCTTATCTACATGAGGACCCACATAAAGCCATTGATGGAAATGTGAGGTTAGGGCATAGACCAGATAGGCAGAGAGAGGGAAGAATTTGGAGTCAGTGAAGCAGGGTTCACATCCTAACTACTGATTCCTGTCTCTGTGACTTTGAGCAAACCATATAACTTCTGGGCCTCACTTTCCTCATCTGTAAGATGGGGGGATTTGATCTTTAATTTCGCTCCTAGCTCCCTATTCCGTATTGACAATCCAGGACCAAAAAAGCAAACAAACACCCCCCCCCAAAAAAAAACCCAAAACTTCAGGTGTTCAGTCACAGGGGTGGGGAAGCTGCAGGTTCCACACCCCTGGTAGCAGCTCGAAGTTCACTGAAGAGGAAGGCAGAACATCCCATTGTCAGAATATACTGATATCTGTGGGCCTGAGTCACAGACAGGTAGAAACCAAGACACAGAAACACAGAGACATGGAAAATGAGAGGGAGGGATGCTAGAGGAAACGAGGGACTCAGAGACTGAGCCTTTTGGAGAGACACAGAGAAAGGGATGTCACACAGAACAGGATAGGAACTCTTAATTAACTTCACCTCTGGACTTTGATTGTAGCAGCTAGTTTCTGGACTTCCTAGCACAGTGAATTATTAAGGAGATGTCTGCTTGAGTTGCTAGGGGGCTGAACAATTGTAAGACCTAGAACAGCTTTATACACACAGTAGGTGTTCAGAAATATTTTTTGATGATAATAAGACATGAAGCTCTGTCGTGTGGCTCAGCTATGATTTTGGTTGGAAAGGGTTTATTTTCAAAGAATGAATGAGAGATCTGAAAAGTATATGTGACTGGGTAAAGGCTTTTTTTAAGCAGGGCTATGAAATGCTTGATCTCCTGAAGGTGTCAGTGCCCAAAGAATACTACAGAGCAAAAGGAAAGCCATGACAGGAACTTTTTGAAAAACCTTAAATTGCATCTCTTATTGGGTTTTGCCTAAGAATTCCCCACTCTCTTTTAGCCTGTGACCAAATCCCTTGTCATTTTTTTATACTTAGCAGCTTAGACGTAAAAGCTACAGGAAACTGGAGGATTTTTTTTAAAGGAGAAATACTTTGAGGGTGTGAAAACAAATAGTCAGTTTCTAATCTTGGGTGATAAATGAATCCATCTTGGCTTTTAAGCTTTTCTTTTCACCTCTATATTTTCTCAACTCCATAATCAAATATGGACATTTTCTTTCTTTCTCTTTCTTTCTTTCTCTTTCTTTCTTTCTTTCTTTCTTTCTTTCTTTCTTTCTTTCTTTCTTTCTTTCTTTCT
>NW_020954577.1:41886860-41904040 GCF_900497805.2 Vombatus ursinus
TCTTTCTTTCTTTCTTTCTTTCTTTCTTTCTTTCTTTCTTTCTTTCTCTCTCTCTCTCTCTCTCTCTCTCTCTCTCTCTCTCTTTCTCTCTCTTTCTTTCTTCCTTACTTTCTTGGGATAGGAAACAAAAGATGTTATACGTGGTGAGAAGACACAAGTATGTCTTTGCTGTATTTGCGTCAGTTGTCTCTGGAAACATTTCACTGGTATTCTATTCCACAAACATTTGTTACACATCTACTGCCCTCTGGGCCATGATGTCTCACTCATTGGAATGTACACTTCTGAGGGCAGAGACTGATTTTTGGTTTTATTTGTTTATTTTTGCCTTTCTTTGTGTAGTGCCTGGCATCTGGTAAGGGCTTAATAAATTCTTGTTACCACACTGACTGAGTGACTAACTCACTGCAAGGTTCTGTGCTAGGTACTGAGGTTACAACAGGGATCCAGATAAAGGATATACAAAACCATTTCAAGAAGGAAGAGAGTCTTCATGTAAGAGGTGCTACCTGAGCTCAGCTTCAAAGGAAGCTGGGAATACCATGTGGGAGAGGGGGAAATAATCATAGAGAATACCTAAATCTATTTGATGCTTTCTTATGGAATCTCTCTCTCTCTCTCTCTCTCTCTCTCTCTCTCTCTCTCTCTCTCTCTCCCTCCCTCCCTCCCTCCCTCCCTCTCTCTCTATAGTAGGTGCTTAATAAATGCTTTTTGAATTGACTTGGTGACCCTGGGTTCTTGAAGTCTGTGAAGTGGATTGTGAACTCTGTCAAGTCTTACAAAAGCTTCCAATGTAGATCCTGTAATGGGCTCCATTTCTATCATTTGACGACCAGCCAAGCTAAATTTGGAGACAGATATCAATCACCACAATAGCCACAGGATGATTTTATTTTTGTTCATAGCACTCTTAAAGACAATCTGCCAGGTCACTCTGAGATTCATGAGGAAAGGGAGTAGCCTCAGGGAAGGGGTTTGATCCTTGTACCATTGATAGGAAGGGTGGTAGAGTGCTGGACTTGGAATGAGGAGAACATGAGTTCAAATCTCACCTGAGATCCTTATTAGTTATGAGACTCTTAGAAAGTCACTTATTAATAATAGCTAGGATTTAGCAAAACTTTAAGGTTTGCAAGCATTTTACAAATATTTTCTCATTGTATTCTCACAACGACCCTAGAAGGTAGGTGCCATTCTTACCTGCATTTCACAAATGAAGAAACTGAGGCAGATAATGGTTAAATGACTTGCCCAAGGTCCTATAACTAGTATGCATCTGAGGCTGGAATTGAACTCAGGTTTTCCTGATTCCATGTCCTGTGCTCTATCCACTCTGCTATCTAGTTGCTCTTAGCCTCTCTGCTTCTTCCAGTAAGCTTCTTTTAGTTTACTCATCTGTAAAATCAATTACAGAATTTAAAAGAGACATCAGTGGTCATCACTATGATATGTATTATAAGTGGCCACCATTCATCTCTTCATGAAGACCTCCAGGGAGGGAAGACCCACCAACTCTGAAACGAAATATTGTTTGTCCTTTTTCAAAGAGGACCGATGATATCACGGGTGATGTCCTGACTTGCACATGCATTGGATGTAGGTGAAGCAGAGTTGCACAATACATTCCCCATTTGGATACTTCTAATTATCCAGATGTTTGTTTTTTCCCCTGACATGGAGTCTAGATTAGCTTCTTTGCATCTCCTATCCATTGTCCCTGGTTCTGTCCTCTTCAGCCAAGCAGCAGTTAGGATCCCAAGCCCAGTGCCACTGTAACTGACCTCAGTGACGTTTGATAGTCCTATTGGCCAAACGCAAAATGAACTCCAAATTTAGGGGAAAAACCCTCTCACTCAGGCTGGGGTTACTAAAACAGAGGTGCGTGGCCCTGCTTCCAGTTGGTAGCCACATGGAACCTGGAAATGAGCGTGCTTACAGGGTACAACTCTTATTATTCTATATTGCTCTAACTCAATGGACTTCTCCTTTTGGCAGACCCGCCAATCAGTAATGTCTATCTGTGTTTCCATCTGTCTCTCCTCATTCACATGCCAAACAGTTCCACACCAAGCATCCAAAACAGCCTAGTCACCCACCAAGTAAGATCTCCTTCCCCTCTCACCCCACCCTCTGTAGCCGCTGACTGAAGCATGAAGCTCTTCTAGTCACTTCCTAATTAGATTGGCAAAGACAGATGGTGTAGGGGCTGAGAGAGGAAGACCTGGGTTCAAGTCTTACCTTTGAGACACACTGACTTAGTGACTAAAAATTATAAATTGCAGGGCAGGTACCCAATCTGCATTGGGAGAAGAATTATTTCCTCACTGGGGCTACTTATACTAATGAAATCAATTTGTATTGTCCAAAAATGCTCATTTAAATTTTGAGCTTTCAAAAAACCAGCCCTTTGCATATAGTTCAAAAATGGTTGGGTAACAAAAAACACAGGTGGGTAACACGTCTCTGTATACTTGAGTCTCTGCATCTTTGCCATGAAATACCAAGAGGCTGTTAACAGATAGTAGAGAATGACATGGAAACCAACCCAAATGAACGTGATCTGTAATGTCTCTGTCAGTGCCAGCATCTTCCACTGTGAAGGAATGATAATGCTCATGGTCTGAGGCCTCATAGCCAGATGCACTTTCTGACTGACTGTTCCACGATGCATCTCCTTGGACTGATGCCAGGGATGTATCAAGTCACTGGAGATCATACTACTTATGCTCTTATCCATCTTTTCATCTCTCTGATTCCAGACTCTTCAAAGTTGGCTATTTTGTTAAAGCAGCCTTTCATAGCAGCATCCATGGTCTGGATCCTCCCCCACCCCCACAACATTCACCTTCTGAATTAATTCAGTTCAACAAAAATTGTGCTAAATGGTTATTATGTGTAAGAAATTGTACTTGGTTTCAAAGTTGGAAAGATGAAAAATACAATGACTCAGTTCCTGCCCTCAAGGAGCTTACCTTCTCTAGGACAGATATGTCATCTAGAGATCAATGTAATCATACAAGGTAATAGGCATAGCTTACATTGATATAAAACTTTAATAGTTATAAAGCAATTTACAGGCGTTGTTCAATTTTGGACTTAGTACCATCCTGTGAGGTGGGGACTGTTATTACCCCATATTTACAGATGAGATGGTAAAGGATTTGCTCAGTCATAATGCTTGTGTTGTGTCATTGATATTGGGATCTCTCAGTGAAGAAATACACCAATGAAGGTGAACAACAGTGCTGCTACAGCTTATAGTTTATAGTCTTACCGAGCTGCCTGGGTACACTGAGATATTATATTAGTTACTATTGTGTTGTTGTTATCTCTCCACTGTTCCATCTCTGACCTGGTGCATATAAAATAGAGCAAAGTAATTTCTTTTCTTTCTTTTTTTTTTTGGTTGGGCAATGGGGGTTAAGTGACTTGCCAAGGGTCACACAGCTAGTAAGTGTTATGTGTCTGAGGCCGGATTTGAACTCAGGTCCTCCTGGATCCAGGACCAGTGCTCTATCCACTGTGCCACCTAGCTGCCCCTGAGAGCAAAGTAATTTCCAGAAGGTTGAAGAGATAATAACTGGCCTGGATGGGAAGGAATCCAGAAAGGTCTGGTGGAAGAGACGGCACCTTAGCTATGCTTTAGTGGGTGGTGAAATCAAAGTGTTATCAGCTTCTATGATTGGTCTAATGGGCACACCATACTTACTATTGGGTCTAAAAGAGATGGAGTAGAGTGGTTTCTCATAGAGCTGCCTGGCTATTCACCTGCCAAGTCAACATTTCTCTCTTGTGAGAACCATTCTTAGACTGCCAGTACTTAGTAGAAGGTCAAATTAGCAACATCTCAGAAGCCATCTATTAGTCCAGATCATTTGAGGTGAGTTAGTTGCCTCTCAGGGGCCAGCTAGACCCATTCGGAGATTAATTAACTGATTCATTACATGACATTAATAAATAGAATCTACTTGCCTTAACAAATTGACACTTTTCTAAGTGATCTTCATTTCCTTCCAAGTACTGGGTTACTTAACTAAAAACCACTTGTCCATTATACTATATGGTAAAACTTTAATTCAACCAGAACTTTCAATTAACCTGAACTTTTTTTTGGTCAGACTCCATCTTTAGGTGAAATAGAACAATGAAAACAAACAAGTTAATATTATGGATTTAGTTAGCCCTGCTTCCTCCCCTATCAAATATTTTCAGGACCCATCAAAGGGTCAGTATACATTTAGTCCTCTCACCCTGGATAGAAGAGGTAACTTGGAATAATGGAATTAGTGACTGGCCTTTTGGATGCAGACCCTGTCTTTGATGCTTCCTATGGTCACTCAGGCAGATCACTTAACTACTCTAAGCCTCAGTTTCTTCATCTGTAAAATGGGAATCATGATACTTCTAATACCTGCTTTATAGGGTTGTTGTGAAGCTCACATGAGAGGGCACCTGAAACACTTTGCAAACTGTCCTATACTGACTAGAAGCTGGTTGTTATTTTGTTTACATTTCTATATCAAGTTCACAGTAAAAGGACAATTGATTTTTGGAACTCCCAAACACTACAAAAGTCAGCCTTCAGAAAAGCATACAATTAAGATACAAGGATACAACACATACTCTGTTTGCTAAGGTAGGGAAATAAAATAGTCTAATACATGGGAGGATGATTTCTAAAAACAAGCTGTATTGTAGTGGAGGATTCGATTGGAAGGTTGAGGACCAGAGTTCAAATCCTGCCTCTAATCCTTGCTGCTGGGGTATGACTTTGGGCACATCTTCTTGGGCATTCCTCATCTCTAAAATGAAAGGTTTGGATTAAATGACTTTTGAGGCTTCTTCCAAAACTAAATCTGTGATGTCATAAATAAAAAGTTTTCATATGATTATGATTCAAAGGGACCTTAGATGTCATCTTGTCCAACCCTCCCCACCTCATTTTACAGATGAGAAAACCAAAGACCAGCAGGGATAAGGGGTTTGCCCATACACACATAGCTAGTACGTGTTAGACCTGAGGCTTAGATTGAGGCTTCTCTGACCTCGAGTCCTGTGCTCCTTCTACTAAATCTGAGCCATAATCCAGCTCCATAGCCCACTCATTCCTTCACCTAATATGACCTGGTAAGCTGATGTTTTCCCTTATTAAGCTAGAAAAAGCTAATGGGTAAGGCCAGGAAGTAGCTTACAATTCAGATCAAAATTACAAAGAATTCAGAAACTTCATTGAATTTCTGGTATAAAATTTTTAGTTCAGACAGAAGGACTGGTAAGTAGAGGAGGGCTGGAAATGGGGTTTGGAAATCCCTTTGGTTGCTTTTGAGTGTCAAGTATTGGGGTGAAGCCATGATCTTCATATCTCCTGATGGTTGTTTTCTTTCTTTCTGTTTGACACTTTTTTTTATCTAAACTGAAATTTAGCATTTAAGTCATTTTCTGTGATGTTTTCCCCTCTTCAACTTGAAGTGCCACCAAAAGTTGAAAAGAACATGTTACAGTAAACATAGGGAATGACAAAGCTTGTCATTTTTAATCCTTGATGTCAAGATAAACATTTCTTGAATCTGGGCTTAAAACCTGTGTGTGACTAACATGCATATCTAGGTAGCTAACAGTAAAATGGGAAATTTGACAAGCATAGGTTTAATGTGAGAGGCTAAAAACTAACAACAAATTTGTCAACTGCAGCCCCTAGTGTTTAACCAAATTAACCCTTGAATTGCCAAATCTGTATTCAGAGGCATTCTACCCATTTTGGAGACCTGACTTGTGCCCACCCACCCCCCCATTCTTTTTTTTATTAATAAATTTATTTATTTTTAGTTTTCAACATTTACTTCCACAAGATTTTTGAGTTCTAAATTTTCATCCCATCTTGCTCCTCCCCCACCCCGAGATGGCATGCATTCTGAATACCCTTTCCCCAAGTCTTCCTTCCCTTCTATCTCTCCCTCCTTCTCTTAAACACTTCCCCTTCTATTTTCCTGTAGGGCAGGATAGATTTTTATACCCTATTTCCTGTATTTCTTATTTCCCAGTTGCATGTGAAAACATTTTTTTAAACATGTGTTTTTAAAATTTTGAGTTCCAAATTTTCTCCCTTCCTCCTTCCCCACCCACCTTCATTGAAAAGGCAAGCAACTCAATATAAGTTATACACGTGCAGTCATGCAAAACACTTCCATAGTAGACATGCTGTGAAAAACTGTCTTTCCCTTAATCCTATCCTGCCCCCCCCATTTATTCTATTCTTTCTTTTGACCCTGTCCCTCCTCAGAAGTATTTGCTTCTGATTACTCCCTTTCCCAATCTGCCCTCCCCTCTATCATCCCCCTACTCTCTTGTCCCCTTCCCCTCCTATTTTCCTGTAGGGTAAGACAGATTTCCATACCCAATTGAGTGTGTATGTTATTCCCTCCTTAAGTCAAATCCTATGAGAATAAGATTCACTCATTCCTTCTCACCTTCCCCGTTTTCCCCCCACTGTAAAAGCCTTTTCTGTTTTTTTTTGTGAGATGGTTTACCCTGTTCTACCTCTCCCTTTCTCCTTCTCCTAGTATATTCCACTCTCACCCCTTAATTTTATTCTCCAGATATGATCCCTTCATCTTCAACTCACTCTGTATCCTCTATCTATCTATCTATATATATACATACATATAATTTTTCCCTCCAGCTACCCTAATACTAACAAAGGTCTCATGAGTTACAAATATCATCTTTCCATGCAGGAATGTAAACAGTACAACCTTAATAAGTCTCTTATGATTTCTCTTTCCTGTTTACCTCTTTATGTTCCATTTGAGTCTTGTATTTGAAAGTCAAATTTTCTATTCAGCTCTGGTCTTTTCATCAAGAATGCTTGAAAGTCCTCTATGTCACTGAATGACCTTTTCCCCTGAAGGATTATACTCAGTTTTGCTGGGTAGGTGATTCTTGGTTGTAATCCTATCTCCTTTGCCCTCCAGAATATTATATTCCATGACCTGCGGTCCCTTAATGTGGAAGCTGCTAAATCTTGGGTTATCCTGATTGTGTTTCCACAATACTTGAATTGTTTCCTTCTGGCTGCTTGTAATATTTTCTTCTTGACCTGAGAACTCTGGAATTTGGCTACAATATTCCTAGAAGTTTTCCTTTGGGGATCTTTTTTAGGAGGAGATCCGTGGATTCTTTCCATTTCTATTTTTCCCTCTGGTTCTAAAATATCAGGGCAGTTTTCCTTGATGATATCTTGAAAGATGATGTCTAGGCTCTTTTTTTGATCATGGCTTTCAGATAGTCCAATAATTTTTAAATTCTCTCTCCTGGATCTATTTTCCAGGTCAGTTGTTTTCCCAATGAGATATTTCACATTGTTTTCTAATTTTTCATTCTTTTGGATTTGTTTTACAGTGTCTTGATTTTTCATAAAGTCACTAGGTTCCAATTGCTCTATTCTAATTTTTAAGGAAGTATTTTCTTCAGTAATCTTTTGGACTTCCTTTTCCATTTGGCCAATTTTGCTTTCTAGGGCATTCTTCTCTTCATTGGCTTTTTGGACCTCTTTTGCCATTTGGGTTAGGCTATTTTTAAAGTGTTATTTTCTTCAGTATTTTTTTGGGTCTCTTTTAGCAAGCTGTTGACTTGTTTTTCATGATTTTCTTACATCCCTCTCAGTTTTTCCTCTACTTCTCTTACTTGCTCCTCAAAATCCCTTTTGAGCTCTCCCAAGGCCTGGGACTGATTCATATTCTTCTTGGAGGCTTTGGATGTAGGAGCTTTGGCTTTGTTTTCTTCTTCTGGTTGTATGTTTTGATCTTCTTTGTCACCAGAGTAAGATAATATAGTCTGACTCTTTTTGCGCTGCTTGCTCATGATCCCAACCAATTATTTGAGTTTTAAACTCTTTGTTAAGGTAAGAGTCTGTTTCCAATGTGGAGAATATACTGTCCTAAGCTTCAGGGGTTTGTACAGCTGTTTTCAGAGATACTTCTAGGGACCTGAAAAGTGTAAGTTCTTCCAAGGTGCTATGATAAGGGGCGAGGTGTTTCCTCTCCACCTCCGCAACAAGCTCCACCACACCAGTGCTCTTCCTCGTCCCAGGACCGCCCCTCAGAAATGTGACCCAGATTCAAGCATGGGCAAAGCAAGAGATTCCTGTCTCACCCCTGGAAAAGAGATCCCTGCAATCCCCCTCTGATCGGCCACTCGATTCCCCCTCAGTCTGTGGGCCGGAAGCTCAGGAGGTAGCCGCGGCCTGCGCTCAGGACTTGGGGCTGAGACCTAGCTTCTTCTCTCACTGCAGTCACAGACTTTTCCCACTGACCTTCTAAGTTGTCTTAGGTGTTCCTGGGTTGAGAAGTCTGGAAACTGCCACAGTTGCCCGCACTTCAGTCCTCTGAGGACTACTCCTGGTTTGCTGCGGCCTGTGTGCCCACGCTGCACTGTGCTCCTCTCCCCACCCGGCACGATAAACCTTTCTGATCAACCATCCAGGCTGTTCTGGGCTGGAAATGTGTTTCACTCTGTCTTTTTGTGGGTTCTGCTGCTTTAGAATTTGTTTAGAGCCATTTTTAACAGACTTTGGAGGGGTTTGGGGGAGAGTTCAACCAAGTCACTGCTTTCACTCTGCCATCTTGGCTCCGCCCCCCCATTCTTAACCAATGTTCCATGATGCCATAACTTTCTCCCCATGTACCTTGAGACCTCTCAAAATGGAAACTCAAATGGCTTGGGCCAGTGTACCACCTTTTGGTTACCCAAGGAACCATGTGATCTCATATCTCTTCCCTACAGCCTCTTTTCTTAGTGAGAATGTGTACTCTCACTTGTCAATTTTTTTTAAACTACTTTCAATTTGTTTTTCTATCTCATCAATTTCTCCCTCATGCATACAAGTACATTCTCTTTCTCTTCTGTATTTTAAATCTTTTCCTGTTATTTCAGGAAAAATCTTTGTCTCTATTTCTCTGTCCTCTTTGCTTTTTTTTTCTTTTTCTTTTCTTTTCTATGTTTCAGCCCCCATACAACCTCAGTCATGAATAATAAGGAAAAGGATAACTTGAACCAAGGAGAAAAGAAGTATTGGCTTTTGAAGTGAAATTAGAAAGAAATAAAGGGCCCATGCATTCAACTTCTGAAGCCTTGGAAAGGGCCCAGAAAAGGCTTTGAAAGTCTTCAGAATGTTTAAAAAGCTTCTCTCCTCCCTCCTCCAATTCAGTTTCATCTAATTAAGCTTCCTTTTTTTCTCAAACACCAGCATTTGAGAGAAATAAAGCACTTTCTTATTTGATTCTCTTATTTTTTTTGTTTGTTTAATTATCAGTGCTACATCACTATTGTTTTCTACATTTCTTTTATTGTGAATGTATTTCCACAACATTAATGGTTAATTAGATTTTGGGAAGACTAGTCTGGGGACCTCACCACCATTTATAAGCCTGTTTCCTTGGGAAAATGTGTACAAATAGCCAAAAGGCCAACTTCTAAGCACATTTTTAGAACACAATAGCTTTGTGAATCAGGACACTGTACTCTCTAGGCTTTGATGATCATTTTATGAGCTTATACTACTTAACCTCCCTAGCCTCATAATCTGTGAAACAGGGATAATAGTGCCCGTAGAACATAATTCTTGGGGTTATTGAGAGGCTTAAAAAGAAGTCATCTACGCTGACTACTTGGCAAATTTTCAATCTCTATATGAATGTCTCTTATTATGTAAGGCAGTGGGACCTAAAGTTGGACCAGTATTTCATTAGATTACTTCATTTGATTCTCACAACAACTCCGTAGTGCAGCTGCTCTTATTATGACCATTTTACAGATGTGGAAACTGAGACTGAGAGAATTTAAGTGATTTGTCCAGGGTCACACAGCTAGCAAATATCTAAGGTAGGATTCAAACTTGGGTCTTCCTGACATCAAGTTCAGCACTGGGGCACCTAACTGCTGCTTGCCTCTCTTCTTCCCCAAATGTGGCATCTGTCAGAATTGTACACTACAAATATTGGCTGACCAAGGTAGATTACAGTTGCCATGTTTTTCCCGATGCTGTACATCTTTTAATTCAGTATAATATCACAGTGGCTTTCTTGGTTTTCTTTACCACTCTGAGCTTACAGTTCACTTGACCCTCCCCTCCCAAGATGTTTTTCAGTCAAATTGTTCTTTAGCTTTCTTTGTACTTGTGAAAATTTTCTTCTTTTTGCCCATGTGGAAGCCCCCGATAATGCTCGATATCGAAGATATTGCCATATGAAATCAGCCATTTTGTCAACAAGCATTTATCAGGTGCCTACGGTGAGAAAGGCCTGTTCTAGGTGGTGGCACTTCCCATTGTATCCATTTTACTATCTGTATCTTCAAACCTCACCTCAATTGTTCCTTCTTTGGGAAGCTTTTCCTGATTGACCCTAGTTGTTAGTTTTGCCTCCATCAAATTGATTTGTATTTACTTTGCATATATTTTCTATAGGGCACCTGGGTGGCATAGTGGATAGAGTGCTGGGCCTGGAGTCAGGAAGACCTGATTTCAAATCAGGCCTCAGACATTTACTAGCTGTGTGACCCTGGGCAAGTCACTTAACCCTGTGTGCCTCAGTCTCCTCATCTGTAAAATGAGTTGGAAAAGGAAATGCCAAACCAGTCTCAGTATCTACACCAAGAAAACCCAAATGGAGTCACAAAGAGTTGGACACAACTGAAAATGACTGAACAATAAATCCTTCATGCCCCTCCTAGTGTGTGACACATGGCAACACAATGATAAAGCTTATTCTGTTCAGTCGGTTGCTCCATAGGTTCCAGGGTAAATGCCCCATTGTCCTCTGGAAGATTGCATTGTCCAGGGGAACCCGGGTTTCAAGGCTTCTGCAGCACTGTTCTCCTATCATTCTATTGAGCTAAAATTCCTATTCGTTGAATGTAAAGCTTCCGTACTTTAAAGGTCACCATCTGACTGGCCTAATAAGCTCTGGAAATTAAATTCTAGTAGTTGCAGAAATACAGCAGTAAGGTCCTAGTAGTAAACATAAAAGTCTGGGAAACATGAACAACACAGGCCTGGTCGCAGCTCCCCATGTGCAGAAAAACACAACCAACAAGTATCTTCATGAAGATGCTGATGCTTGTGCTGGAAGCCTCTGCATCATTATGTGTTTCCATTTGAACAAACTGCATGCAAAGGGTGAGGATGGTGGGGGAAGTGTTCCTCGTATCACTTTACTGGTGCACACTGGTATTTGACGCTTCACCATTGTCTTTCATAGGCTTGCCTAATTAATTTCATTTTCTTATAGTGAATTATGCCCTGGATTCTGTCTATGTGTTCAGCATCATGCAAAATTCTGCCCACAATAACCCCTTTCCCCATCTCTTCCTGTTTTCCTCCTTTTCAGCTCGAATAGATCGTTCTGCTTTTATGTTAGAGGGGGGCGCCATCCCTGTCTTGAGTCCTGGGTCTGTATGGCTCCCCACTCTATTGACAGTGGCTAATTTTGCTGAAATCAACCACATGAAATGGGAGATCAGGGCCAGTCTTGGTTTCTTATGCTCTGTTGCTTCAAGGCATTGGCACTGGGAGGTGGGACTCAAGTTCCAGTTGTATATTGAATGTGCCTAAGGACCCTGGGCCCCTTGTTGAGTGTGTTGGATTTTTAGGTATTCATGCAACAAACATTTATGAAGTGTGTACCATGTGCAATGAATTGTGTGAAGCACTGGAGGGAGATATGAAGATGAATAAAACATGGTCCCTGGCTCATTTTTCTTGCCAAGAGCTTTAATGTCATTACAATGAATACTAGAAGACAAGTCAGGATGAGTAGGAGAACTAACAGAAAGGAAGGGAAAGGAGAGACGTGAGATGGAGGGAGAGACACAGGAAAGAGGAGACAATTGAGAGTTCAAGTTCCGGACTAGTGTTTTAAAAACTGAGTTCAGTTCAGCTGGCATTTACATGGCAAAGTACGTGCCTTGCATAATCTCCTGAAAGTGTGACAACCACCTTGTCAGGGAGGCTCTATGTGTATCATTACCCTCTTTTTGCAGATGAGGAAACTAGAAAGGAAATTCATTGGCTGGAAATTGGAGCCAGGTAGGTGATCCCATGGCCTGAGGGGAGAAGCAGAGTTCAGAACGGTTAAGGTGGAATCCAAACAATGGCTCTCCTGACTCTATGTTTTATCTGACCTTTCTTATCTTCCATTTTCAAAACTGAGTTTTATATTGATGCATTTCATTTTTACATCAAAATCATTTATGTTAGTACAGCTATGACACAGGGGAGGGTGTGTTCTGGTATACGAGAACAGCCATGTCAGCTTTGAACCACAGACCTCATGCCTATCAGTGCTTTTGGATGTCTGTTTTTTTGAAGGTCAGGTAATTTAAGGTTGACACATGTCAAAAGAAAAATGAGTCAGAGAGACGTCAGTTTGAATCCTCCCTCCACAATTTGTTTTCTGTAGTACCATGAATAAATGGCTTTATCTGAGCCTCGACTTCCTTATCTGCAAAATGGGGTACCTGCAATGTTTGATTCACAAGGGTGTTGGGAGGATCAAGTGAAGTGATTCTAGAAATAGCTCGGAAAGCCAAGTCACTTAACATGTCATAAATTCAGCTCGCTCCTCTGTATAATGAGGGAGCTGAACCTGGTCTCTTCTAAGGTTCTATCCAGCTCTAGAACTCTGATTCTTTGATTCTTAATATAAAAATGTCAGCTATTAATCAAGAGAGTTCACACTCATTTTTCACAATATACATAGGAAGGAAATTAGGGGCAGGTATGTGGTTCCATAACCTGATGAGCCCAGCTGCGTCATGAGGAAATATGGTGGGCCTGGTCCTTGATGACTCATGTGAGCTAACACATGTGGGAGAATGAAGCATTTCAGCAGCGGGTGGGGGGTCCTGTTTTAGGGAGACAAGTTGGCCTAAATAAATGGTTAGATCCTCATCCTTTCCTGCATTTTATCTTCTGATTTCATAATGACCCTGGCCTGGATTTCTATTCTGGCAAATGGTTTTCTGGGATTAAACCTGGATTTCAGCATTCTGCACGCACACCCTGTCATCTTTTTTCTGTTTATGACGGATCACCTCCCAAAGTACACCCCATCCCTAGGCAGTGATTGTGCTTCCTTGTCTAATGTACCACATGGCTCCTCATCTGCCTCCATCTGGAGTATTCTATTCCATTCGGGGCACCCCACGTTAGAAAGGATATTTACGCAATCATAGATTGTGGGATCATTATTTCACAGATTTTGAGCTGGAAAGGACCTTTTAGGTCCAACCTTTTAGTTTTACAGGTGGGGAAACTGAGGATTAGAGATGCTAAGTGATTTGTGTAGGGCAGCACAGCTTCTAAGTATCTGAGGCAGGGTTTGAAACCAGGTCTTTCTGACTTCAAGTCTAGTACTCTATTCAGTCCACTGTACTACCTCTAGAAACTAGAGATTATCAGGAGACAGCAGGAAGATGAGATATATAAGAACATGTCTTCCGAGAATCATTTGGCATGACTACATATGTTCAATTTGAAAAACAGAAGATATAGGGGACAACCTGCTAGCTGCCTTGTTTTTGTGTTGAAAGGGTTGTCATGTGAAATAGGGATCAGACTTATTTTTCTTGGCCCTAGAAGACAGAGTTAGGAACAATGGATGGAATTGTAGAGAGGTAGATTTTGGTTTAATGTAAGGGAAAGCTTCCTAACCATGACAACTCCCCCAAATGGAATAGGTTTTTAGGAGAATGGTGGGTTCCCTCATTGTATCTGTCCAAGCAGAGGATGGATAACCACTTGTTAGAGAGATTGGTGAGGGAATTCTTTATCAGATTCAGGTTAGATGACATGGCCACTGAAGAACCTTTTAATTCTGAGACTCTGAAACGCTGTAACAGTCCTTTTTATGCTTCCATAATCAAGCAACACTACAATGCTGCCAGAAAGAGTGTCAGCATACTCCCTTATGGTCCCAACCACTATAACTTTCCAACCCAAACTATTTCTTTATGGGTGTAACCTCCTCTCCCATTAGGGTATAAGTTTTTTGAGGGTCTCCACTTCTGATTTATCTATCTCCCCAGATCTCAGCAGTGTTGGGAACATAATAAGTGCTTAATAAATGCTTTTTTTTTCATCCATACATCCATATATCCATCCATCTATCCATCTATCCATCCATTCATCCATTCATCCATTTCCTACTGTTATGTCTAATAAGGGCTAAGGTCTCCCTTCCTGACTATGGGGGCTATCTGAGCTTCCATTGGCAAAGGCCTCTTCTATACCCCCTCCTTCTGTCCCATCCTCATAGCATTCGATTCAATAAGGTGGAGCAATGAGTCAGATCCCTCCTGGGATGTGACGATGTGACTCTAGGTTGGCCCCAGCTGATAGATCTTATTAAGCTCCTCCTACTCCAGGACTAGGAATCAGCAGTTATGTAAGGGCTCCATTAACAGCAGCACTTAGGAAAGGGACTTCAATGCACAAGTGATTCACCTTCTCATCCAGCAAATCTTAGCATCTTTTAAAACAGGAAGTCAATACGAAGCTGTTCTAGGCTGAACCCCATTCAGTAAACAGGAACCCAATGAAAGAGAAGAGTGGTATTTAATAAGACTATATGAGCTCATGGACTTTGAGGGGAAATTTGAGCCCAATACAAACATGAAAATCTATCAAAAATGACTTTTACAATTGGAGTTTAATATTTTTAATGATAATCTTAAACACATACACACTCTAGCAAAAGGGTTGGAAATGCAATCCAAATCAATCCCTGCCCTAAAGGCAATAACCAGCCTCTGAGAGAGACAGAGACACAGAAAGGAGCAGAGAGACAGAGACAGACAGAGATAAAGAGAGACACAGAAAGAAAATGGGAGATAGGGGGAGAAAGAGACTTAGAGAAAAGAGACATAGAGAAAAGAGAGGAGAAAACAGTTGCTTTCAGCTATTCCCCCCCCCCACATAAGAAGCACCATCCTAATGTGGTTACCTAAAGAGACAAAGGAACTCAAAAGGAGAGCAGAAATTCTGTGTATCAGACTTCTGGGGAAAAAGTCAAGATAGTGGCGTGGAGAAGTACTCAGCTGAACTCTCCCATCATTTCCCTCCAAACAACTTTAAAATAATACCTCAAATTGAATTCTGAAGTAACAGTCAACAAAAGGTCAAAGTGAGACATTCTTCCAGCCCAATACAATGTAGGAGGTTGGAAAGAGAGATCTGTGACACAGGAGAGGAGGTTGGCCCAGAACCCACTTGAATGAAATACCAGTAGTGGGAGTAGGTGGTGGTGAAGCAGAAGGAAATTAGGGAGCATTCAAGCCAGAGACAATAAGGGAACTTGGCAACTGGTCAGAAAGAGATTATAGGGGACCCCTGTCTACCACTGCATGTAGGGTCAAGTGCTGTTTGGTAACTTCATAGTTCAAGGTCAAAGAGGATCATTTTTAATCAAGAGGGAGTGCAAGTCCAGAAGGGCAGTATCACTTCTGCTCCCAAGGGAGGAGAGACCCCGAGGAGAAGTATTGATTGCAATCCCAAGGGGTCATGTGCACGGAAGTTAAGGACAAGAGTGCAGTACAGTGATCACACCTCTCCCCAGATCTCACCTGGAAAGCACTAAAAGCTTCCAAACATCCAGAAGTATCTCTGAAAACAGGATACAAGAAAGTCTGCTAGAAATAGACCCCCCCTGCCCCATTCCAGGAACAGAGCCCAACATTAACATGAAGTCCAAATCAAGAAATGGGTTGGAAAAATGAGCAAACAACAAAAAAATCTGATCATAAAAAAGCTACTATAGTGATAGGGGAGAGCAAGACACAACTTCAAGATGACCATGAAGTAAAAACATCCATAAGCAAAGCCTCAAAGAAAAATGTGAATTGGACATAAGCCCAGCAAGAATTCATGGAAGAGCTAAAAAAAAGTATTTATAAAATCAAATAGGAGTGGTAGAGGTAAAATTTGGTAAAAGAATGAGCAAATGAAGAAAATTATATAAAGACAATGAACAGCTCAGTAAAAGAGGCACAAAAAATACCGAAGAAAATAACCCTTAAAAACAGAATTAGCCAAATGAAAAGAGAGGTACAAAAACTCACTGAAGAAAATAATTCCTGAAAAGTTAGAACTGGGCAAGTGGAAGCTAATGACTCCATGAGACTTCAAGAAACAATAAAACAAAGTTAAAAGAATAAAAATAGGAGAAAATGTGAAATATTTCATTGGAAAACAACCAACCTGGAATATAAATCAAGGAGAAGTAATTTAAGAATTATTGGATTGTCTGAAATCTATGATCAAATAAAGACACTAGACATTATATTTGAAACAATTATCAAAGAAAACTGCCCTAGTATCCTAGAACTTGAGGGTAAAGTAGAATTTGAAAGAATCCACTGAATACCACATGAAAGATATCCCAAAATGAAAACCCACAACTAGTATAGCCGAATTCCAGAGCTCCTAGGTCAAAGAGAAAATATTTCAATCATCCAGAAAAAAACCATTCAAATACCATGGAGCCATAGTAAAAATCACAAAGATTTAACAGCTACCTCATTAAAGGAAAACAGGAAACTGGGGAAAAATTGCAGTGTTTCACAGATAAAGTCCTCAATTTCTCAAATATATAGGGAAATGAGCCAAATTTTCAAAATAAGAGCCATTCCTCAGTTGATAAATGGTTAAAGGATAAGAACAGGCAAAGCTACTGATTTGCCATTGTTGTTCAGTTCAGTCTTGTGTGACTCTTTATGACCCTATATAGGGTTTTCTTGACAAAGATACTGGAGTGGTTTGCCATTTCTTTCTCAGTGGGTTAGGCAAATAGAGAAGTTAAGTGACTTGCCTAGAGTCACACAGCTAGTGAATGTCTGAGGTCAGATTTAAATTCAGGTCTTTCTGACTTCAGGTCCAGCACTCTATCCAACAAACCACTTAGATGCCTCCAATGAATAGTCACATGAAAAAAAATGCTATAAATAACTCCTGATTAGAGAAATGCAAATTAAAACAACTCTGAGATATTACCACACACCTATCAGATTAACATGACAGAAAATGAAAATGACCAATGCTGGGAAGATGTGAAAAAATGGGACATTAATACATGGTTGATGGAGTTGTGAACTAATCCAATCATTCTGGAGAACAATTTGGAACTATG